>NC_092081.1:3631276-3937452 GCF_043229965.1 Drosophila suzukii | reverse complement strand
AAGCAGAGGATTCGTTTTGCTGGGAAAGGGTACAGGCGCCGCGGGAACTATGCTCTACCAGCCATGTATTGGTAGAGCTCGCATGGAAACGCGGGCCTCAAGGGAACATGCGCGATGCGCGCGTGTAGGGTCACCTAATCCTGAGGAGCTCCAAGGGAAAAGAAAGGACAGGCCAAAAAGGTACGTAAATGCACTGTAAGCTATACCATTTAACTAATGCTCGCGACCTTTTTAGATTTTTGGCAAACAACGAGGACAAATAAGGCTCTCGGGTCTAACTCCGGATAAACTCACAAACAGGTAAGTAGATATCAATATATATAATCGATGTACACGCGTATTTAATTTCTGCTAATTTTCAGCCACTGTTGGCCGGGCCGGGAGGCGATGATAGCCCGGGCGGAAGGCTTCTCGCCGGAGGCCAGCAGTGATCCGGATCTCCACACAGGAAAAAGGCGCTCTCCGGTGAGTTATGCAATGACAGTCCGAGATTCGGCTGCCAGACAAATGGCTATTCTTCTCAGAGCCGCAATGCGACCGCTGGAAGTTCCCGAGAGGAGGATGACGCGGTACTCCGGAACGGACTCACCGGGAAATGTGGACGTCGTCGTCGACTGGGAAAGGCCCTTCTTGCTGGTCGCTGATACGGGTCGAACGGACACCGTTTGCTGTGCCGCCAATTCGGGCTGGCAGGTATGTCGAAGTCGCGCAGATGTCAGCAGATCTCCAATTAAATTCTTCCGGGGCCCTTTGTATTGGGACCCCGGTTGCCTTTATAAATGATAAATATTAAATCCCGAACTACTATAGAACTTTCACATAACTCACTTTTTAATTTAAGGCACAAAGAAAATTTTTACTAGCACTCCTAGCTGCATCTGCCTTGATTGCTGGACAGTATGGCCGCGACTATCACGCTATCTGCTGATCATCGCCCCCCGCCATATTACATGCCCTCTCTCATCATTGGGTCATTGGATACATGGGCCATTTGAAGTAATCCCAGAGCGAACCGGGATTAATCTTCAAATGGCCAGATCGCCCGCCAGACTCATCCCGCTGCTGCAGCTATCGCCCTATCGACCTAAACTATCGATAACGTCGCTCCCACTCGACTCCAATTGCAACACAACTCCAAGTCCGTGGAAGACTCTACCTTGGGTTCGGAGCTCTGTTTAATCAGCTAGTATATCGATTGGTCATTAAGAAATAGAAGCAATCTGATAGTTTGCACATCCCTATCGTCAACAAAACAAACGTTTTTTGTCTGATAAAATGATAGGTAGTGAAATGTTTTAACAGAGGGCCAAACCAGCCCTTTGGTTACTAACGACAAATATAACTACACGCAATGAGTAAACACATATATTCCGATTTTCTGAGTGAAGAAGATCCCCTATTGTCCGACAACGAGTTCCTCGAGGATGCATTAGCGAGGTTGCAAAAAAAACTCGACAAAATCCTAGACAATCAAAATGAGATCCTGACACTAATATGCCAGATCAATTGCAAGGCACCCACAGCTGAATTATACAACATCAAAGTGGACTATTTTCCGGTGACTGATCCCGAAGAGCTGCCCAATTTGGACGCCAATCTTTCTAAGCCGGGCAACAAATATGTGAGCTTCACACAACTTAGGCCTGCTAGTTTGGTGTTTACCACTCACTTCTTTTTAGGCTAACATTATGCATGGAATTTTAAGACCAGAAGGTCGAAAGGAACCTCTGAAGAACAATTTCTCAAAGATGTTCGAGTGCGATGTTCTCATGGCCTACAATTACGATGGTGTGAGCTCCAAACAATCCTTTAAACAGTACAAACACATTAACAAAACTATTTTTGGTGAGTAATGCTATGCTTTAGAACCCCATATTATTGAACTTGGAACTTGTGATCTATGTTTTGCTATCCCTGCATTTTATTTTGGTCTGAAGGCACTATGTAAATACATTGTACAGCCTGAGTTAAAGAGTCTTAGTAAACTTTAAACTCTTCAACTCTTCTTTCTATATTCATTGTATATTCAGCTAAAACTATATCAGGCATTCACTTATTATCTTTATATTTTATATTTCCTTTATATTTTCCTATCGGTTCTATGGCAGCGGCATATTCACATTTTTGTGTTGTTTAATACTTAAAAATTTGACTTTTACAACCTAGCAAGCTGGTGCAGTACTCTATGACTTTGCTTTACAGGTCGATTTTCTTTCTTGTTGTTTCTCGTTCCGATAAAGTAAGGGAGCCTTGAAAACTAATTTGTTTTACGACAAGTTTATCTGGTCTTTTACTTTTTCGGAAAGATATGTAGATATGTTTCATGGATTTAAGAAATCGGCCCTTAGACAAATTATGTTAAGAAGGCGTGCACAGCATTTCAATATACATTTTTAACGGAATATAGCATAAGAATATATATGTATATAACATATATTTTTAGTGGATCAGCATAAAATAAAGCTATTTAAAGCTGTTTTCGTGCTAAAAAAGCGGGATTTTCCAAAAAAGTCTGAACTAATATTTCCTATATTGAGCTCTATAACATTATATTAATGATTATAGAGTTATATATTAAGTGATACATTAAGCTACATCGATCTCCCTAGCTCCAATTTTCCGAAAATAATTTACTTAACTTAAATTTATACCCAAACTAATCAACTTTCAAATAAGATTTATGTATTATAATAATATATAAATATAACCAATTTGTTGGTATAATAATACATTTTGATCAATGTGCCACTTGTTTCAATCGGTCTGTCGCACCTGATTTTAAATTTGCGGCCACTAGTCTCCTCTTATGATTTTTGGTTTCGGTTCTTCGAGTGCTGGTTAACATTTTTTGTACTGATAAAGTCCCGGTTAAGAAAAGACCTAACTATGGAAGACATAAACGGGATAGAGAATTTTATTTTATTTTTTTTATCTGGTCAACACTTTGGACATAAATGTTAATATACGGATTGATTTTTAAATCCTACCTTGTTTTCTACAAATTTGGAAAACAAGACAGGCAGGCCCATTTTACAAACTCACAAATAACATAGTTAGTTTTGTACCTGATCTCGCATGTTCGGTGAAACCTGGACCTCCTTACACCATTCCTTTAAAACTGTTAGTAGCACACAACAATTTTGTATTGAACTTACAAACTTAATGCGGTTGCGGTAAACTTATTTAGGTTAGTCCGACTATCAGATACTCTTTACTCCGCTACCAATTTTTAAAGGAAAAACGATGTTTTTCTGTTGACAAATTATACCCGTTAATTGTAAAATAAAATGGAATATAATATCACAAACCGAGTTGATCTAGGCCAGGTTCGACCGTCCGTACCATAGGAGCTAAAATGTTGGGAGTAAGTATGCAGATTCTTGAACCCCCATCGCATTTTAACGACCACAAACTCCCATAACTCTAAAAACCTGTCTAGCGCTCACATTTTTGAAGGTTTTGTAATGGTGTAAATTTAAGTTGCTTTTAAATGTTGGTATTCTCATCGCATCGATATTTTAAATGTTATGACTAACTAAGTTAAACAGGCTTTGACATGGTCAAAAGTACCGCTACCGCCCACTATGTCCCGTGGCTTAGATGTTGTCTGTAGTACCGTTACCGTCCGATAGGTGCCTTGGCGCTGGCATGTGTGGTGTGTGCCGCGCTAATAGAAATTATTATTATTATTATTATTATATATTATATATTATATATTATTTATTATTTTATTTGAAATTTGAAACAGAGTAACGGGTATCTGATAGTCGAAGAGCACGACTCTACATTTTCTTCTTTAAAAATGAATTTCATCGGCATATCTTTTAGCTACTGAGACTTTTTGACTTATTTACTTTGTGATTTAGTAACTTTTCAATTAATATTGCGATTGGTTATTATTAGAATTCTATCTATTTAATACTATCTATCTTCTAGTTAGGTATCGATCAAGAAAAACATAATTTCAATTTACGCTGAAACAAAATCTTCAAAACTGTCGCGCCAGACAGTATTTAGCTGTTATGGGCGTTTTTGGGAGTTAGAGTGGGCGTGACACTTCACCGAAACAAACTAGCGCTGCTGAAAGGCCCGTAGAATCTGTGCTTTTTTTTAACTTTCTTGCTTTTATTGTGTCCGACATATATGTACATTTTAGTGTAATACTTGTAGGATTAATTAATTATAAAATTAAATTATAACTATAAACTAACACCTGATAAAATGTATTTGTATCTCTCTTCATTAGGGATTCTAAAAAGAGATGGATATACCGAAACGGAGTACATTGCCGATATCAGAGCTGCCTTTCATGTGTTAAAGGTCCGCTATCATAAAAGAAACCATGATTTAAGGAGGAAGATTAAACGTTCTCAAAAATGCGAACCTGAATCCGATTGGGAATAGCTGATAATATTGTAACAATTTGGATGTATTTTGTTTGCGAAGCTTGAAAGGAATACAAAGCCAAACCAGTTTTTGGTTCTGTTCTTTCCACTGTAATGAGGTTATTTTTGGCTGCGTACCGCCTCAAAACCCCAGACTTTCAAACCGTAACGTTCTGGTCGAACTCCCTTGAAAAAATATGGATTAAAGATTTCACCGCTCAATAAGGTTGAATTACATTATTTAGATATACTGTTGTAAATATATTTTTTCATCACTCCCAGCTCTTTTAGTAAGTAGTTAAGCTTAGTAGTTTATAAGTCACATGTAAATATAATGCCGAGGTAAGGAAATATGTTCCGAGTTTAGAAAAAGACACCTGTAAGACAGTTTTTAAACCGATCTTTTACTTTACATAATTAATATTTGCTTAGAAGCGAGATCAAGTATCCGATATAGCAGTATTAATTATATTTTATTTATTATCGGAAAGAATCTTTGCCTTAGATTATTATTAGGGATAATATTAAGATTGGAAAAACTGATTTAATAATAAACATAAATCTATATTTATTTGGTCTATAATGTCATTAGAAAAAAAATTAAATAAATATTGTCCTGTTGATTAGTACACATGTGAAGTTATTTTCTTGCTATTTTTATACATAGATCGTTTATATTCCGTAACATGTTTTGAAAAGGATGGGTTGATATTTCAAAAACATTTCTGAAAGAAACATTAGCTTTAAAAATAATAAATAAATAAATAATAAAGTAAAAGTAAATCATTTATATTTCATTCTTAACTTTTAGGGTTTTTCATCATCGCTAAGAGAAGTGCAAGATTTTCAAGAAGCATGATGCACTAGATTCGTATTTTGCTAATGGACATTTAATCGCCAGACCCACTGAGACAAGTGATTTTAAATGAAAACGACGAGTGTCGGTGGTCTTGGTGGAAAAGCCAACTTAGCAGGGTTCAGTAAACTTGTTTCCAATTTGAAAATGGTTATGCCAGCCGGATAAAAACATTTTCCGATGGTTTAAGGCATTGCAACAACAAGCACTAGCACTCAGTTGCACAGTCGGTGTAGCGGGCCATAAATGAGAACTCAATTAGAACGTTTACATTTCTGTAAGAAACGAGTTGCTGCCGCCGCCGCTGCCACTGCTGCCACTGCTGCTGCTGCTGTAGTTGCTGTGGTACATTATTTTTTGGCCTAAATAGTAGGCCTTGAGGAATCGGAATCGCTTGAGTTGTTTTTGTTTCACCGAGCGCCACGGCAGCGACGCCGGCAGCGACGCGGGCAGCCAGCGTCGGCGGAGCTAGAGTCGATTCCGAGAGATACCGATTCCGAATCCGAATCCGCTCAGAGTGGATTCGTCTTTTGGCCCATTCGGATGTGGCCTCCGAGCGCGCGTTGTCCACTGACAGTTTTATTATTATTATTGTTGTTATTATTATTATTATTATTTGGGGCCCAAAGCTAACTCTTGCCCTTTTGAGCTGCGCGTAATTTCGATTTCGGTTTGGTTTCGAATCCATATCCATTCGGCATCTCGCGTTCGCGTTCGCGTTGTTTCGAGTGCATCCACATCCACATCCACATCCAGAGCGATTGTTGTTGTGTTCCAGTTGCCGTTTTTGTGGGAGGTTAGTTGGTTGAATAATCCGCGACTCCGCCGCAGTGTACGCAAATTGCAAATTGCAAAAGTAATGCCCCCGCTCCATGGAATCCATTGAGAAACATAGATCCAAGAACTGCAATAGTGCCCTAGTGTGTGTCTGGGAGAGCGAGAGAGCGCCCCAGTGCCTGTGTGTGTGCCGTTGTGTGTGTGTTAGAATGCACCTTGTGGTATTTTGAAATCTAAAATTGCCAAACACCCAGCGCGTTTCTTTTTTTCGAGAGCATTGCAAAAGACTCCAGCTGTGCTAATGCTAAGTAAAAACGAAAAACAACAGCAACAAAAAACTGAAAAGCTGAAAAGCTGAACAACAAAACCGAAGAACCAAAGAACTGAAAAGCTGAAAAGCTAGAGACCGAGAAAAAGAAACTGAAAATCAGAAGCCAAGGCTGCCGCTCTTTTATTTAGCGGGTATGTAATTACGAAACTCCTGCGAGCGCCTGGCTATTTCGGATATCTGTCGGATTGCGACAGATTTTCGTGGATTTTCCGCCATGGATTAATGGGCGCCAAGGGTACAGCCAGCTTTCCCACACGCACACACTAACGCTTTTATTGGCCAACATACAGTCAAACTTCCCTAGGCGGCCCCACCATCTGTCACTTTAATAACTCAAGTTGCGTGGACTTTTAAACATTTGATAATAACTTTGTAATAGAGGGAGTATCATTAGGGAAGTACAATTTTCCCCTTATTTAATTTTTAAAATCATAAATGTAACTATATTTTATAAATCTTTTTAATACGAGTTCAGTAGAACACATATTATTGTTTCCCCAAATTTTATAAATACTTTTTTTCGGGGTTCCTTATGTTATTGTGGTAGGTCAGATCACACCACCTCTTTGATTGTCTTTTTAGAATGTGTCTAGTTTAATATTTCTCAACACAATCATACCTCCTGTTGCCCTACAGACTCAAACGCATATGGAGTTACCGCGAATCCAATATCGGGGAGTTGCACTGTATTTACCTACGTCACGCCCACCTGATTTCAGTGCAATCGCGTTGGCCCAGTTTACGGGCATGCTCCAAGACAAAATACACTCCTACAAGGTCGATTGCCTATGTGTGCTGCTGTTTCTGTTGCTGTTTCTGCCTTTGCGGCTGTGGCTGGCGTTTTTCTATACCAGTTTCTAAACCTGCCGCAGCTAGTTTCAATTTCTACTGGGATTATCTGCTCCGGCTTCGGTGGCTGCGACGCCTCCGTCGCTGCTGCAGGTGGCGATGGCGATGGCGATGGCTGCAGCTCTCTGGGAGCTCATTACTTGGCCCGTCCCCATACCCGTCTGCATCCCCGTCCCCGTCCCCGTCCGCAGCCCTCTTCCCTCGTTCCTCCGCCCCATCCACCTCGTCTGTGTGATTGTGACACAGAAACCAACTAAGAAGTATGTGGAAATCTCTTGGCTGCATCGAAATCAAATCAGAAACTCGAGTTGGTCTCGCCAGTCGGCTCCGCGTTGAGTTTCCATTTCAGAACATATGCGCGTTTTCGCAACAGTTTCCAACCAGAAGATTGCTACACAGAGAGAATTATTCAAGTAACTTGCACTCAAATTGAGTATTTTTGTACTCAAAAATTCAGCATGAACAGAAATTCTCACAATGAGTGCAAAATACTCACTTTCACTACAAATTTCTCAAAAAATTTGTACTTAAATTGAGTACATTTGTGCTCTTTTTTGAACATTTTTTTTCAATATGAGTACAAACTGCACTCATTTTAAGAAATAAATTAGCTTGAATTTTAGAAACGAGTATCCCCTTTTCTCATACTGAGAAATTTCCAGCGCTCAAAATGAGAAACAAATTCTTGAATGAAGAACTTTTGCACTTATTCCCAGAAAAAAGGGTCAAATATTTTTTTATACCCGTTACTCGTAGAGTAAAAGGGTATACTAGATTCGTCGGAAAGTATGTAACAGGCAGAAGGAAGCGTTTCCGACCCCACAAAGTATATATATTCTTGATCAGGATCACTACCCGAGTCGATCTAGCCATGTCCGTCTGTCCGTCTGTCTGTCCGTCCGGATGAACGCTGAGATCTCGGAAACTATGGGAGCTAGGCTATTGAGATTTGGCGTGCAGATTCCTGAGCTTCTTACGCAGCGCAAGTTTATTTCAGCACAGTGCCACGCCCACTCTAACGCCCACAAACCGCCCAAAACTGTGGCTCCTACAGTTTTGATGCTAGAATAAAAATTTTAACTGAAATGTATTGTTCTCACCAATACCTATCGATTGACCCAAAAAAAAGTTTGCCACGCCCACTTTAACGCCCACAAACCGCGAAAACCTGTGACGCCCACAATTTTCATGCTAGATAAAAAATTTTAACTGAAATGTATTGGTCTCGTCGATACCTATCGATTGATCCAAAAAAAAATTTGCCACGCCCACTCTAACGCCCATAACGCTTAAATCTGTATACCGCCGGTAGGTGGCGCATTTTAATCTCGCTTTGCTGCTTGCATATCTCCATATAGCTGAGTAACGGGTATCTGATAGTCGAGGTACTCGACTATAGCGTTCTTCCTTGTTTTTCATTTTATTTTATAATACAGTTATATATATACATGTTCCATGTTCTAGGTTATGATATTTTTTCCCTTAGCTGTCTGGTCTAGCGAAGAGAATAGAGGCTGAAAAAGAAAACGTTATTGTTAGCAAATATTGTAACTATATATACATACATATATGTATAAGCATGAAGCAATAAAATTAGATTGTTATTAAATGTACATTTAAAAAGCATTTAAATAATTATATGTGTATGTATACAATGTACGTAGAAACTAACAAAACTAGACTGCTTCACGCCACTTACAATCACACATACATACATATTAATGTACACGCTTTGGCAATATTTTTGAAGTGTTTGTTTATTGTATCATTATTTAACACATTTTAAATACAGTTTAAATTAAAAACTTACCCTCGAGGTACGGAAAGGTCGCACGAATATCCAATTCACTAAAATAGTTTTTCAGCTTTGTGTCTTGCGCACGTCTTGACTTTGCTAAATCACACGGCAAATGACAGTCACACAAATGCGGCGCGCTCCACTTTACACACCCATTAGTGAGAGAGAGACAACCATATACGCAACGAAATAAAGGCCGCTCATCACTCGTCTCGTTCGCAGAACGGAATTCTCTAGAATTCTTTATGAGAATTCGCAACTCATTTTTGAGTTTATCGGTTACTCATAATAAGAATACTAATTCTCAAGTTGGAAATTGAAGAACACATTTTCTCAAATTGAGAATTTTGTGATCAATTCAAGTTCTTTTTCTTAAATTGAGTTCAACTTTTCTCAACATGAGTTTTTTCCACAAATTTTGTACTTAAATTGAGTACATCCTCAAAATGAGAATTCAAATTCTCAATTTGAGAACGTCATAATTTTCTCTGTGTACCTGCCCATTCAAGAAGGGGTTCGGGCATTTTGAAACGCCAGTCACAAGTCACACCTGTTTCTATATCCGATATGGTTTTAAAATAGCTGAAACGGAACCCATGAAATGACGCTTTTCCCATGAAGATATTTGGTCCAAAGCTTAGTTTTTAAAACTTATTTAAAGTATACTTAATTCTGGGTAATTAATATCTTTAAATATTATCTCTATTTAGTTGATCTATGAACTAAATAGGTCGGCTTCAGTCGATCTGTAAAGTTCTCTAAAATTGTTTAACTTAGAATCAGCTTAAAGAAACTAATGACCGCCACAAAAAGTTTCACTTCTTTATAACTTTGTGTTAAGAATTGGGTTTGTGGGTTTCAACGCTTTTAGAAAGGATTTGCTATATTTTGTAAATTGGTTTTCTTTATTTGTATGTTGGTGAACTAAATAATTTATACCACAACATAGAAGGTAAATCATGTGTTTAATGGAAGGAAAGATCCATTTGGAAATGTATTTTATAGATTTTTTTATAACATTTAAAACTCTTACATTTGCATTTTTGTTGCCAAGAACTATAAGTCAACTTATGAGTCAAAGACTTCCATAGTATGAAGTAACATATTGTGAAGAAAATCTGATAAGCACCGCGTTAAGTATTTATCGTTAACATATTAAGAAAATGCATTTAAAAAGGCTTTACTGTGGGTGTTTGACTTCGGTTCCTCCCCCCTTATCGATCCCAAATTTGTCTCTTGCGATGGGATGCTAGAATGATGCTCTGCATCCCTGGCTCATTCCCCAAATGCAGCACACGCACACAGTGACGGGCGGACAACCCTCTTTCCCACCGCCCATCGCCTGCCACCCGCAAACCACCACCCACCACCCACCACCCTTGCTACCCACCCACCCACACAGCCACACTGCAGTGTGCTCAATTCGGATGTGTGTGCCTGTGCGGTTGTGTGTGCGAGTGCATCTCCCCCACAGCAACGGCAAACTGCACTGCAAACTGCAGACTGCACGAACTGTGGTGCAATAAACGACGAGCGAACGGAACGGAACGCATATTGCGTTGGCGGCGATAGCTTTAGCTTGGATGTTGTTGGTGCTGCTGCTGGTGCTGCTGCTCCCTCACCGCCTCCATCCCACTCCCCACTCCCCCGTCCCCCGTCCCCTGGCCTCCCCCGCACCCCCCTCGATGATGACAGCCGAGGTCGTAGGCAAAGACGACGGCATACGCTCGAGTAACTGGCCCACCACTACAAGCAGCCAAACCTGTTGACCTAATTTCAAATTCTGCTGCGTCTTGTTGTTGCTGCTGCGGCTGATCTGTGTCTCTGTGCCATCGGTTGAGTTGTGTGTGCTCTCGTGTGCTTGTGTGCGAGAGTGAGTGGCGGCTCTCTGGGCACCGCATCGGTGTAGTGGTGCTTTGTGCCGGAGAGCCAGCGATTGGCAAATCTTCGCCAGTGGTGTTTGGCGCCAAGGGGGATCCACATCCACATCCACATCCACATCCACTTCATGGGAGAATAACCCACCAAAAAAGGCCTTCAAATTCAAGCATTCCCCCAAACGAAGATCTTCAAACAGTAGTTGACTGGGAAAATATATGTATATGATTTTTGTTTATAACTAAAGCTTAAATGTTTGACGCTTTCCAAAGATTTGAGTTAAAAAGATTATAGTTCTCCAAACAATGATTAGGGATGATCACGATTCGGTGATTCGATTTTTCCAGCTAACAGATGAATTCCATGTTTGAATGGGTGTCTCGCTTAACCTTTCAAGATATTTTAAAAACGATTTTAAAGAAGAACATTCGAGTTTTTCAGAAGAAGTAGTATTTTAAGTTGGTAGTCCATATACGTTGAATCTTTATTATTGTGTGTAGCTAATCGAAGTGCATAAATTGGTTTTGAAATACTTAATTACATCGAATTTTCAATTAATAAATGGTCATAATCATAATTTTTAAACTATTATTTGTTCTTAACGTATTCTGATTTGGTTTTGATGTAGTCAAACCTTCTTAATTGGCACGATTTTTTCACTTCTAAAAAATGTTTAAAGTTTTAATCTTTAAAAAGCTTAATATTCAAATGTATGGCAAGAAATACTTAATGGGGTAATAAATATAAAAAAACATATAGTGCCCTCCAGTTAAGGGAATTGTTATCTTGATGACGAGTTATTTTCAAATATTTCCCTCACAAAAATTGTAACTTTAAGGAATGCTTGCTTAACAAATTTTCTCAGTGCAGAAATAAATGTAGCTAATAACTATTGGATCCCCCACCCCTTTGAACTCTGACTCACCTGAAGTAGTGCCCCCCTCGGACGCCAGCCCTGGCATTTCCGTCCCAAACAAAACGGAGACAGACACAGAATACGAACACAGATACGGATACAGATGCAGTTGGTGGGACTTCCACATCTAATTCCATTCCCACCAGCAATTGCAGTTTGGATTCAGTTCGGTTCAGTTTATTTCGGTATTTCGGTTCTTCGGAATTTCGGAACCGGGAATTTATTGGCAGATCTTCGAATGCAATTAATAAATAGACGCATGCTAGTGTGAGTTGCGAGGGGGTGTATCCCACCTTATTTATATTTTGTATTTGTTTTTGCGTCCCAGTAACCACAAGAAATTACGGTCGCTGCCACAAGCTGCTGCCTCTGCCGGCGTCGCTGCCTGCTCCACTTGTCGCAGTGACGAAACGTTCGTGCCAGTGTGTTGGTGTGTTTGCCAGTGTTTGTGTGCAGAGAAAATCAAGTGAATCAAAATGAGCGTATAATTAGGTCAACACACAACAAAAATTATACGCTAGCCACTTACCAAAGAGAGCAGAGCGGCAGACTCTCTCTGGGAATCGGAAGTGGGGCAGAGCATGGTTGCTGGTCCCATCAATTAGAAATTAATTCACGCGCCTAATGCCACAAAATTGCAATTGCAGTGAGAGCAAAAAGCATGCACCTGCAACAACAACAAACAGGGAGAGCGGTGTGAGAAAAGCATAAACAAAAACGGGACATGCGCTGCACTTGCCGAACGGGAGAGAGTGGGGCGGGAGAAAGAGCGTGGGAGAGAGCGGTTGTATACAGAGAGATGCAACATTCGCTCAGCTGCTTTTTAGAAGCTACATGGAAAGAAAAATTGTTTAGTTAACCAATAATCAATTTAAAATATAGATAATATCAAAATGCATATATGCAAGAATAAACTTCGGAAAGGAAATTCCAACACCCCTGCCATTTATAGTAATATTTCATGTAAGCCCAAGGTATCGGATAAATATAAATATATCTTTACCCGGCGCATTCAAAGCTGACCTGTTTCTTTCAGTGTGGAAGAGAGCGCTGTACACAGAGAGCTCCAAAGTTCGCTCAGCTGCTTTGCGGCTCCCACTGAACTATTTTTTCCCCACTTTTTTCGCCCGTTTCTTGATTTTCTGGCGTTGTTGTTGCTGCTGCTGTCCGTTGCTTGTTGGCCGTGGCAAGTGTTTCGCAATGAGTGCAGGCCAGGCCAAAACCGAAATGAAATCATCGCCGTGCGCTCTCTGGCATTGATAGAGGGGGAAATTCCTGTTCCACTTTCTATTATGGGAGTCGGGTCGTTGTTGTTGTTGCTGCTGCAGCAGCTAAAGCAGCGGCAAAAGTAGCAAAACAGCACGTAGCATAAAAGTGTGTCACCATGGAAAGTGGTTTTCTCTCTCCCGCTTCTCTCTTTTTCGCTCTGTTCTTGTTCTCATTTCGACGCACATGTTACCCGCCTGTTGTTGTTGTTGTTATTTTCTTTTTCTTTTTGGGAATGCTTCATTGATTTGGCAAAGGAGGGAACAAAAACAAAGGCAACTCCATCGACCGACTGACTCATTTTGTTGCGTGACGAAAGGCGCTCCCCCCGCCCTTCCCACGCTGGAAAACCGGTAAAGGAAAAAAACACTGCTAAGGTCAAATCTGTTATATGGTCTATTTTGCATGAAGATCCAGCCTTCGAAAGTCAGTCGCCTTCAAAAAGATGCGTCCGTCTTCGTTTTCAACTCCACTTCCACTTTGACTCCAAAGCCAATTCCAATTCCGATTCCGACTCCCATTCCGTTTCGGATTCACAACTTCCAGCAACAACACCGCAGCTCGAAATCCCCACTGGTCAATGCAATGCTAATAAACTAGCTTTTGATTTAAATTTGAATGGGAATCGTGCGCCGCGGCCTAAGGCTATGCAAAAGATTCATTTGGCCTACAAGCCAACGCACAGTGGCTTAAATATAGCGATAGGGAATTTTAAGCTTACCCAAGTTAATTAGATCAATTAATTTAAAACTAACTTTAATTTAAACGTTTAACTATACATTGAAAATCTTCCATAACTAAGAAAAAATGCTTAGTTATTTTTTAATATATTGTAATTTTATAATCTTATAATTTTTTTATTTAATACTTAATTTAAATTGTATTCCTTTCGAATTTATAAAAGTTTTCAACTCTTGAAATACAAAATAATAATAAGTTTACAAATTCTAATTATAAAAGGATGTTATAAAAAGGTATAGCATACTTTTTGAAAACTTTTTTAAAGTTCGTCTCCTCGGAGTGAATGGTTAAAACTTGGAGGATCCGGCTATACCCACAAATTAAGGATCTGTTGCATGAAATTCGTCAAAAGATCAGGCAAATTTAAATCCTCAATATAATATAATTTCAAAAAAAATCAATCATACGCAACGTTAATATTACTTATCCGCCATGTGTGTTCAGTTATTGTAAATTGATTTCTTTATTCTATATTAGTTTTAAAATTTATTGTTAGTTAGGTATATTTTCCTTTTTTAATATCTTACATTTTTATTTTACATCATATCAATATCTTTTAAAATATGTATTTTAGTTATCTTAGTATTTGTTTTGCTTGAGCTATTTATAAATCTTATTCTATAGTAAACACTTTGCAACTATAATTAATTTTGATAATTATTGTTTACCAATATTTCTCGGCCACATATGTTTGTGGCGACCCTCCCCCAAAATAAGCCGGCCACGTGGGCGCACCTTTATGCCCGACCAGTGGACAGCGTGCGACATTATTAAGGGCTCTCAGGGCGCTCCAATTATGTCGCTCACTTGTGTGTGTGCTCCCATTTCGCATTTCTCCTACCATTTCTCATTTCCAGAGCGGCTCAAAGCCCAAGCGACGCTTTATATTTTCTTTGCTTTCGGCTTTCGGGGCTTCGAATTGGGAACAGCACGGCGGGCAAGTGAAAATGCGGGACACCCCAAAGACCCGAGACTGGAGACCCGAAAGCCCAGGTTGGGTCGTATGTTAGCCATCGCTTGGCCAGAGATTACGATGATGATGATGATGATGGCGATGGCGACGGCGAGGTGGTGGCGATAATGATAATAATGATAAAGCCTGACCCAGTTGCACTTTAAAACTTGACCCAATGACTCCATTGGGTTGGCAACTATGGCATTTATAATGCCAAAGCCAACAGCGCCTCATAATTACTGAAAATGCAAACCGACTTTTTGTGCGTTTTAGTTTTCTGGTTTTTGTGCTCAGCCCGCTAATGCTTACAAGTTTACAACATTTAAGTGGCCTGGCCCGAAAAAGAAGTTTCGTTCCGAAAAACCCGTTCGCCTGCGCGGCGTGGAGCATCGAAAAAGTGAATTTGTGATTATGTAGATGCCTTCAAATAGGCCTACGACACACATTTCATTTTTCAGAGTGCTGACCTGGCCAGAAATGCACAACCACTCGCACATATCTCTTTGGCCGCATGTGGGCATAGGGAAGCTGGTCGGGGCTGAGGTCGAACCCCATGGCTCTTGGCTTTTGTGATCTGGCTAATGCTAATGCACAAGCTTTCAAGGTTGAATTAAATTAGCTGCGAGAAGAGCTTGGCCAGCTTTGTCGAATGATTATGGATGATGATTTATACGCTGCCCGATATACACTCACTGGCACACTCGCACACTCGCACACCCCACACATCCGCACATCCGCACCTGTGCATATGTGGACGTACCTATAACTATCTATGGGTAGCCACATTTGACCTATTGCCAAAACCCGGGCCAACGACGGGTGACATGCGTCACTAAGCCGACTTTGCACAATGGGACGAAACTCGAAACTTTAATTATAAACGTTTTGTTTGGGAAGTACCCTCGAGATTTAATGAAGCGTTATTTATAATTATATTTTTGTCGATGCTTAAAACTTAGACGTACTTTGTATATCAATGTATAATTTCAAAATGACCTACTCCAATTTATAATTTCTAAATTTCCAACAATTAAATTTATTCAGGTTATATTGGTTCTGAAGAATTAATTTCTTTTTAAAGTTTGGCCTAAACAACGCCAAATGTTTGTGCCAAATGCCATTTGGTGCCATTGTGTTTGCCGCAAACTTTTGAATGATTTGCTTGGTTCTTGTTGGTGTGGTCCCCATCTCTGGTTCGGGCAGTGTTTCTGTGTGTGTTTGGGTGTCCAAATGATTGCCCACCTGCAAGACCAGTAATTGGCCCCAATAACTTTGGTATTTTCATAGCACGAAGTCAACGTCAACGCCGGCAACAACTACAGCAACAAGGCCGCCCAAAAATGGTCGGTGTCGGTGTGGCTGTTGGCGGTTTGGTTCTTGGCGAATTCTCCGCAGGTTCCCCTACCTACCCCTTACCCCTACCCCCCTGCCCCCATCCCACGAAGCTGCGACGCTGACACCAATTTGGCTTATTAGAGTCGAAGTCTGAGTTTGGGCTTGGGTCTTTGGGTTGGAAGCACTTGAAATGCCAAAAACTGACTGCAAAATACAACCGCAAAAATAGCAACCACAGCTTGTCATCGATTTTCGGGCGTGGTCTGGACTAATCTCACTTGCACTGTGCAAAAAAAAAGGGTGCTTACATCAGAAACTGCACTCCCTCGCTATTAAAAACATGAAAAAGTTAAGATTAACAACTATTGAATTTATAATTTCGCATTACAAATTTGTGTAAAGTACAAAAAGACAATTTTAATATAAAACTTATAAAATGGCCTGATTTAATTTGAAAATATTTAAATCAAGATCAATCAATTAATCAATAAATATTTACATACCATAAACATTAAACTTCTTGAAAAATTTTATATTAAAATAAACTTTTAAATTTATTATTTGGTATGGTATGGTATTTGGTATATGGTATTCTGAAGATACCATTTTTTTTAAATGCTTTTAAAATTGATACCTTTAAATATAGTAATAATTCTGTCTTAATTAAATTTATATATATTCCTAAATAATAAATACTCACGTATTTTTTTGAGTGGATGTTGAAAGAACTAAATGCCTTATTGTTTTGTACTTCCAGATGGCCGAAACGATCAGTACGGCGACCAGCGGCATGGAGTTGGCCCTAAAGGACCCCAGTCCGACGGTTGGTGGCGGCATCATTGTGGACATGACGCCCACCACGGCGGCCCTGCTGCATCACAACGCGATGGCGCTGCGCAGCCTCAAGGAAGCAGCCTCATCCGCCTCCGAGTCGGAACTGCAGGAGCCGCGATCGCCGACGCCCACGCCCACGAATCTCAGCACAGGGCCCCACTCGCCGCCCATGACCTTCCGCTGCGAGCGCTGCGACAGCTTCGAGACCAGTTCGCGGGCATCCCTGCTGCTCCATGTGGTCCAGTGTCTGGCGGGTCAGGCGGCGGCGGCGGCAGCGGCGGCCGCATCGGCGCGCCTCAAGAGTGAGGACCTGCAGGAGCCGGAAAACATGAGCCTGGGCCACATGGAGGGCGGCAAGGGCGACAGCCAGGCGGGCAACGGCTCCAGCTCCTCGGCCAGCTCCTCGCCCGCGGGCAATAGCGGGGGAGGAGGCGGTGGCAGCAGCAGTTCCCGCAAGGTCTTCGAGTGCGACGTGTGCAACATGAAGTTCTCCAACGGCGCCAACATGCGACGCCACAAGATGCGGCACACGGGAGTCAAGCCGTACGAGTGCCGGGTGTGCCAGAAGAGGTTCTTCCGCAAGGACCACCTGGCGGAGCACTTCACCACGCACACCAAGACGCTGCCCTATCACTGTCCGATCTGCAATCGCGGCTTCCAGCGTCAGATAGCGATGCGTGCCCACTTCCAGAACGAGCATGTGGGCCAGCATGACCTGGTGAAGACGTGCCCGCTGTGCAGCTACCGGGCGGGCTCCATGAAATCGCTGAGGATTCACTTCTTCAACCGGCACGGCATCGATCTGGATAATCCGGGACCGGGCGGCACCTCCTCGCTTCTCCTGGCCCTGGAATCCCAGGCTTCGGCGGCGGCAGCAGCAGCGGCAGCTAGTTACGTGCCTCCCGGACTCAGTCCAGTGCCCGTGCAATCTCAATCCCAGCAGCAGCAGCAGCAGCCACAGGTGGCTCCTCCGGCCAGCGATAGCGGGGAGTCCATGCGGTCCCTGGAGAATGCCACGCCCCCGATGCACTTCCTCACGCCCCACGTGGAGATCTCGACGCTGGGCGAGAGCGGCAACACGGAGTTGTTTAATGTAAGTCGATCGCTGTATGGCAACCAATCCCTTTCACTAGCCCCCTCGCTTACAAACAATAAACTAGCTGATTTGCGTTTGGCGTGAATCTGCATTACAGGGCAACAACAACAACAACAATAACAACAACTGCGCTACCAACAACAATAACAATATTAGCGGGAGCAACAACAACTGCAACTCCATTAGCAATGGAAATGCCGAGACCAATGGCGATAAGGTGAAAGATCGAGCCCTCATCATGCAATCGCCGGTGGAGTTGCCCATGGATTGCAACACAAAGGCCACGCCCATCACATCCAGCACCACTGGCAGCAGTCTGAGTGGTGGGCTCAAGAGCCACCACCAGCATCCGCACCACCACCACCACCATCACCACCACGAGAACCACATAACGCCGTCGATCAGTCTGATACCCATCAAACAGGTGAGCTTGACGAGTCTTAAGATGAGCGATAAACAAAGATCATCACTTGGCATTTGACTGTGTGGATATCTATAAGGACTATCAGAAGTGCCATGTGTATATCTTTATGAGAATTTATATTGACAGCTTTGTGAGAACAAAGATAACTATCAAAGGCATATGTAACTAAATAAGTTAATTCGGAACAGTGAACACACAAAACTCCAACTGTGATCTATCAACAAATAAGAGCCAAGAGTACTTAATAATTTTTTTCACTCAAGATAACTTTAATTTCTAACTTAAAAGGAAAATGAAAGAGTTGGTTGCTAAAATATGTACAAGATATGGATGCCCGAGTCGCAAAAGATCGACTCCGCACTTCATCTGCATGCGAAGGCGGAACAATATTTTGAAAACCTGTTGTGCATCACAAAAGACTGCAACCTAATTTGGCTGAGCTAGCTTTTAAAGCTTTCCGAGATCCAGGGCTTATATAGATATTGGTGTGTGATTTAGCGTTTGATCTTGACCTGTAAAATTAATTTCCAACAACAATTTTGTGATTTAAAATGCCATGAATTATGTATTATATTTGGTATTGATGGTAGGTATAAATGGTATTTATAAGCTCTTTATTTTTGTACAGCCCAGAATTTTTTATTACCAATAAGATAAATGGGTAAAAAATACGACTAAGTTTTCATTTGTAGCTTATACATATTAAGGGCTTTTTAAGAAAAGAGTAAATAATAACTATTTATTTACTGAATGTTTTGTTATTTCTCAATATTTTAAAGCTTTTAAGGTAATTAAACTAAGATAGTAACGTTTCTTCGTATATCAATCATTATTAACTTAACATAACTTTGATTTCTAACGACCAAAAGGAGCCCATGGCGGAGGATATGGACAAGAAGGACCTGATGAACGGCAGTGATCCCAACAGCGACACAGAACAGGCTTCCAACAACAACAACAACAACAGCAGTAGCAACAACAACAACAGAATCACCTCACTGATCAAGGTAAATCATTAGAATACCTTCTTGAATTCACTCTTAACTAAACGGAACTTCACCAGGTCTCGCCACTGAAATCGCTCCTGCGCGAGGATCTCAAGCGTCGAATCTGCGCAAAGGCCAACAACCGGATCACCCGGAACGCCACACCACTGGAGAGTAATAACAACAACTCGGTGCTGTCCAACAGCCTGAGCAACGGATCGGGTCGGGGATCGCCCGGGATCAACGGCGGCAGCGGGGGCGGAGGAGCCGGGGGTGGCCCACCCGCTCCGGCGACGCCCAATGCCGCCAATGGCGCCAGCTCGACGCCCATCTGCAACGGGACGATCACGTCGACCGGCCAGGATGGAGACCTGCTGCTCAACCGCAAGCTGGTCCTCACCTGCCACTTCTGCGGCATCGAGTTCCCCGACGAGACGCTCTACTTCCTGCACAAGGGCTGCCACTGCGAGAGCAATCCGTGGCGGTGCAACATCTGCGGCGAGCAGCTGAACAACGTGTACGAGTTCAACTCGCACCTGCTCAGCAAGAGCCACCAATAGCAGCCACAGTTGGCCGGCAAGTAGGAACCAGCGGATGCAGCGCTGCCAGGAGCTTGCCGGCTCGGGATCTGGACGGTCCCCGGAATCAATGCAGATTCAGAATATTTACTTAGCTCAATTTTGAGAGATTTTCCACAACCAGGCACACAGTTAAGCTCAGAGCAAATTATACACTTACCATCTAGTTCTACGTTTACACTTACGTCTACGTTACATATATAGTTAGTTAGAGATAACTCATCATATTTTTATGATCTGCATGCAGAGAGTATGAAAATCAAATGAGAGCTACGTAGTTACCTAATCCCTTAAAGAGTCGATGTCGATGTCGACGTCGACGTCGAACAGTCGAGATTGCAGAGTCGAAATCGGAATGCGATGGATATACGAACATATATACCTTCCCGGAAACCAACCCTGTTATGTAGTCTTATTATGCATTAGGTTTTGTAGTTTAGTCCTTAAGTACTTGGCAATAATTTCCAGCCGGTTCAACTGGCCAGCAAACACTCGCGTCAACGCGAGTCCGCTTAAGTCGGTTTTAGTGCATTATATAGCTAAGGCTCGCCTCAAAGGTGGCAGTTTATGGTTTTAAACATCCACACTTCACACTTCACACATACATGATAGATACATCCGATATATATGCCTATACAGTTGCAGCGAAGGGCTTTAAATTTGTTATGTTTTCAGAGTTTAATACGACAGCAGCAAGTTTAATTACGCGGATATATATATATTTACATATAGACCACAGGATATATACGTACATAGCCAGGTTACATATATACGCAACTTTCACACAGGTCCAGATGCAGACATACACACAGATACAGATATAGATTCGTATTCAGATCCAGATTCAGATTCAGATACAGATTCTTTTAGCTTAGCAGAGGGTTAACGAATTATGAATTCACTTATTATACTCGTACCTTTTACATAGCTCCTAGTTTGAATAACTAATGTAACACAATAACAACAACGATCGAGGGTTTCTTCGATTGGGGAATAACATTTCGAATATTCGCACAGTGCTGCTCGTAAGTTTGCATACAACTGGAGCGTAGGAACATTTTTTAAACAAGCAAGACAAAAACATGCAAAAATTACAATTGTGATACGAAATTGTTGTAAATAATTGGTAAATCGAAATATGAGTAACATGAACTTTATCGTTTAGACAAAACTATGCCTTAGATGCCTATAATAGCATTACATACATATACTGATATACTGATATCTACATCTACGATACGAGCGATCACTGTACAAACAACCAACTGGACATGGAACTGTTGATTAGTATAGTTAACTTTAGTGTAAATCAAAATTTGAAAACAGATCCCAGGACCCTCCTCTGCCCCTCTCCTCCCCTTTTCCCGATTCCCGACTCCCAGCTCCCGACCCACCCCCCTTTGCTGACGTCACGGGTTGTATGCAGCCAGCAAGGCGCCACTGTGCGCTAAATTTTACTTCAAATTAACATCCGTCCATGATGTTCACAAATTCTAGCGAAAATAACACACTTATCCATAATGCTTATGTATGTAAAAAGGAGGATTCGAAGCGAACCACGTTGTTTTGTTCCCATCTTCTTCTGTTATTTGATCTGTACTTTTAGCTAGCTTTAATTCTTAGTCGAAGGTTTTGTTAATCATTTTTGTTGTTCATCCGTTAGCACATTAGAAGGTCCCTGCAGCACTTGCACATTATGTACATTACGTTCTTCCCTCTTCTTCTAATACATAGCAATATATGGTAATCAATCACCCCTTTACTTTGCTCTTCTCTAGCCAATTCACACGTGTAAAAATGGTTTGTTGTGTTCAGTTAATATTTACTATTTACTACTCGGTAACTTACCACATAGGGCATAATTTTGTTTTTGTTTTTAACTTTGTTGATAAAATACCATCAAGTTGTTACACAAATCAATCCATTTTGAAATCAAAAGGCGTATAACGTTGAATGTAACAATTGAGCAATTTTTAGCGATCTTTCATGTTAAATTTTAATAGAATTAAATCGATAACAGAACAGAAAACAATTAAAACACCAAATGGATTAAGAACAGAAACAAAACATTTACTTAATTAGTGATTATAATTATAGCTACAAACAAAAAAGGCATGTTAATTTTTTAGAAATAAAAATGGTTTAAAACAAACAATAAAAATGTTTTAATTAAAGCAGTGTACATAAAGCAGTTCTATGTACACTGTGGTATGTTAACAGTGGCGTAAACTGCAGAGGTGAATAGGATGGTGTACCAGCTAGATTGGGTGGGTGAACTCGCTTACTGACACTGCACATTTGAAAATCACAAATATATTTTGCCTTAAAAATATTAAGAAAATTAAAAAATTTCGCCTTACGCTCTTTAAAAACAAATTTATCCAGTTTCTTTAATTTTCGAAGTTGCTTTCATTTTATTCCAATAAAACTGTATTATTAGTTTTATGTTTTGACACTTCCTATGGTATTATCATCAAATATCAAGAAAGAAATGCCTCAACTTTCAGGTACCCCTTACGCTCTTAACCAATTTAAAAATAAGTTGAGAAAAAGACACATAGTCCAAGTTTTGGAACGCATTTAAAGCGGCAAAAATAGGTACAATAAAAATTATGTTGGCAATGTCTTTAAATTTTCCTTTCCCCAGCTCTATAATGTGTAGAAAGATAAATTCTGATTCGGTTTCGAGATAATTGCAAAAAATTTCGGATTCGATCCGAACAAAAATAGATGTGGTTTTATTCGAACAGCAATTTTCAATCGATTTAAGCGAATCCTGGATCAATGTTTTAATCAGACTAATTTAAAAATGTTGTAAGTAATGCCTGTTCAATTATTTAATACATTCTGTTAAAATTTAGTTCAAAGGGACATTTCGGTCTGAACATTATATCTCTTCATTTTCGTAGATGGTTTCCAATATCCTTGGCCTTAAAATGATGTTGGCTTTGCTTTTAATTAGATGGTTGGAGATGAAATGAAGGTTTTTGGCCTAGTTGATTTTCTGATGGTATTGCCCATATACCTCCGAATGGCGTCACTTGTGACAGTGACGTCACTGTTTGAAGTCTGTAATATATGGGCGTTAGAGTTGGTGTAGCAAACTCTTTTGGTCGATCGTTAGCCCTTAACGCCCTTATATCCGATCCCGTTCAAGCTTATACACTCAATGCAATGAAAAAACACTTCCGGTAAAGTGGTATTCCGATAATTTTAAGGCTGAGGGAAGAAACGGACAGACGGACAAATAGATAAACTGGCATGACCATTTCTAGGATATACCGGTCATTTAGTACAATAATGACAATAATCGAAAAATGACTTACACTTACGTGTAGCAAGCAAAAAAAAAGTGTTTTCTTAAAAACAATTGTTTATACCACAAAAGGTCAGAAACGGCCAGTGTACTCTATAAGTAACGGGAACAAAAAACTGGCCAAAAAATATTTTATTGTAATTTATCTTTAAAATAAATGCCAATTATTTTATTCAAGAAATGTGAGCCACCGCACATGGAAAATTCAATTTTGACTAAAAAATTTGTAATCTGATTATGTCTACCATCTATTCACAGGAATCGGATTTTAAAGTTTTCCGCATAAGGTAGATAACTCGTTTACTCTTTGTTATCGATGACGCTGTACCAGTGTTCCATTTATTCCATTTATTCTCAGGATTGGTTGACTGGTAATTGACCAATTTAAACTCCTCATCAGCACAGTGGTTGGAAAGGTTCTATAATCTCGACTAAAATGATGACGCCGGCGCAGTTTGTACAATACATACCGCAAAAGATACATATGTCTCGCTGGCAGGGGTTGATTACCAAATATGAATGGAGAACTTTTTTTTAAGAAACAACAATATGTGAGAGGTCACATCAAGTTTTCCTCTCTACAGTTGTGCGTATGTATAGCATCTTAACCATATACTCCAATTAAAAGAAGAGCTAACGTTCTAAAAATAATTGTCAAGGCCCTGTCGACTTGTTTCGTTATAGACAAGTATTGTTTTTTTTCCCTGAGACTGTATTCCATATTTTTCGCTTTGATATAATAATGAATTTAATTAGCTGTTTTTTTTAAGGTGAAATATAAAAATGTTGACTTTACTTTTCTATAAGTTAAAGCTGAATTTGATTCTGATTCTCTTTTCCTTAAAATGCATGCGAGCCTCGTAAATGCCGGCGGTAAATGGAATTTAACTATAGTGTATGATTCCAAAGCAATCATTAAACTTAATATTATTATTTCGAGGTTGGCCATTAAATGAAAAAGGTTTGTCACTATAACCCCTAAATGTAGAAAATGAAACAATTTTTTGCTCTTTCTGATGACAAAACTTATCTATTTAAAGTAAATGGTTACAAAAAAAATTTAACAATTTAACAAAGTGCTTTAATTTTAATTTTGCAGGTGGTTATTATATACAGGGGAAAGAAGGAATGTTTTTTATTTATTGCTCGTTTTTTTTGGAAGAAGACCTATTAAATGGCGAACTAATTTATTGAACACCCCGAACACGATCAGATTAAACATCCCCCAGTTCGCAGATCAGGGCGAAAGAGAGATGGTTAGACAGAGTCGCCTTCTCGGATGTATCGTATCATTGGCAGCTCAGTTCCTCTGTGAAGCCATTTGGCAATTTTCCTAATACCCTCCCGATTCGGATGCCTATCCGGATTCCGAGCATATGCTCCGCTTGCCCCGAAACGGAATGTTTTTCCTTGTATCGCGTCCCGCTTTGCGGCAATTTGTTTGCAGTTTTGTTTGCGATTTAGGGGATAATGCGTCTGAAAGCCAAAACACGATTGACTGAAACCCCGGTCACGACTAATCGCCCGACGAGCGGAGTGGAGAGAGAGGGAAGATCGGCTAAGGATAATGCCCGGCAAGTCCATTGTGAACGCATCAGTAGTTATAATCGCAGCATCAATATTTACCCTGCGACCGACTCTGGGTTACTCCGGAGCTGCAAGCCCTGTCCCCGATCCTCGATCCCAACCGCCGGACAACAATGCGAGCAAATCCGCTGCCAGCGTTCCAATGAGGCGATTAACACCTAAATATGTGTGTCATTAGAGGCGACAAATGGAAAACGCATTGACAGCCAGACAGACGATGGCTTTGACATCCTCATCCTCATTTTCAGCCAGAACGCAGCAGCCGACGGCCCACACAGCGAGAAACCAGTGCGGTTTCAGACTGATTTCGTACGAGGTATTCTGCAATTTAAAATATAAATCTAATCTGAATTTACGCAAATTTTACATAAACCTGGTCCAAAACTAACTACATACTACTTTGTAACTATTAGGCTTATACATATTTCGCTTAAGCCTTCCCGACTTCTTTTTAAAACAACTTATCGAGCATAAAGAGTATAATCTTTTACTAAAACCTCACTTTCAAAATATTAAAAACAAAACAATTATACACGACAAACATATTTTATGTGTTATGTGCTGTCTATTATAACATAGTTCAAGAATTGGACTTCGTCACTTTAATAAACGAACATCAATAATATTTTCTCCAAGTGCAGTTCCACATATCAACCTTCTGTTCAGCTTGGTGTCGATAATGCGCGTGTTTTTATTTTCAAATGCCGATAACTTGCCCTTAAGCCGATTTGGCATACGTGTCACTTAAGCCCACAAATACACGCATGCACTATGCAGATGGATTTTAAAATGGGGCTTGAGGTCGGTGAGACAAAGGGCAAGATTTTTGGACAAGCCAATGACGTCACCGAAGATAGAACTCCACGAAGTGCAAATAAAAATTTCAATCATTAAGTCTAAGTTTTTAAGAAGGGTATATATAATTAAAAACACATTAAAATAAGAATGATGTTTGTATTACATTTAATTTGTAACGAAAACTTGTGTTTTTAATGCCATATTAAGTCTATAATAAGTAGTCAGGAAAACATTTTTTTCAGTGTAGGGCTTACCAATATACTCTCACAGTTCCCTGACCGCTTTGTGGTCAACTCTGGCTGGGATCATGTTCACCATTGGCATCTGCATCGCTCCCGGCAGTCCGAATATATCCACAGTATCTGTGTGGGCGAGTGTGTGCGGCCCGAGCCTAAACCGATTTAAAGCTGACATGGCCGAAAGGAGGGTCAATTCGAGGAAGATTTGCTTAACAAATTATTAAAAATCTCAACGAGACTTTTGTTGACACTCGATACTTTGAGCAAGCAGCGGGTGGTAATAGTCTTTATAATAGAGCAGATATGCTTCCTTTAGTATTTTAAAATTAAATCAAGTTTTTAATTTTATTCAAAATATTACTTTATAACAAAAATAGGTTACAGGTTACAAAAATGTTTACACGATTATAAGTATTCTTACATCCCACTGGACGTATAATAACAGGAAAGGTAAGGTTTTATCAAAATTATCACTTTATCAAAGCATGGAATAACACAAATTTAAAGGAACGCATTTAAATTGGACAAGAACGTAAAACGGATCTTATGAACTGAAGACTTTTTATGTTAAAAAATAAAGATTTTCTATTTTCGTTTTCCTCCTGAGCTTTATAATTAATTTCAATATAGTTTTAAGAAAACAAGAAATAATCAAACATGGCTTACAATTGGATTTGTGTTGTCGAACAATTATCTTGTTTATACACCAATTTAAAGCTTCAATCTGTACGAAAATAATTGTCAGAGAAGTGATTATCAAATACTATCTATCCCACTTCTTGTTGATCTCCCCCAAAAATAGTATTTTCCAGCCCCTGCCGCACACAATCGAGAATCACCCAAGCTCATGTCAGTGAGTTCAAATTACATTTAATTGTTGGACATTTTTTGGTTTCATGGAGCGGGTGAGGGTGTACGTATAGTACATGTTGATGCAACCCGCCACAAGGCCGGGTCGGGCTGAAAATGCGGAGGGGAATGGGAAGCTGGGCTTAATTTGTAAAAGAGATAACATTTACACGTCAAAAGCGTTGGACATGGTTGCGAATGGGACGACGAGGAGGGATTGCTTTTGGATGAGGGCGTTACGAGCGAAGATTATGGTGGTGGCGATGTGTTAGGTCGGCCAGCTGAAACATTAGAACCTGATTCCGATGAGTTGGGGTAAGTGAATTTGAATCTCAATTGAGTTGCGAGTTTGGGTGAACTTTACGCTTGTCTGGTCGCTCAGATCCTGCCCTGCTCATCTCCCGAACCCAATTATCTTTCAATAAAAGGGGCAGCGGCAAAAAGTGCATCCTCAAGTTACGAGCACACACATCCGGCCACTGTTGTTGAAACGGATTTGTAAGCTGGGTTGCTTTGCGTGTTTGCCAAAATCCGAAAAGCCAAACTCACTCTGCCATAGGGGTTGACTTGCTCCGACTTGCCCTTTTCTGGCCCTTTTGGCCGGCGTAACCGAAATCTGGCCTGCGGGCAAAACATCTTTATTAATTCATAATTCAATCGGGAATCGCTGGGGAAGACAATGGAAATAGCACATTTGCCAACATTATGGATTTCGATTTAACTTCAATTTTCCCGGCCCCGGTCTCGGTTGCCTGTTTCACTTTTGTTTCAGTAATTCAATACGATTTTTCAATCTCCGCACAGTGCATTGTTAGCTAGTCGAGATGATTTCAATGGAAAAGCTCACTTGGCCAGTCAGCCCCAATTTTCCAGCTGCCTCTGATGAGATGATGATGGTCCCAGGGCGAATCTCTGAATGCAAGTGGAAAATTGGAATAGCAATTCAGTTTAATTAGCTCAAGTGAAGGCAGCCATTGGCCGATTAAGTTAATGCACTTCAAATTAAGTCTTCCAATTGCAGCAGCCATTGAGGGATTCCGATTGGTAAATAGGGACGATTTTTCAATTAAACATATTTTTAAAGATAATAACAGTAAGGTATATGTATTTACTAGGTGGCTCTTCGAACCATATGATTTTCTTCTTCATATCTCATTTCAGAAAATGGCTGACTTGAACCCATCTTCCCAACCAAGTCATCTCTTCAGGGAACTATCATCAAACTTAAAATTGAGCACATTTTACTGTCATCATTTCACCGATGCTATCGGGTCAAAACCGTTTACACGGAGTTCCAATAATCGCCCGGAAAATCTGCAGCCGTCCCTGGGCTCATGAATATCACGGGCAGAGCATTTAATGCGTTCCCCGCTTCTCTAATCCGTTTCCAAATCTCCAAATCCATGCGGTCTGTGGGCTAGGGAAACAATAACAATGGCAGCGGAAATGTTTTCAGAATCAGAATCAGTTGGCTGAGTGCTTTTGTTAATCCGAACTCGAATCCGAGTCCGAGGGACTGGGAATGGAACTCCGACCGCTGTGGAGGCGAGTCTCTTTAGCACCGAGGCACAACCGCAATATGGCCACGCCCATTGGCCAGGGCCCAGAATGAAGACATCATCGCGATAGAGACCCGGGTACTCCGGGTACTCCGGGTACTTCGTTACTGTGGCTGATGCCTTTTCAATGCTCTTATGAATTACGCATCGACGCCTCCTTTTGTCCGATGTGCACCTTTCGCAGGAATACGATTCTGAATTCGATTCCGAATACGAATGCGAATAAGAGCCTGACTCCCTCATCCAGAGACCGGTATATAAAGGCAGGTATGTATGTATCGATGGCTTTATGCAGGGCAAATCTCATTAGAGGACAAAAGGGAAAGCGACTGAGACAGCGACTCACCTTTCATTGGGACTCCTGGGCGACAATTAGTGCGAGTGTCAAGTTATTCTGTAACCGAAGGCAGTGGATTTCATTAATGAAGCTGTGAAGAGTCTTCAGGTGCCCCACAGCCACGCCCCCGGGCGGTGTTGGGGGCGGTGGCAGCGATACAGGAGTTCCAGGGACAATTTCCCTTACAATGAAAAGGGTTAAGGTCTGAGCATGTGTGAAGTGTTTGTCTTGCTCATTTAATGCTGCAAATATTTTGACAAAGTTTACGCACAACCACCAAGCCAATACCATTCAGCACCCACCAGCTACACAGAAATAAAACATTTTTGGCTTTGTCAAAAAATTATAGAACAATATTTAACCTAACAGATCAGATTAAGTATACCATTTCTTAATACTTAATAATAATAATTAATATAGCATTTATTTAAGGACTGTTATTTTAAACAATGTCTTCTTTATAAACTGATTTGAACTATGTTTCTGGGGTCTTTCATTTTATTTTTTCACTGAAGCCTATAGATATTTTTTCGTGTACTCTTCCTCTGACAAATTATCATAATAAAGTTAAATTTATTGATTCGCCTTGTTGACTGTTCACAATTGTCTGAGCAGATGGGCGCAGATGGGCTTTTCTCGGTTTGGCTGCTGTTTGTTCAGGGAATTTGCATTGCTAACCCTGCGCCAACCACTCCATCCACCCACCGCACCCCATTCTGTAGCATCTCCACCCACTCAAAGGTCTGGCAACAATGCAACTCTTTTGGCTAAATTTTATTCAAAGCGCGTTTGTCTATTTACAGTACATTTACGCACTTAATGATGGGGTTCGCTTGTCACCGCTCTGTGCTCCCCACCCCCGAAAACCCCCGTTCGCTTTCAACCCCCCTTAAAAAGTGAGCAAATGTCTGTCAAAAGATTTAAAGATGTGCACGTTAAATGTTTTATATTGTGGTAAACGCTGGCTGTCTGTATGTGTTTGTGGTCCCTTTGTCAATAAGCTTCAGCTACAGTGGTACAAGATGCCACAAAGCGTCCTCAAGCCCTTTGGAAAATATCAAACTTTGAAAACTGAAGATTTTAAAATTCAGAGTGTTGATAAAAGCGTAATGTATCTTCATTAAATATGGATATTAACTAATATAAGTGAAGAATTTTGTAGGCCTATAATATGTTAAGTCTAGTTTCCAACGAAGGATTGAGTGCTTAAAATATGATTTTAATAAAGTAGTGTCATTTCTTGTATTAAGAAAATATTTTTTTTTTTAAGTTTTTTTATCATACTTTAGGTATTAAGAACCAATTATTGTTGTAAAATACATATTTTTTAATTACCGATTGCTTATTTGTTTCATAATTTATGCAAGTTGTCAAGTATATTTCTCCCGAAAGGCAAACATACCCTGTCGCACGTCCAAATATTTTGTGTACCCACGATGAGTTGGCATTCCACTGTGCGAGTTCTTTGTTCGGGGGAGTTGTAGGATGGCAATTGCCGGGCGAGACGACCCATGGATGAAGATGGAAAAGGGAAGGGACTGCGGACAAATTGACAAAAAATGAACGAGGAGTAGATAGACTGAGGAACAAATTCGGCCGGAGGGTGCATAAATTCAATTCGAAATATGTAAACCTTTGCACTGAGGCTTTTTATTTTGCGGTTAACCTAATTGAGTCGTCTTGTAAAATATGTAAATGCAACCACAACAGTCCGAGGTTGTTTGACTGCTCCATGGCGTTAATAATTACGAGCCGCAACCCCCGTCGGCCGAGTTTTGGCGACAACGCATTAATTTGATAAAACAACAACAGGAGCTTTGGCCTGACGACAGTCAATCAGTCAATCATTCAGTCAGTCAGTCCGTCAATGAGTCGCACACCCCATGGAATGGTGTTTCGGACTCCTCTATTGGTAAATGGCCCTCGAACGACGCATTCCCCCGTTTGGCCAAGTGTAAAATCAATTACTTGGCCGGCCCAGCTAATTGGAGACATATGGCGTTCGTCTAGCGCCTATTGATTCCCAGTTCCCAGTACCGATGCCAAATCCAAATACCAACTCCAGACGTCGCCGAAAATTGGAGGGTTGCAGGAAACGGGGTCAAAAGTGTCACATCATGCATAATGATGACGGTGATGAGGCGACGCGACTCGACTCGACTCGACGCGCCTAAAAATAAAACATGAAATGGCCGAAAATGCCTGCAGTGAAAATTAACTGACAATGCGGCGTATACTTAATGCGCCCGGTGCCCAGCTACTGATAATTGCGCTTTCAAGTGTTTCTTTCGCTGGCTGTCGGATGGCCTGACAACTTGCACATGCTCGTGGTCGGTCCCCTCCACCTCACACTCCTCATTTGGGCTGGGTAGTACCTTGGGCCCCCAGTCTCACCTTGTAATTTGAGCCGAAAATTTGTTGGAAAAAGGAAGCACTTATATCCAACTAGTCAGTCAGTCATCCATCCACGTTTGGCCCATCAATCTGGGCAAGTGAGTCTGTGGCGCTAGCTGGCACCAGATTAGATCGCGCGTATGGGCACTGAGAGAAAAATCCTCATTAAATCGGAGGAGCACGTAGCACTAGAATCCCCTTTTAACATGCCGTATACTAAAATGGGGTATATTTTGAAACAAGTTTTAGTTCTGACCAGCAATGTTATAAAACATAGGCCAACATGACTTAAAAACATAAAATAACTGTAACTTTGAAATATATAGGGCTGTTTTCTTATACTCGTGGTAAGCAAAATATGGATCTCTACTTAAACGGTAGTATACTAGAAATCTCTTGGTGCGAAATTCGGGGGACAAGTACGTAAGCATCAATTTTGCAAGGAAGGATCTCTGAGACACCCTCGATAAAAACAAAAGGGCGTTACATGTGAATATAAATGCCTAACCAAAAGATATGTAATCAGGAAAAACCATTTTAAAGTAGTGAAAATCGCGTTTACATTTTATCCAAAGTCGGTTATCCAAATATGCGTTGAATATTAATATCTGCTGGCTGCTATTAAATGGCCAAGTTTTTCTCCGTGTTGCTGGAACGATTCTATATTCGATATACATATAAAGGCAGTCTGTTCCCAGGGAAGATCGGAGACTTTGAGCCCATAATGACGATGATGTGGTGCATTTGTGTGAGTGACAGTGACGCGTCAGTTTTTCATCTCCCTGCTTTTTTGGTGAGAGGTTGTGGTTTCGGTTATGGGCCGCTTGGCGGTGGATGTGGATGCATTCGTGTGTTTGCCCACAGCATTGGATATTTTCATAAGGCAGCTAAGTAAACCACTCAAGTAGGACATGGCAAGGCCGGACATGTCATCGTTGGCGCCATCCGCCGACGCCATCAGCTCGGTTCTTGGTTCTTGGTTCTCGGATCTCGGATCTCGGTGCTCAGTTCCCAGTTCAGCTGGCTGGAGTGAGAGGCTGCCACTGCCACCGATCGTGGATGTTGTTCTTTCCCTTCGGACTTGACTTGGCTTTCGCCCGACTCCGACTCTTGTTGATGTTTACACAGAAATTGATATTTTATTTCAAAATATCAACAGACATCGGGGAATACAATAGCAACATTAGCAGCAGATGAATAGTTGGGAATATCATATGAAGAAAGGAAAATTTCCCTATCCTCCAGCAGTTCTTAGTTTTTACAGTTTATTTACTTAGCAGTCTGTATTTGTTCGAAGAAAGATGCTATGATAGTCAATAAGGTCATGGATCAAGGAGTATTTAAAGGATATCCCTTACTTTCATTTGTTGTAATAATTTTATAATTTTATAATTTTATACTGTTCTTGAAGCAGTGTGGATACTTATCTACTTAAAAAAAATAGCTAAACCCTTGCTTAGGAGATCTTTGATTTAACGACATGCGAATTGTGCCCAATATTTTATAAAACCCGTACTTTTAAACAAAATTCAGTTCAATATATGCCGTTACCTCTCGTTAGTTATGGAGTTTAACAAAAGGATATTCCTGTACTGCTTTTAAAATACTCTTAAAAATTTATAAGGAACACAATGGAATTCTTACAAAATTAAATGCGTTCTTATCCGGCAGCCGTCAAATTTTTGGCAAGCATAAATAACATTGAAAACCGTCCTCCTTTTCGAAACCTAACTTCGCCTTCCCAAAAGTTTCCCATCTAATCCAATTCCCATATCAGATCGCAAAAAATTAACGCAATTTTGTATAATGATTCAAATTCTTAACTGTTCATTCGGTTTTTATTGCAATCTAAATGTATACGTAAGCTCTATGATTTGCATACTTAAACTCTATTTACAAATACGTACACACACACAAAATTAGAATGAAAACGTTTCGAATTCAAGTTCAGATTTGGGGGATCCCTCCTGCTGAATTACCGCTAAATCTGTGTATCATTTTCCATCCGGCTTAAATGGCTATCTTTGAAGAGTGAGTGTGCGACGCTTGCGATTTGCTGCTGCTGGATAACGGTATAGGTATAGGTATAGGTATAGGTATAGGTAATTATGGGTCATGATATAGGAAACAGTTCCGGATCGATTATTGCTCGAACTCCGCCGCTGGGATGCGCTTAACTACGGGCTAACTTAGAGATACAATTGAAACAATCTGAATAGCTGGGCCTTAGTGCTTCGGGGCTGGTGGGGATGGGGACGAGTGTGGTTCGGGTGGGTGGACTTATAGGTGGACACCTCAGACCCGCTGATATCATGTGATCTCGGGAGCACTGTGCTTGAGTTCCGGCGACGTGGAGAAGGGTCGATGGAGCAGCAGCTGGCCACTGTGATGGTAGCCTGTGGTTGTGGGCTCATGGTGATGGTTTCCACCTCCTCCACCTCCTCCTGCTCCTCCTCCCCCTCCCCCTCCTCCTCCTCCTCCCGATGCCGCCGCCACCGCCGTGGAGTTGAGCTTCTCCGGTGAGTTGATCCTCAGCTTTGGAGGCGGATGTGGTGGCCCGTGTCCCTGAATACACTCCACACTGTAGGCGGCCGCGTAGGCCGGATGATGCAGTGGCGGTCCGCCGGAGCCCCCGTTCAAGGCCAGTGGCTGCGGCAGCTGCGGATGCGGGCGCAGGACGATCGGCTGGATGGGGAACTGCTGGGACATCTCCTTCAGGTTGCTGAAGCTCTGCAGGTAACAGCCGGCGCTGAACAAGCTGGTGGCCGCGTCCAGTTTGAAGGGCGGCAGGCAGCCGGGAGCGGTGAGCGGTCCTCCGTGGCCTCCGCCCGCCCCGCCCCCATAGCCCGCCGGCAGCTGGGGCGGTGTGTGGGTGGGCGAGGCCAGCGGCAGGGGCAGGGAGAGGGGCAGCGGCAGCGATCCGCTCAGATCCCGCGGCTTGTCGTCGTCCACGCTGAGGCTCTCCTCGCGGTCGTTGGCCCCGTTGGAGGTGCTGCCCGGGCTATGCTGCAGCTGTAGGCTGCTGGGCACCGGCGAGTGGGTGCCCAGCGAGATGTCCGAGTCGGAGCTGTCCGAGGGCGTCGGCGAGGCGGCTCCTCCGTCCGCCCGCCGGCTGCGGCATCCCATCCCCGAGTTCTGGCTGTGCTGGATACTGGAAAGAAGAAAAGGAAAGGAATAAATTAGCATTTGTCCTCCAGAGAGTAAGTGTATAACAAACTTGGCTTGGAAACTGGCCAATTCCGCCTTACTTTAACTCTATATCTATATCTAATGGCAATGACAACATTTTTGAAGAAGAAATATTCTTCTTTTACTCATGAGAGCGTTCACAATATTTTTTTCATATTTATAAAAATATCGAATTTACATTTTCAGGTACCCATAATATCTACCAATTAAGCTACTCTTAAGACTTTATCAAAGACCTTAAAAGATATAAATGATATAAATTAATATGAACATTATCGCTGTTTGACAGAACCTAGTTAAGAGTTAAGTTAAGAAACTTGTAAGCCAAATTACATCAAGGTAAATACATCAAGGTAAAGCTCTTTAGCGGTCTAAAAATATGTAGCTTTTAGTAAAAGCCGTAACTGATCGAAAAACTGATAGAATTTGAGAGGTTCGGTTCCCTAGGCCTTTCCCTCCGACATTCACTTCACAGTTTCACGGCTATTTTCCGCCTTGCCACATGAAGACATCAAGCCATCAAGGCATCGGAATCGGCGTCGGCATCGTTAATTAGTCGATGCTGGACAGTTGCAGTGGCTGCGGTTAAACGCCCATTAAGGCGGCCCATTTGTCGCTGCCCCGCAGCGGCAGGGGGTCAAAGGGGGGAGGGGTCGCAACAGGGGGAGGCGGCTCATAAATCTGACACAACTTTCACACATGCTTAAGATAAATCGTCTGTGGCCAAAACAAAAGACGCGCCATCTGACCAGGAGATGACTTGATTAGCCGCCATGGATTTAACACCAGCAGGAGGAGGGGGAGGAGGAGGAGCCGGAGATCTCTGCGTGGCCAGCAAGGGCGGAGAAGCATTCTCATATACATCATCATTTGCCATCACGCCATGACTCCTTCAATGTCATAATTATCGGTTAGGATTCGCTCAACTTGCTGCAATTTGTTCCCCTTCTGGCTGCCCCGAGATCCTGGAGCGGCTCGTGTTGTGTGATTAATGGTGCTCCACCGGCACTCTGGATGCGGGAGCAGAGACACCACCACCTCGGCGCGGTTGGAGCTGCGAAATGTATCTGCGGCTACCTTTCTGGGCCCTTTGTCTTTCGCCCTCGAGAGGGAGCACTAAATCGTTTAGTTGCCTAATGTGCCAACTTGATGGATCACTCACAGCCTGATGAATTGTTGGGTTAGCCAAGCGATCGGGACTGCCCGCTGCTGGGATACTCCCGAAAAGGGCCTTCCGATTAGAAAGGTTTCTCGGCTTATTTTTGTGTTCTCAGATATTGGATTTGGGTAATTGGAACCTAACTATGGGAATTTGGGCAACAATCTGTGTGTGGTGGGTCGATACGGTGAAACTTTAGAAGTAGCTTATGAGAATCTTGAAGGAAAGAACTTTGAGATAGGTTTTCTATGTTTTGTTGTTTAAGATATCACCAAAAAAGGGCTTCGCTTTTAGAAAGGTAATTGCCTAATTTTGTAGGGCATTCGTTATCTACGGTAATTGGAACCGTTGGATATTATATTGTTATCAAATCAATTGGTCTCATTGGTTTCAGACTGAGGCTTGAAACTGACAGTCTTATAAAAAAATGCCTTATATATATTCTTTGAAGACCAACCCACATGAAAGAGAAATTTATTGAATTACTTAAGCTAAAGGAAACCCAGGTATTTGTACTACCAAAAATGACTTTTCGATTAAAAAAGCTCCCAATGTTTTCGATTTTTGGCAATCGGAACCATCTAACTCGGCCGTAGAGCACAGCGGGATAAGAGCGGTGGGTCGATAAGGTGAAACCCTAACCCATCACTGCGCTAAAGTCCTTGCAATTGCTTCTGGTAGCCAGATTTTTGGCACGGGCGACTCAAGGCCATTTTCACACACGACTGGAGCGACTTGCTGGGGCTTGGCACGCTCGGCTTGAGCCCAGAAACCAAAAACTTGGATGCACGAATATGATATACATTTTCCACCCAATTGACTTGGCAGCGAGAGGTTTACGGTTTACGGAGAAGCACAGGGACAAGGACAAGGGCAAGGGTTTACTGAAATCGGATACCCCGTGGCACCTAACCTAACCTAACCGAAATGACACGTATGTAATTACCCGCTCGGACATGGCCAGCCGAAAGGGCTGGCTCTGCGGAGTAACCCGAGATGCATTGAAATGTTCCTTAATCGGCTCATGTCAGAAGATGGGGATTCCGATTCGATTCGAATCGAGTCGAGTCGAGTCGAACTGAACTGAAAGCGAACTGAAACCCATTCAGGCTGCAAAGAATGCCAGGGCAGCAGTAACACGATCCGCTAGACCAACAAAAGATGCCCGCTTTAAATATGGCTTAAAGACCGAAAACCAGCTAGAAGGAGGAATCAATGAACCTGCAGGTAATACAGAGTCAATAGCGCGCCAAAATCAGGCGGAAAATTGCAACGCTCTCTTCGAGTATTTTCAATAATTGTGTCAATTCAATTGAATGCCGTAAATTGTGTAAATATTTGGACAGGCGTGAGCAGTTAGCAGCGGCAATAAGAGCAGTCGGCAGTCCCAAGGGGTCCTAAATGCAATCAACATTTATTTTATATTTATTCCTTTTCTCCGGCCTGAGAGATCTGTTGACAAACGGGATTTAAATTTGCTCGCATTTGAATATTTCCAACCCTTGGGGCGCAATGCTGTGTTCCGCCGCCTGTCCGCTTATTTGTCGAGCCTCTTTCACTTGTCAATTGAACAAAGGCCACATCCGGTGTTGCTGCCTGCCCGGCAATCCAGAAATCCAGCATCCAACAAGATACAATCCATCCAACCAGCCATCGATAGAGAGTCATCCGACTGCCGATGATGATGACTCGAGCCTGACTTCTTATTAATTTCTTTAATACACTTTCTATGCGGCATTGAAGTGTCCGACATTGAAGCTTCACATCCATTCAGTTCTTGGAGTTCAGATACGGTTACACCGAAAACAAAATAGTACTGAGTACGGGACTTTAAAAATAGGTTGAAAAGTAACAGCTAATGTGCTCATGTGGGAGTCAACTTTGAGTTTAACTGGGACTCCAGAAAACGGCATTACATAAAATTTATGTTTATGCTATAGTATATATAGAAACAATCTATTTGATAGTCAGCTAATATCTCCAACCTATTCATGCTCCAGTTACTATGATAATGAGTAAATGATCTTTATGTTTCTTTCTGTGTATTTCTGGGGAACTCCAGCTTCTGCTCCCATTGGAGAGCTGGTTGTATATTTTTCTCACAAGCCACCGAAAACGGTAGTTGGTGTTGTGCAAACAGCGTCGAGTGGTCCGGGCTCAGCTCCCTCGGATCGCATCTCGTTCATGGGCATGGATGGTATGGGTACTTATGGGGCTCGAGTGCCCTGTCCGAGCGCTCGGACAAGTGGGCCCTCCGCCTCGGATATTGACAATGGTTGGGGGCTGGATGGTTGGGGATGGGGATGGGAATATCTGCTTCTGCACCTTCCTTTCTTCATTAGAATTCGAGAGCGGCTGCCGAGAGGCTGGGAATCGATGGGAAAAACCTCTTCAAATTTAGTCCCTGGTCATCTGCTTGTATCTCTATATGCCTGTCCACAAGTGCGTGTTTGTTGGTTTGATTGATAATTGACATTTACAACATATTTGCTGGGTGCTCAACTTTATTACACTTCACTCGGTTACCCGACTGCTGGTATATTTCGTGTTCTGAATCCCTGACAAATCGCCCAATGCCCGACGCCCACTGAGCTCCTAATTTGGCCATCGCTTCTGCTCGAGATGGATGGATGGATGGATGGCTGGTCGGATGTGGGCGAATCTCATCTCATCTCCATCTCCAGTGGCTGTCCACGAGCCACGCATTTCGCTTGCCGGGTAATTCACGCAATAAAACCATCGGCGCGAGGCGGATTCAGTGGATTCATTGGATCCATTTGATTCGGGTGCTCCGTTTGGCCAAGAGCCTCGTATCGCTGTCGTGCATCGTCGAGTGGCAATTGTAATTGATCAAAATCAAGTCTCGAGACGGGGTTTCGGCTTAATGAATTTGCACAATAGAAGCTTCTCCAACGATTTATGAAACGATTTGTGACTCAGACGAGCAGTCAGAAATATTAGTAGGCAAAAATGTATTCAGGAATACAAATCGTTTTGCATTTACAGGTTCTCCATTAACAAATAATTGCAGTATTGTTAGCACAATCTGGATGGATGTTCTAACAAAAATGTATTCCGTAATCTATCCAATTTTTAGATTAGGAAGTATTTACAATACATTACCAAGTGCTGTGTTAATCGTAATAGCCGAATCGATATCCAAGTTGTAGTTATGCCAGATTAATTGCGTTCCCATCCGCTCCTCAATGGGCTTTGCACGCCTCAAGGGGTTCCGCTGAATCAGACAAATGGTGATGACTGGGGCATCTGTAAGATACGGCAGCCCATTCAGATGCCTCCCCAGAATTCCTGTATAATGCGCGGCAATCTTGATTTTGAATATCTTGCAAGTTGCAACTCCAACTGCACTCCACCTGCAATGGCCACTTGGTGGTTGGAGTTGGAGGCATCAGAGCATGACAAGCTCGCAGCGCCAAGTTTCCGCCGTAGCGACTGAAGTCGAGTTAAGTTGAGTTGAGTCGATCAATCTCCGATGTCTTAATTACTCAATTCGGGAGCGGGAAACGCGCCGCTGCCTTTCTCTGCCTTGCAGCCTTTCTAATAGAGTGGATTGGAGCTGTGCATTTGATTGATTTACCATCTCGTCCGGGCCACAACAGCCGTTTGACATCGCGGCTCCTTCTGCCTTCACGATCTCGTTTCCCAGCTCCAGCTGCCTTTTCTATGCCCTTCCTGTGGGTGTTACTGATTTGAGGAGGACTTTGTACCACTTTAACGGGGTCTTTTCTAAAATATACCTGACTGACATTTTTGATCGAGGTAAAGAAATCTTTCCAATGTTAATGGAAAATTTAAACAGAATGAGAGTTTATTTTAGAAGATTGAAAAGCCGTTTAAAATTATTATGAATACAAATTGTTCCAGAATAAAGGAAAACTGATAAACTATTTTGCTTCAAAGATGACATATTTTTCGTAATTATTTAGAAACAAAAAACCAAATTGTAGAATTTAAAACAATGTTTCTTCGGTGTTTAGTAAGTTTACAATCACTAGCACACAAAACTTGAATACTCTCCTTGAATACGCTGTTACCCTTAAAACAATCTCGGCTTTGAGTCCCTTTTAGGAACGACTTCCATAATTCCCCTAGGACAAGATGGCATGCAAGGGTGTTATAAGATTCGGTCCGCCAACTTGGCCCTCTGTTCTCGATTCCCACTCGTCGTTCGCACAAGTGCAGTAGCAAAAATGTTAACAATTTTTCAGCGCACAATGCTTGAACAGTCAGCGCCTGTTTGGGTCTGGTTTTGGTCGCCGGTTAGAATGGTCTGGGGCCCCTTTGCCCCCCTTTGGCTCCCTTTCGCCGTCCCTGTCTGCCGCCTGGCGCTGTCGAAGCTGTCTGGCCGTCGCATATGAACGGCTTTTAATTTCATATTTTTTATACGTATGTATTTTGTAGCTCCAGTGCGCCTTTTTGTCTCATCTCTGGGGCTTTTGCCGACGCTGCTTAATAACACGATGACTACACGAAACCTCGAAAAACTCGAATTCGACTTGGGATCCGCGGATCGAGTGCGGATGGAGTTGTAATGGCCGCGTATCCGTGGCTGCTGCTGCTTTACAAGCGAAATAATCGCCATCATTTTAACTAATGACCCGCTCGCATCTGGTTTTTAGTTGTTATTTGTATTCTCCTTATTTTTTGGGGCTACGGTTGGCGCTTTGTGCAGATTCATTCAATTTGAGACGATGCTGCTCCTAACTTAATAAACACGGGACGGGATCTCTCGGGCTGCGAGGTTTCCAAGGAATGCCAAATGTTGTCTCGATTTCTTTTACTTTTCCTTTTCTCTCTTCTCGTTTTTTTTGTGAGCAGGTAGAACTTGAAATATTTGCGCATCTGCAGGAGCAGCCAAACACTTGAGTGGACTACGATTTCGACTTCAGATCTGAGTTTTCTTGCAGTGTCATTCCACTTAACTTGCCTTCTTTCACTTCGAGCGGATCTTCTTCATTTCAACTTCGCGCGAATTGGTCGAGTTTTAACTTCTCCTGGCCATATTTTGCAAGCGGTTGCACCTTTCCAGCTGAAGCATGAGCTGCGTTTACACTGTCATCATCATCATCATGATCGTTGTCTCCTTCGTCGTTATGGCCAGGCCAAGAGCAAGACCCATACCGATCGTCATCGTCGGCGGTCAGTTTAATGTGGCCAAAAAGCGACGACCGCAACAAACAGCAGAAATCGAGAACGCTTCACTGGGTGCCGCCACCGCTGCCGCAGATCGGCACGGATCAATGAAATGGAAACGCTCCTGTGCGATCCCCCCACTCCGCCACCGCCCATCGCCCCATTGCCCCACCGCCACTGCACCCACTCTCCGGAGGATGATATCGGCTTACCCTACCCGGCCCGATCGAGTTACCAACTCTTCTAGACCCTAACTCTAACTCTAATGGCTAATGGAGGCGGTCGACAACTTACCGATTCTTGGCCGCAGCAGCCCGATCCCGCTGGCGGCGGTTCTTAAACCAGTTGCCCACTTGCGTGGGATTCAGCCCGGTGGCCTTGGCCAGCTCCCGCTTCTTGGTGGGGTTCGGATAGGGATCCTGTAGGTACCATTCGCGCAGTAGGCTCCGCGTGCGCTCCTTGAAGCAGTGCGTCTTCTGCTCCCCGTCCCAGATCGTCGGCGGCAGGGGGAACTTCTTTCGCACCCGATACTTGTCCACGGGGCCTGGAAATTAACAATGGAATCTTCTTAGGTTTATTTAATAAAATATAATTTAATTATTCTACTTCCAACATATATTGCTATTTAAAATATGTACATGAAAATACGTTTTTAGGCAGACCAATTAACTTGAAATGGCAATCTCCACCAAACAAATAATTTCCATTTACTTTAACGCAGATTTATCAATATATTTTTTCATATTTTCCAAGTCTGAGAAAATCATGGAAAAAGTAATGGGCTCTGTATTTTTAAGCCCTAGTTTCTACAATTTTGTATAGCTACTCTAACTGATAATGTAAATGCAGTTCAACTTAGTTGATCTTCTGCAAAGACTTTAATCGCCATTCTTTTTTATATATGTATGTGATTGACTTAGCCATTTAGTTTAATATAGTAATGTAGGTATTTAATTTACATAACTTTAGGATTGTAGCTTCCTTGACTATCTTAGGTCAAAAGCCATTAATGTAAATTCCTGTTTAGCTAATTGAACAACCTCCTGACATAACAATTAAGACACTTGGTGTATAAAAACTGGTTTTCAAAAACGTAAAATAGCTAATCCCTGCTATCCATTCTAACAAGTATAAATATTAAAATATTTCGTATCCGACCTGTTGCCCAGCGGCGACAATCGAACTATAAATCGTAGAGTAAGCGTTAAGTGTGTTTTATCACACACTACTTTTAAGTGATAGTTAAGACTGTTTTTTTGTCCTAATGTTAAAATAACAGTAGTTATGCATACTTGGAGCTTAAAACTTAGTTTTAGTTCAACATGAGGAGGAGAAAACGGTCCTTCGAATGTTTTTCGATTTAGTGAATTATAATTCAGTTCAATTATGTTAGCCATGTATGTATATGTTATAGAAATCAGTTGAGGTTTAAGTGTCACCTAACTTTGGATAGCTTAGAACTTATTTAAGGTATCTTTATAGATTTTGTGTTGGTTTGCTTGCTCTTTTTTGGCAGTACTACTCCCATTCACAGTTCCAAAGATTTCTGATCACTCTGTGATTGTCCTAGTGGAATTTATCTATGTATAATTGCTTTACTTACCCAGGGATCGACCGCGCAGCTTCTCGGCCTCAATGTAGTGGGCCTCCAGCCACATGGCCTGCAGCTTGCCGTAGGACGCTTTAGTAAACTTATGATTCTCTATTATTGCATAAAGTTCCCTGAAAAGAGAGTATCCAGTGAGTATCCAGAGGAGTGCTAAAGTTAAGGTTGAAAGTTAAGTTGAATTTGCCGGGCTGATTTCATTTCAACCCCATCAACCCTCTGGGACATTCTGGAGTCCCGCTGCGAAAGCCATCCCCCCTCCCAGTTCTTACACCCCTCGCTCGACGGGCGTCCTAAGCCAGCCATATGTATTTTGAAACAATTTCATAAGCATTTATTGTCGTCACTGGCGCTGACAGCTCAGTTGAGTACGTCAAATGATTTTAATTGGAAGTCGTTTATTTACCAAGTCAAAGCAATCAAATCACTTGCATCGGCAGATCCGTATATGCATGTGCAGGCCATATATACGAGTCTGGACATTGATTGATTATACTCGAATTACATAGCTGTTCGAACCGCAGCCAGCTTCATTTGATGTGACATAGATGAGATGCAAAACCTGATGCAACCGTTTATAGATGCGATTGCCTGAGCCGATCGGATAATTGTCGATATCGATTGCCATTGGGACCTGGGGGACCTGTTTGCCCACTTCGCAACCAGCTAGTTGGCTTGTCTAGCCGAAGATCACAAGGCTAAGTCTACCGCATAATTCCCCCTAAAAAGCTAATCTTTCGCCATTATTTCGCGAGGGTTGATGGCTGATGGCTTATTGCGAAATTCCCATTCGAACGAATTGTTTCCGGTTGTCTTAGAAGCTCAAGTGTAATGTGAGACTATATTTTGTCGTGGCGACGGAAGCCGAAACCCCGATCCTGACGTGGAACCTATTGTTCGGTCGGTGTTTTATTAATCAAGCCTGCTCCACTTGGCTTTGGGTAGCTGCTTTGGGAAGCGAGTTCTTTAATTAGTAAATTAATTCCTTTGTTTATTAATTTAGCGGCTCATTGTGCCCTCATTAAGCTGTCGCTATGGAAAACTATCGGATGACCGACCGTCCGTTTGTCGGGGTTAATCAGGAGGGGGCTGGGTATCTGGGATAGTGAGTGTCATTCGAGCCGGGGGCTTTGTCTGCCCCATCTCGAGAAGGCCATCCTACCTGAAGTTGCCCACATGGTAGGCGACCACTGCGCGGGCCCGGAGCACCGCCTCGCAGTTGAGGATCTCGTGCATGTTGGGCAGGGCCACCGGCAGGCTCCACAGGAAGCGGGCCAACCGCTCGATGTCGCCGGAGTCCTCGAGCGTCTTGCACACGATCTCCACCTGGGCGGCGGAGAAGGCCAGCGTTGGGACGGCCAGGATGGGGCTGGGTGCTATAATCTGGTGGTGCGTGGGCGAGAAGCTCTCTGAGGGCGGCTGTTTGCCCTCCGTCGGTCCAACGGCCATTTTATTCGTTGAATCCACTGTGAACAAATTGGCATACTACTCTCCACCGGAACGAAGCAATCTTGCTGGGCACTACACTGGTTTAGTCACTAATTCAATTCCTTGGCTATGTTTCTGTGTTTGTCTGCACTAGCACTGGGGTTTATCGATCCGATTGGATAGGGTTTACGGCTTAGATCAGGTTAGGGTTAGCACTTTACACGCGCGATCGATGCATCTACCATCTGGATGAGTGAGGTGGCCACCGGTTCGACTGGCGTACGAATCCAAATGATTGCCAATGAGCCAGCTCATGAATGCGATACCCGTGCCCGGTCCACGAACGGAGCGCAACTGCTGCTCCACATCGAAGCGAAAAAAGGGGGGCTTTGGCTGTTGGCTATGGATATAACCGATCCGACGACCGAGAGAGCGACCAACCAAACGACCAACCGAGCGCGCAAAAAATACGTCAAATAATGGTCTTGTAACTGAGCTGCCCACTAGGCGACGGGAACGGCACAGAAGCTATAGAAGCTATGGAGGCTATGGAGCTGTATCGGCAGAGGCGGTAGCAGCAGCAGCGGCAGTAGCAGCACAACAATGACGCGCCACAGATACAGATACTCTGGCTCTCCGGCTGCCACTGCTCACTGCTACCGCCTGCCAGCTGCAGAAACAGACACAGATACAGATACATATCCAGATACAGATACAGATACAGCTGCAGACACGGATACACGGGCGGACACAGATACGATATGGCCAAAGATATGGAAACAGAAACGAGTTGGCACCAATACCAGGCCACAACCAGTTTGCCGCACACAGATACGCGAGCAGATGCGGATACGGATACTACCGAAGCACCACCATACCATGGGCCGCACGGGGTGGGCGTGGTTCCTGCTGCTCTACGGACGTCTCCCTCTGTCGCACGGCTTTCCAGGGCAGCCGCTTCCATCGGCATCTCTTTCCCGCCACTGCGGTGGTGGCATCGCCTTCTGGGTCTCGTTTAAATGAATCGTACATAAGAGCCGCACTCACACCGACCCAGGGCAACTAATACAGTTGCAGTTTCAGGATAACAACGGGCCGTACAATAGGGGTTTCGCACGGGGAGGGAGTGGTGCTCTGGAGCTGGGACTGGAACTGTGTGGCACCACCACCGAGGGGTGAGCCGCCGGAAAGGCAGCTCAGATATTGATAAAGAAATCAAATAAAACAACCCAGCAGAGCCCGTCAGGCACCCGAACAGCCGCACAGTGGGGCGAGATCAGGCGGATTATGTTTACTTGCCGGGCAAATTAGATGGGATTTATTTACAGAGGCGATTACGTCAAGTCATGGTTGGCTAACGCAGGGCATTTTCAGAAAGTGATCACATACTTTACATGTATTTTATTTAATAATTATATCAATGGTCCTAACATTTATCAGTTACCATATGACAACTTGTTCAAAATCTTGTAGGTTTAAACGTTTATACACTCAAATGTTAAACAATGTTTTAGCTATTTACAAAATCAAGTTCATCGATATTTTAGTTAACTCCTAAAAGTTATTTGACGCACTTGGGTTTTAACGATCTTCTTAAACTAAATGCAATAAAATGATAGTTCATTTTTCTGGTGGAACACGATTAGTTCATCTTTTTAAAATACAAAATTTATTTGGAGTGTGTTTAACAAGTTAAATATTTATAGATTTCTTAAGAATCGGCATGAATCAGTCGCTATGTATATTAATCATATTAATAGCACATGTATTAGCATGTATTTGTATTTTATAAAAAAAACCAATTATTAAGGCTTCCAAGGAGAATAAAAACAGTAAATCAATTCATAAGCTTACCTACAAATTAATACAGAGTCTTAAAACCCCTTTCCACTGGTTTCTTGCCACAGTAAGTGAAGCATATTGTGTAAGTGTAGCAAAATGTTTGACACCATGTGGTCTGGCAACCTCTGCCGCCGCCTCTTCCCTCCCCACCTTTTTTCCTTCGATTTCCCCCTTCAGGTCCCTACTTCTGCCCCCTGTAAGCCATATCCTTATGCCAGGACGAACCTCCAACCCTCTTATTTGGCATATATATACGGTTATATGTACGACAGAAGAGAAAATCACGTTTTCATTTTGGCAAAAAGGGAACTTTTGATTAAGCCCGCCGAATAAGGGAAATATTCACGAGCAAAAGTTTATATTGTGGCGCTGTCACTGGTGTTGGTTTTTAGCAGTGGTGTGGCGGTCGGTTTTGGTGCTTCATCATTCTCCGGGTTTGACAGGAGCCGGAAATACCCGGGAGGGGAAAGGGAGGTGGTGCGCTGCGGGGGCAGAGAACACGCTAATGTATCGTTCGCGCTTTTGTCCGGAGTGTTAACAGATTAGTTGTTTACATGCCACAAGTAAATGAGTTTTCAAAAAGTGTAGCCGCCGGCTTCAAACGAACCGCCACCCACTGACGCCCTCTCGTTACCCCTGAAATGACACACCCCACTCCCCTCTGCCACCCCCCTAACTTTTACCTACAACACCAATGTAAAAGTACATGTATAAGTGCATGTACAGCGTACAAACACAACTACGTGAACATCGCCATTGCTGCCTGACTGGCTCTGTCTCTTTCTCTCTACCACCTCCCCCTTTATAAGCCCCCACCCTCATCGCGTTAAATCTGAACGATGACTTTTTGAGTAGTTGGTTGAGCATTTTGGACAATTGCATTACGAGAGCGTCAATCGCTGTGTATGTGTGGGCAGCGGCCACATAGATACAGATTCAGAAACAGATACAGATACAGTCACCATGAGATACAGCCTTATAGATACGGGACGATAGGGCACGCATTGCGCCAGCTCCCTCATAGCCACATTATGTGCCGCCACTGCCGATGTCCTCTGAATACGCTCATTATGGTATCGATCACCTTTCATGCGCCACAATTGAGGATGGAGTAAGAGATACAATCGAATCATGGCCACACCGCTGCATATACAAGCTGAAATGCAAATGTAATACTGTAAGGGCCGCGAGGCATTTGTTTCGAGCAGCGACACTGAGTTCAAAGGAAAGGAGCACGAAAGATTACAGCTGCTTGAGATATAATGAAGGGGAATATGAAGCAAAGAAATATTTTGGATATGTACTTTTGTAAAAACATCGTGATCTTGTGGGTTGAGCAAACTAATAAAAAAAACTTTACTTTAAAAACGACTTTGGGATTTCCGGGAAAATATATTTTTAAACACATTGTTAAACTGATTTTTGTCAAGTTCTATACTTTTCAGATATATTTCCTACACAAAAAACTATTTATAATAAACTATTTAATAATAAAAACTGGTAAAAATAGGTAAAGTCCGAAAAACTTGTATCTAACAAATAAATTTGTTGTTTTTTTTATTATATTTTTTTATTTACATGGAAGTTATTTTATAGACACTTTTCATAATTAGTAAAGCTTACTATTCTGCTTTTTGTCCGAGCTGGGAATCGAACCGGGCCGCAATCATCGGAGTCGAGCACAAAACAATAAGGTACATCAATAGACTTGAAATCAAGAAAAACCAGAACTGCAACGCTTAGTAAGTTAAAATTCTGAAAGAAAATAGCGAAATAAAAAGTGTGAAAAGATATTACATCTATTATTATGTACATTCATTCATATGCAATGTATTAATTTACATAAGTTTGTCCTAATAAACTGGACCTATTAAATTTTTAAGGAGAATGTGAAAGCTTTTTGTTTTAGTATTTTTTGGGGATCAATCAGTTAAATAAATATCTATGAATCAGCGTAGCTCAGTTATTCTCTCCAGCCTCTTTAACTCACTTCTTTGGCATGATGAACGCCAAAAAGCAATCGCAATCCCATTTGAATTGCCTAACGAACCATGATTTTTCGTTTGGGGTATACTCGGAGTACACCGTATAATATCATATTGTTGACAATTGCGCTTGCGGTGCTAATCAAAATACCCAACTGCGAGTACCCGTGGAACTTCCCCCGCAGTGAGTGACTCCGGCTAACTGTGTCACTGGCTCAATCAAATCATACGCCCAGTGGTCCATTAAATGACAAAATTTGCGCTCCAAGGCGGCCGCACTCACCCCTTCTTTTTTGGCGAGGAGAGCTGTTATAAGCTGTGTTATTAGGCCAAATACGCATACCGTTAGGGCCCTCTCGAATTCGTTTTGCGAAAACAATTAAAAGGCAATTAAAAGCCATTTTTGATGCGCGCTTGGCCAGGCTTTAAAGGCTTTTCCACTCGCCACACAAAAGGCAACCGCAAACAACAAAGGGACCACCGCACTTGGCTGGCTTTCGATGGGGAGCCCGCGGCCAGAAAGTAAATCTCTATTATTGCAGTCTAGTGTGCTCTACCTACATATGGTGGGGTTATACACGGACCACAGTCTCTCCAAAAGTATAATTTAAATGTACTCGCTTTTTTAGTTTCGGGTTTTCCACCCTCGGGCGCAAGAAAGTTTGGTTGCCTTTTGTCTGCATCTCAATTTGCTTAAGATAATTTAATCTGATTCCATGTACCTGAATATTTATATTCCTGACAGTGGGACGACGACGCCGAGGGTTGTTGTGTGGAATATTCAAAGGGCATTAAGCGAAAATAACACCTCGATGTCAATCATTTTTTATTGTACTTTATTTTTTATAGGTATTCCCAGAGTGTCGTTTATTTTTCACCATAACTGACCCCAAGTATGCCCCACACTCAATAATATATTGTAATATCATTACGAGGACCCCACACAGGGCCCGATCCCTTAAAAAGGGACCCAAATTCAATTTAAACGCTTTCCTTTTGTAATATTTGGCTAAGAGTTCGTTAACCTAGCCCGAAGGTTATGAAATATTTGGCAAAAATACCAAACGACAGAGGAACAACAAACTGGGTAATTAAAAGGTTTCGTCGCCGAAAATATTTAATATTTTAATTTATACGAAATTCAATAAATCGGGAAGAGAAATCGCAGGCTCAGTGATTGAAAACGAAGATGAAATAACTTCATAAGCAAGTGGCGACTCACGGGGGCAGGACCAGGATGTGGCATCGATGATGAAAGATCGGCGCTGTGGCAAGGTATTCGTTTAATTTACATCGTTCTTGCCGTGCTGCTCCAGCTCCTGTTCCTGTTCCTCCAGACGCGCCGGCGTTTAGAGTGGAGTCTTCGAGGAGCCTAGAGGAGTCCCAAGTCCCAGTCGAAGTTAAAGTCCCAGCCACATTTTTATGCCCCGTACTCGGTGATGTCGTAAGTATATTGGGTTTTGATCAGACTATCAATTATCCCAACAAAATTATCCATCGTTATCATGAAGTACCATAGAAGTAAACTAAAATGTTATATTATATTTCGTCTTATATATTAATAATTGTTCTACGAAAAGTCATAGCCAACTTTAATCTCACCCTAGCTTTAGAGATTTCTCAATCTATGAATGAAATAAGTTTTATAAATAAATATTATCTAAGCATCTCGAAAAGTCATAGCCAACTTTAATCCCACCCTAGCTTTAGAGATTTCTCAATCTATGAATGAAATAAGTTTTATAAATAAATTTATCTAAGCATCTCGAACAAGTTGCTATGGTGGAATAAAATATTTTGTAGTACAAGATCATTCAACCGCTTGAAGTAACCCTTAAAATAGATTTGACGATATGGGGTACAGGGTAAGCCACAGTCCTTACACCCAAAACATTCGTCTTACCCAACTCGCTCCTGGTGCGATTGGGCTGCATTCCATAGTCATAAGGCCGGCGGCGGCTGCGGCGGCCCCAAGAAATATCTTTGGGCATTAGGTTGCGGAGGAATTCCAGAAATTCGAGGCAAATGTATTGAGCTGCATTTAATAATTATGATGGGGACGCGGTCGCAAAACGAACCGAGCCGCACTCTGTGACTTTACTTTTCGGCTGTTCTGCTCTGTTCGGCTCGGTTCTGTTCCGCCTAATGGATATGTCAAGTGGTGATGGTGACTTTCGAGCGGCTCAGTGTCATCTGCTCGCCCATCGGAATCAGGAGCAGGAGCTGGAGCAGCAGCATTTGGCCGCGGCTACTGTTTGGCCAGCACTGCGCATATTAATCAACTCACCTCTCAGGTGAGCAACGCAGACTGACGAAGGCGAGGAGCTGGCAGAGGAACGAGCATCCTCCTCACCATCGTCATCTTCATCGTCATCGTCATCCCATCGTCAAGTGATACGCGGCACGGAACATGCGTGAAATCTCCTGGCCAGAGCAAGATTAGGCCAGGCCAGTAGCGGAGCTAATGGGGGCTGATTACGATTACAAAATTAAATGTCAAGACGATTTTTTGTTTTTTAATACTTAACAATTTTTTATGAGAATCAACATTACAACCTGGTAAACTGTTTACAATGCCAGAAACACGGATTAACATATAATTAATAAACTCCACAAACATCATTCAATTAAGTGGGCCGTATCTTAAGATGGATACATTTATTTTTCCAAAAGCTCACATTATGAAATTTCAAGCAGAGACGCAAAATAATCAATAATTATGAGTAATAGTTTTAAAAGTCGTATTTATTTTATAAAACAAGCATGAAAGGAAAAAATTTGTCAAATTTAAAAGAAAACAGGATTAAACGCTATAGTCGACTATTAGACTGTTACTCAGCTTAAGGGAATTCGAGAGGGATGGAGATATGATTAAAGAAACTCAGCTTATTTCTCTAGCACACCTTGCCTATAGCGCCACCTATCTTCTTCTTCTATAGCGCCACAGCGTTTCTTGCGGCTTGGTGGCGTATTAGTGAAATCAATCTCGATTAAATCGCAAAATATTGATTATAATTTGGCTTTAACTTTATGTTGAATAATCCGATTAAAAAAATTTTTGACGTTAGATAGGTAATGATAATAATAAACAACAACTCATTTAAATTTTTACAAAATATTAAAAAATGTGGGCGCTAGACGGGTTCGATTGGGCGTGGCTCCCTGCTGAAACAAACTTGCGCTGCGCAGGAAGCCCAAGATACTGTGCGAGTAACGGGTATAACAAATATTTTTATATTTAGGGTCTAAATATAAAATTGATCTTCGCTTTTAATCTTTGCGATAGAATAGTTCTGAAGAACGAGGTAAGTAGGAAGAAATGTCACCTTTCTCAACTTACAATATTTTAAAATTATATTTAACTGTGCTTTTGCCTGATTGGTTTTTTAACGAAAGAGGTAAAGTTTTAAAAAATGAAGTGTAATAAAAAAGTGTTTTATAGAAGATATTTTTTTTAGAATATCTTAAAATTGTAAAATTACTAAAGAAATTTGAACCCCTTTGAACTACGCCTTTGCGGGTCCTGCCAGTGTATACCTGTGTATGCTGGCCTTTTTTGCGACAGTTTTACCAGTCGTGCCACTTTTGATATTGCCATTGCCACGCAAAAAGTGTGAAATTGTCGGACTACTGGAGGAGCAGCCACCAATTGGGACTTGGAGTGCGACTGCAGATCGGACGGTTTGCCTGGTGGTTTAATTAAGTCATTAACACCAGGGTCTGTCAGTGGGGAACTCAGCTTGTCTCCCTCTCGCACCGCTGCCCACCCTCTCTTTTGCTCTTTGTCCTTGTGGACAATATCGAATTTGCCATATTTGGTCAAAATAATCGGACCCAAAATGGTCTGTGGAAGCGATACTGCTGCCCATAAATATATAAATTATGCATGCGAGCTTCGGCTATGGAAGATCGGGAAACGGGGCTCCCGGGGGCTCAAATCAACCTGAGAGCACATTCATCAATGCGATTGACATTTCGCTGCCATGAGAATCGAAATCGGGGTTGTCTAACAAGCGCTAAGTGGATAATTACTGCGATAGCTGCCTGCCAGCTCGGATTGTCTTAATCGGTGCTAAAAAGCATCATTATACCGTGCATACTCCAAGTAATCACCACTAATGATCGATGCTCTGGTTTTGCATGTGCCCGTCGATCGTTGGTGAGGAAAGGCAACCAAGTACAGTAAAAGCTATCTTTAGGAATCAAGTTATTACAAGCCATTAAGTTGGCATACTTAAATAACCGTTTCCTATCATATCATAAAAAATCACATTGTGATGGTATTACATGTCCTGTACTAACTAAAATAAAATAGATTTCAAGATGATTTCTATTGGATTTTGTCGTCCTCAATGATTTGACTAGTTTACTAATAATCATTTAAGATCTAGGAAATTATACCTTACATAAATATGGTAAATATTTGTGTATTTATGTAAGGTATAATTTCCTATATCTATACCTATACTGTTAATAACTTTAATGTCATGAAACTTACTAAAATTAAAGTTTTGCTGTTTATGTAAATAAAGCTAAATAATGATTTTTGTGTCCTGATGTGATGACCTATAGCTAGGCAGGAAATCTAATAATAATCTTATGACAATGGAATCTAATAATGTCCTCCTAAATGGTGGATAAATGTAAATGTTTTAAGTACGGAGCTATAAATGTCCCCCCAAGCGGGTCTTGACTGTAGGTGAAAAAGAGGAGCGCACAATTATAAACTAGCCGTTGACGAGCTAGAGGTGGAGTGTCAATTAATGATCCCTTCTGCGTCCCCTCTGCTGCTCCCCCGCCCCTGCCCCTGCCTCTGCTGGCGCACAAAGGAAACGTCAAACAGCGCGTCAAATGCGCAATGAGCTTAATTCGATGCGCCTGCGCACCACTTACCGCTCGCTCTCTCCGTCCCGTTCCCACGCGCAGTGCTGCCATCTCGCTCCGTCAATTGCCGTTGATTGCCTTTGTTTCTCGGGTAATTCCCTTTCCATTCCCCCTGGGGGACCAAGATGGAGATAGCGGGTCCGGGTCCCCTACTCTCCTCTCTCCCTAATCGCTCCGCTTAATTGAACGGGAACGCTTTGTTGACATTACCGTACTTTGCACCCTACCCCGGTACTACGTGAAAACACAAATTGTCGAAACGCCCACCCAACGGAGCCGCTTTGTTTTTTGGCAAGAGGGAGCGATCACCTCGGCGATACCCGAGGTCCATTGTTCTTGGCCACCCCGCTCATTAGGAGTGGTCCGCGGCGCTGACTTGTGAATGGAATCGAAATGGAACTGTGCCACACAGCCGCTGCCGGGCTATTAATTAGATAAGTATCTTGAGGAATTGCCCATTTTCAAATAGTCGGCCAGCATTCGCGTAATTAGATTTGCTTTTCACAACATTTACGTTGGGCGCGGCCAAGTCGAGTGGACGGCGTGGATTCAAGTTGAGTGGAGGTGGGAACTGCGAGCCAAGTGTTGGCCAGGTCAAAACAGATAGCCCTGAGATGGTCGCGTGAGAACAATGGTATTGGAATTTCAAACTCTTTTGTACATTTTCATACTTAAAACTTCATTAATAGGTAACTTAATATGGGACTGTTTTCATATAGTACTTACATTGTACACCGATAATAATAGACATAGAAAAGCAACTATCATTACATTAATTCTTTACTTATGAGCATCGATTTGGCGTCGATAAGATGTGTATTAAGTTAATATTTTCAAAGCATTAAATTGAAATGTATTAAAAATAATGCCACAAATCAAAAATCTAGATTTAATAATAGACCTAATATAGAAAAGAAACTGTATGGTATAGACTTTATATTATTTCGCCTTGAATGAATACTTTAATTTCAATACTGCCTTTGGTTCAACTTTTCAAAGTATTAAATTGAAATGTATTAAAAATAATACCACAAATCAAAAATCTAGATTTAATAATAGACCTAATATAGAAAAGAAACTGTATGGTATAGACTTTATATTATTTCGCCTTGAATGAATACTTTAATTTCAATACTGCCTTTGGTTCAACTTTTCAAAGTATTAAATTGAAATGTATTAAAAATAATACCACAAATCAAAAATCTAGATTTAATAATAGACCTAATATAGAAAAGAAACTGTAAAGTAAAGACTTTATATTATTTAGCCTTGAATGAATACTATAATTTCAATACTGCCTCTGGTACTAAATCTTTACTTTCTGTTTTTTGGGTGTAATAGTAATCTGAGGAAGTGCTATATTTGTAGGTATGCCATTTTCCAACATTTGAAATTTCTTTATTGTTGTGTGATTTCGAACATTGGGGCTTGATTGATGTTAGGGTAAGGTAACTGAACAATTGAGTTTCATATGTATGGTATAGTACAGTTTAACCTCATACTAAACAGGAATGGATATATATTGCTTGTATTCTTGGTTGGCTGAAAAAGTATCATCATCAATTCTTGATACAATAAGAGGGTAGCTTGCAATCAAGCAATTGAAGAATACAAGTCTAGTGAAGCAATATGTTGGGGTTAAAATCAAACCCACAATTTTTAAGAACCTGTAAGTCACAAAACCCGTCGTGACTCACGAGTGAAACGAGTAGCATTGGCCCACGAGCGATCACGCAGCCACCTCTGAGGCCCACGGGTCTGTGGCCCGTTGATTGCATTTGGCGGCAGCGACTCAACTAACTTGGGCGATTAATCATCGCCGACTCTCGAGTCCCGGTCTTGAGCTCGAGTTCGAGCAGAGGCTACTGACCATGTGTAAATGCCGCCTTGCGGTTTGTCGCAATTTATGAGGTGATAATTATTCATCGCGAGCCGCAGAACTGTCATAATATTGTAATTACCATTGGGCCAGCAATGAAATTAAACGCATTTGATTGCATTTGCAGTTGTCGCCGCCGCCCTGTGGCCAGTAACTTTCTCCCTGCCAGCCCGGGATTGAGGCAATTGGATCCGGCCCTGTCCAGACCAAGTTGGTTTCCTTATTGACTCCAAACCCAAAACGGAAATGAGCCGAAGCCACAGATGCAGAGGAGTCCAAGTCAATCGATTGATAACATCGCCCTGCAGCAAAGGGAAAAAATTGAAAATCGAAAACCCGGCAAAAAGAAAACAAATCAAATTCCAAAGCCGTAAACTAATCACAAAGAAGGATGTGGGCAAAAGGCAGTAAAACGAGAGGCCACAGAGAGTACACTATCAAAGTCACAGAATCTGTTGCCATTCGAGAAGAGGCTTAGGATTCCTTGGGAGATTTTCGGCGACAAAGAGTTTCGGATGGGTAAAGATCTATATAAAACCCCTGCCTTTAATTTGAAACTATTTTGGAAAGTTACTAACATTCCCTGATCATATATAAATACATTTTAGACTAGAATAATGTGTTTTTAATAAAAACATCATTTCTAGGAACTATTACTACTGCTTTATTTTATTAATCTGCTATCAATAAACCTAAAGATCAATATAATTGTAGAGAGTATTATAATTTCAGTCAGAAGTTTGTTGTTTTTAATGCATTAGGAATCTTTGAGATGTTTAGAGTTTCATCTAGAGGAAAGGCAAATCCTAATATCTCCTTTTATATTTATTCTACGCCAATGCAAACCTACAAAACAGCTGCCTAAAACCGGGATTCCAACCCGATCGTAAATGTTTTAGAAAATCTCTCCCCATCGTCTATTAATAAACTTGAGGATTATCATAATTAGCTTTGTTAATTTTCACAAATATGGTAACATAATTCCTTCCCGAATAACTAACCCCTAACTAATATGCGAGCGGCCACCCCGATAGTCCGCACTATGTAAATTGACTCATCCGCTGTAGTCGGTGGGATCCGACTGGGTTTCAGATTATGCCAAATGCTGTAATTCGAACTCAGAATGGAACCAACTGTTTCGGACGGGCAGGGGGAAATTGGGCAATTCTGCGCCACCTTATTTCTATTTTTCCTGATTTCTTCTCTGTGAATGGATTTTATTGTATTGTGCTCTGTATGGCAGGCATGGCCTGCTAATGGCATAATGTACCTTTTCCCCGACATTGCCTTCCCCGAATTCTGCACAACAGTAACTGATTTTTTAATTTCATTATGGCGTACAATAGGCGTTTCGCCAGTGACCCGTTGGGCAGGATCTGAAGGCAGGCAGGACTCTAGATCTGGGCGGGAGGGAATCAAATTGTTGCCATTTAATGCGGCCATTGCATTGCCCTTCCAGGGGCGTGAGCCTGCCCCAGGAACATGCATATAATGTGCGCAATTTCAATTTATTTGTGCTGAAAAGTTTGAACTGGGCAGGGCCTTTGCGGAGTGTTACGCTAACACGGCTTTTGTGGCATTTCAGCTTCTGTTGCCACTCGGGGTAGTTTGCTTTGCTACCCAAAGTGGGCGCCGGGGAGTGGGAGTGGTTTCTAACGCCCCGGCGACGCCATTTCCAAAAGAAACATTACAAATTCACTTGACAGGGGCGTAGTTTGGTTTTTGGGAAGGGGATATCCTTAAGTAAAATTGTTTTAGGTAGTTATTTTAAAGTTAAATAAATTATTAGGCATCATTTTTCCTTTAAGCAATATCATCAATCACTTCTTCTATCACATTGTATTCAAGAAATGAATTCATTTTTCCATATTTCTAGTTTTACTGTAAACATTTTTCTTCAATCTTGAATTTTGGGGTTACAATTTAATTGATAAGGGAAAAAATAAGAAGTATTTTAAAGAGTATTGATATTTTGTAATCGAGTAATCTTTCTAATGTGAAGAAAATGTATCTAATCTGAAAACGTGACCCCCTTCCCGGCGGCTCTGCTCCCTAGCTCCCATACTCCCCGTACTCAACCCCACAGCCGCCTCCTTTTCACAATTGCAATCAGCTCACGTACTTGATGTGCTACAAAATGACTTCCATGCCATGTAACTGGCTGCTCTGCGGATGGGTCGAACAGATGGACCGGGATGACGCCCATTCGGGCTTCCTTTGAATCGAGCTTGAAGTGGGAACGGGTCCCCCTGCCCCGAACTGGCAGCCCCGGTCGTCGGTGGCCAGTGAACATGTTGGAAATCACATAATGTGTCATTTAATAATCAAGCTCAATATTGACAGCGACACAGTACAACAATGCGATGTGGCAACGGCGTCGGCGAAGGCGACGGGGACGGGGACGGGGACAAAAAGTAGTACAACAATCCCGCCATTAGGCATAAATTCATTTGCGTTTGTCTGCACACGCTGTGTATATTCGAGTGTTCGGCCCAGCTGCCGCCATTGGCACAATCGCACATCCATCCATATCCATGGGCACTGGCACTCCGCATTCATGTGCTTCCCCGCCTCGCCCCATCTCATCTCGCATCGCATCATCTCATCGCACATCATCCCATGGCATCGAATCTCATCTCATCTCATCTCAACTCAACTCAACTCAAGCGCTGTGTGTGAATCCCTGCGGCCGGCTCTTCCTGCTCGCTGCCTGGAAATGGAATAAAAAAGTTAAATAAACCTTAAATGAAAAATTCAACTCAATTGAATTCGTTAGCTGGAAATGTCGTTCCTCCTTGTTACTTCATCGTCATTCCCTGCCACATTCCCATTCCCGGCGCTGATGATGATCACCATCAGCATCATCGTCAATGCCCATCAATGTCATAGGGCTGGACTCGCCATTGTTGGTCTTGTCACCGGCAATGTCCTTTGGGCCGGGCAAATCGCATCGGAAGGATGTTTTTTCAGAAGAGCTTTAAACACGCTCGGATAGTTTCCGTTTGGAAATACAAAGCGTATTTTCGTAGCCCATTATAATGATTATTTAAGATATATGGTAAAATGTTTCCTTTCAATGCTTTAAATGTATAAAGTGATTATAATAATTTATTGTTTTTTAAATGCACAATTAAATTATGTTACTAACAATTGTGGAGTAAGGAACGCGAACAACTAATATGGTGAAATGCAAGGCTAAGAGACATTAACTTAGAAAACTTCTAAAGTCTATATCTAGACAATCAAAATAACACCTAGCTAAATTTGTAGGACTCTACAGAACAACCACAGTATATATATATATATATAAATTCTTATCATAACTAGTTAGATCCCATTTTGGGTTCCTTTGGCTTAGCTCGCATATTGATTTTAAGCGATGTAAAGGTTTTATTTAAAAATTCTGTCAATCTTAAGGAAGAGATAAAAGGAATAAAACAAACATTTTGAATAGAACGCGAGCTATCGTGAAGTAGTATTCCGAATATAGGAAAAATACCATGTTGTATTTATTGAATGTTATACATTTATATTAACATTTTCTATATCATGGGCTACATCTTAGGTAATTTGTAAATATATTTCATGGGGCGGATGATGGGTTCCGAATGGGTTGACAGGGCACACAGGTAGGTGGTGTGTTCGCCAGTGTTTTCTCGCACAAAGAGATAATAAGATACTTTTTGAGGTGGGGAGAGGAGGGGAGGAGAAGAGGGCATGATGATCGTGGCGATGATGACGGCGATGATATGGCAGAAATGAGCGGACCGGGCCAAAAGCCGAATGCCAATGCCAGCGAGAAAGAGCGGCTGTCAGCGCGACGCTCTATCCACGGCTACCGTGTGCGGGGGCGGCTTTCGTCCGTGCGTCCGCAGTCCGTCGACAAATTGCCATTTACACCACTTGCCAAGACAGCAGTTACAGTGCAGCTGTGGGGCACAGCAACAAAACAAGTGGCACACGCACACAGCGCAACTTCCTGCTCACACAGATACTTTGTGCCGTATATACTCTCTTCACTTTGGCCCTCCGCCATATGGTCGTCTCGCTTCCACTTCAATTGGGGCGTGAACGAGGCCTTGCCACGCCCTCTTTGCCAATGGCAGCCGCACGGGGGTGAGGGAGACAGGGAGAGAGGAAGAGAGAAGGGTAGAGCGTACATAGAATGTATCTCACAGATACTTTTGTACTTTGTTGCAGCAGAGCAGCGGCAGCGCCAGCGATTGCGGCCGTAGTAGCAGCTTTGAGTAGCTGCCGTTGACGTATTTTGAATAAATTTTAATTGAATTCGCACAATGAAACTGTTTACTTAACGTGCCACTTTGCCAGATGAGCTTCATCTGAGCGCCAATGCAAAGATACGGTTACATGGATGGCTTGGTTGCCATATAGTGGGTATCCAACACTCCCGTGCTGCATACATATGTGTCGGTTCCGGAGGCGCGGTGCGGGGTATCCTGTGTGCTCAACGCACTCTTTGTTTTAATTACAGCAGCCGACGAATTCGGTTTGTTAGCTGCTGTTAAATCTGCAGGAAGCCAGCCCAAAGTTTCCAGAATAGATACTGGTATAACCCAATTAGGCATATCCCTTTATTCGACTCGAATAAGTTGCTAATATTGATTAATCACTCTGTTGGCTCACTAAATTATTGAGTGCTTAATTCTGGGGCAATTAAAATCACGCAATTAAGTTCCAAATCAATTATTTGCTGTATAACCGATTTCAAAGTGATGAGGTGTGAAATAGTTGTCACCTCGTTTAAGGGCGTAAAGATGAATCAATGGGATACTTAGAAATGTAGTCTAGAGTTTTCACATGTCGAACTAGTATTGGCAGTTCAATTATGCAATTAAACAATTATTAGCACTGTTTTAAGAAAATATAAAAGTATTTAAAGGTTACTCAATATATTTGGGGTATAAGTTTATCTGATAATGATGCCGTTGAAACACTAATTATCTTGAGAATTAGCTGCCACACACTCTCTGCTCTTTTATTTGTATGTAATGTCCACAAGTGATTGAAGGAATAAAACAATATATTTATATCAAGAGACCTTTAGCAGTTTAATACAATATCTTGCCATAGTACAATTTATAATTATTCAAATGTATAATTTATAATTTTTCAAAGCAACACAATAACATCTTCGATGTGACACCATTTGCAGAACGTTAAATACGTTTTCCCAGTTGCGTACTTAACGCACTTCACATTCACGAAAAGAACAGAAAAAAGAGGCAAAAGCCCCAGCTCCTTTGTGGGACCTCAGCTTCCGGTTCGCTCCGAATCACGTGTCAGGTAAATGTGGCGCACAACACTCCTTCATTAAGTTAATAACAGTTTTCCAAGTACAAAGTGAAATTGCGAAATTCCGCTTCACAATTTTTCAGCGACGCTTTCCCAACGCCACCCCACCCCTTGCCCCATCCCCGTTCCCCCTCCGATTTTTGTGAGGCAACTGCAACTGTAACGCTGTAATTTGCCATCGCTTTGCCTTTTGATTCCTCAACGGTTTTGTTTGGTTTTGAATTACAGCCGGCGCGGCGAGCCCACCCTCCCCCTCTGGATTGTGTTTTACATCTTGATTATCTTCCGTTTGTTTATATAGGACTCACACTCGCAGGGCCCAGCCCAGCACACCCCACCATTAGCCGAGCAGGAAAGTGAAACACAATTTCCATTCAAATCCATTCAAGGATAAGAAGTCAATCAGGCTTCAAAGTGTAAAGGATTTTGCACTTTGTCAAATCCAAAGTCCGACCTTATGCTGATGCGGATTCCGCCCGCACATCGCACGACCTCTTGTCAGTGTCAAAAGCCACAGCGGAATCGGTCTTGGTCCGACTCAGACTCGAACTTAATCCCGGGCTGCGCCGAAACAACCCCAAGACGCTCGCCTCCTGGCCAAGGAATATCAAATTGAAACTTTGTACCGGCCGAAGGCGTCTTGCAGGCACGTGGCCATGTGGCCATGCGGCAGGCCAAGGGATCCAGATCCCCATCCACTTCCCCGCTGCAATGGGGAATGGGTTGAGCAGGTTTCTTCTCTTCTTCAATTACCCTTTCGACGACGCTCGCTCATATTATGATAATCGCATCCTAATTGCGAGAAAATTACGCCCACGTGCTGCTGTAACCCGATCAGGACTGTCATCAAAGGATATGCTGCTGGAGCAGTCAGCTGACGCAGTGAAAGTTGGGTTCAATAACATGACCCTTTCACAGGGGCCGGTAAGAAGGTATAAGTTGTACCCAGTCCGTTTAAATAAAGCACAGTTTTGCTTCTTTTTTTTAGTTTTCGGTATTCCTACTTTAAGAAAAAAAGGTCCGCCTTTAGTAAAACCTCAATGGTTCTTAATTATTTTTATTAATTAGGCATCTTTTACGATTTGAACTTGTGGATCGTTTTCAAATTGTTTGCGACCTCCTCACCCTTCTCTACCTTCTCTTCTCCTACTTTTTGTAATATCTCTTCTTGTCCATCTGTTCTGTCACTTTTATAAAGCTAAAAGAAATTCAATATTTTTGAATCAAGGCGCCATGTGTTCTTCCTCTTCCTTGCATATGAGTTATATTTTCCCCGATCTGGTAGCACCAACTTCTTTTTCTAAAATCTATGCAAGAACACCAGCCGAGACAAAAACCGGATGTGAGATTGGAACATCAGCCGACACAAAAACAAGCAGTAAAAGTAAGCTTCTTCGTTTATCCGCTAGAGGTCGTTACAAAATTGTTAAAACTTGAATCAAGGCACCATGTGTTCTTCCTCTTCTTTAGATATGAGTTATATTTTCCCCGATCTGGTAGCACTCTAAAAATCGTTGCGAGAACATCAGCTAAGACAAAAACCGGATGTGAGATTGGAACATCAGTCGAGACAGAAACAAGCAGTAAGAAGTATGCTTCATCGTTTATCCGCTAGAGGTCGTTACAAAATCGTCAAAGATGGCGCTATTCCAGAAAATTCCGCGTTGCCAACTGCCTGTTTATATGCGGGGCGATTTTAAAAGAAGAGGGGCGAATTCGAATAAGGCAGAGCGAGTTCGACAGGGGAGAACGAATTCAAAGGAGGCTGAGCGAATTGAAAAAAACATTGGTCGGTCTGGCAGCCTTTGGACGAACGGTTATAATTCAATACTTTATTTGAACTAATGGAATTCCTTTCCTTTTCCCCTTCTATTAATTGATCGATTTATTCTTGATCAGCAAAAAAAAAACTAGAAGTTCCGCAAATGAGTGAACAGTATAAAAGATAGAGTAAAAAAAAAGATTTTAAAACTTTAATAAAAATTTTCATAATACAGGGATGGTCAAAATTTTTTTGTTTATCGCGCGGGGTCTTAAGTGATTTACAATGTGTCGTACGGCACGAATTTGCGAGATCATAAACGCGTAGAAAAATAGAGCTTTAGTTTGCGTAAATAAGTTGGATCTAATTCTGTGGAAGAAAATCTAATATTAATCGTTTTTAGAGAGGCAGAGAGTCAGATTTTGAGATAATAGGACAAGGTCTATTATAGTCAGAATATAATACTCTGAATGGTTCATTCAAGTTATAGTTAGATCTACAATGATTTAAAACTAGGGGAATGTAATTTCTTGTTAATCTGCATGGAGCAGAAAAGTTTAGCTGGCTAACTAAGTCGGGGCTATCAATTTCACCTCGAATAAGGTTATTGTGACAGGCGAACCATTAATGAAAGCTTCTAACAGCACAGCTTTATAATCCGATGTTTTTTATTAGTTAAATTACAAAATCAAGAGCTTTTAAAAATCTTCCTCTCTTATTGAGGATCGCACTGCAACTGTCTGGTCTCTCGATTGTCAACGAGATGTCTCGATTGGTGTCGGGTCCAACCGATGAATTTATTTAAATTAATTGACATTTCAAAATTTATTGGGGCGGTAACAGTTATAAGTAAAGATTGTTCCAAGCATCGTTTTCCGGCTGGCTAAGGAGGGTAAGTTAGTTAGAAGTAATCTACTAGAAAATCTAAGAAGTTAAAATGAGGCTTGCATCCCAGTTTAGGCGGCATAAAGCATATAGCAAAAAGTTCTTCTGTACAGATTCGATACAATCAACATTAATTCCGTATTAAGAACTTCAGACTGGAGATCCATACTGAAGTATCGGGCGGACAAGCGAAATAAATAAGGTCTTAGTAATAAGATAAGTAAGGATCATTAAATTCCTTTGACCACCATTAAATAAAGCCATACCTTTTAATAGAGCCAACACAAAACAAAAGTTACATATACTCATAATTTAAACTTACTTCATATACATTTTGGCATCAGTGGAAAGGTCATTTAAATTCTGATTGAATGATACAAGACTTTTCTTAACCCAATCAGTACTTTTCAATAAAAGTGAGTTTATGAAAAATAAACTATCTAGGGAGCTATACTATGTAATAGAAGCCTGAAGTCCGAATAAAATATCGTCTACTGCAAAGCATGGGTCAATTGTGAGCTTTTTTGATACAAGACCTTTCTTAGCCAATTCAACACTTATTGAAAATGTCTCACTTTTTTGCGAGTCTATAGTTGAACTTTTTATAGGCTTGAAAAGAAAACTGTGTATGCTAAGTTTTTTAAAACAAAACTAATACTAAATGCAAAAAAACTTTTCCAAAATCTCTCTTCACTTAACAATATGATTTGTCGAAAGACTTATGCCCACTAGTGTAGGATCGGAATCGCTTCCTTCTATTTTTTTTGATTTTATCAAATGTACAATCTATATTTTTTTGAAAATTAAAAAGAAATTGCTTAAACCAATTCTGAAAAAATAGGCAAAAAGTGGTTTAAGAAATATTTTAAGCTTTAAACTCCTACTGAATTACCTTTCATTATCATGTACAACGAATCTGTAGTTTTAGTTATTTAGAAACTATAAGCCCTTTTCCAAAGGTAGTAGAACAAAAGTTTTCTATCTCGAGCTTCTGAGTACAGCAATAGAGTCCTCAAGACCCCAAACCCAAAAAGCGATTCATACCACAAACAAACGGACAAATTTTTTCATTTTGGAAAATCCCCCAAAACCTTGTTTTTGGTATAACTGTTGAACGGAGCATAAAATGTTTAACAAATGAGGTCATTCGATGGGTATTTTTGTTAAAAATAAGACCACAATCTAATATACCCTATAACTACCCTTTATCCTTTTTGGAAGAGTCACACAAAAATCTTTTTCTTACCTTTTCACGTGGTAAATTTAAGTGAAAAAAAAGTATTCGAAAACTTCCATTTTGTTTACTAGTTTGCTACTAAAACTCATAACAACTGTCCAGGAAAATTGTTTTCAAAAAATCGATTTCCCCTTCCAAACTTTGTCAACTGTAGTTTGTGTACAAAATACCAAGGCTGTAAGACATAAGCCCGAATTTTACTTTTCATTAAAGTCGAGGCCACTTGTATGAAAATAATATATTTGATTAAGGGCAACAGTGCGTATGAGTGATATTCTTTGAAGCGGAACCGCAGACCCTAAAATTCTAAATATTTATTTTGTAATGTCGTGAGTGCCATAGTGCACTTCAATGTCCAAACAAATGGGTTCTTTACATTCCTTAGAATAATAATGAGTTATGCACACTTTAAGTTTATAGTCCTTCAAAATAGAGTTTCTTTCTTACATTATTCCCTCATTTCTGGATGAACTTATAATCCTTTTTGGAAAAAACGATTGTGCAATAGCCTCTTATTCTACTTAAAAAAACAAAGTAACTTTGAATTATTTAAGGTATACCAATTAGCAAATAATCTCACCATTTTGTGTAACGACTAACTAAAGGTCAGAGGCTATCAAAATTATATTTTTCAAAACTAACTAATCTTTGTCCCCTTGGAAACGTAACCTTTAAGCCTCGATTGGGTCTAACGATTGATAACCAATCGTAGTTTTTAGTCGGGGTCACTAAGGGATTATTTTGAGCGCTATCTGAAGCTTTCGCTGAGCTTTGAAAAGCTTGAGCCACCCCCGAGAGTTAACTGTGATGTTATATTCAATTTCTCGCCGAGTGCTCTCAGTCCGCAATCGTCGGTTTTGCCAACCAAACGTGCTTCATTTTCCATCAACCAACGCTTCGAACCGTTTCAAACACTTTCCGATTCTGGGTTCAGGATTCGGGGCTTGCCAGTGGGATTCCGCAGAGAATGCAACGGGATTGATATTGACTTGTACCGAGGGCCAAGAAGAGCCTGGCAGAGCGACAGTACCCACTAGACGGACCCTGGCTGGCCATCTTTCGTGGATGTAACGGAGAACGGTGGGGATTCATCGATACATGGGCAGCAAAGGACCCAGGAGGGGACAAAGGAGCGCTCGAGGACTGTTGAATTAGTTAGAGGCGAAGCAACAAATACAAACAAACGGGCCATTCAACAATCTCTCGACGTCGCCGTATCGATTTTCCGTTACATCGTTATACACACACACTAACCCAGTTGGCACTTCACTGGCCATTACGCATACGCCCCATAGCCACCCCCAAGAAGCAGAAGCAGAAGCAGAGAGCGTGCGGCGGTTCGACTCCAGCTGCTCCACGAAGAGCCCCAAAGCCAAAGAAGAGAGCGCCAGAGCCTGGCGGATTTGTTGCATCTCGGCGGAGCTGGAGGCATGTTTCATTTGGCACTCGCCAGCCGCGGACGGACAAACCATTTAGGTGAGAGACAGAGGCCGGAGACGGAAGACGGGAGAGGAGCACCGCAGCTAGAGCTCAATTGCGGGCAATTTATATTTAATCCGCGGGCACACAACCCAAATAAAATCGCGCATTGTGCGCTTAATTGAAGTCCCCCAACCTAACCGCTTCTCCTTTCGCACACAGGGCTACGGCAATAGCCATTGTAGATAGCATTCATCAGCATCGGAAATCGCGACCAGTCACGACTTTTACTCTAGCTGCAAATACCGCGGGACATCCTTCACGCACACAGAAGCCCGCCCCCATCCTCGAAGGAAATCGCAAACCACCAGCAGGTGTTCAGCATGGCGAGACTTCAGCTGCAACCAGGACACACGACGGCGGTGGTGGCAGTGGTGGTGCTGCTGGTGACGATTGGCCAGGTGCTCGCCCAGGGGCTGCCGCAGGCCCAGGTGTGCCCCGAGCAGAGCGAGATCGCGCCCTGCATCTGCACGGTGAAGAAGAACGGACTAGACATCCTGTGCGAGACCACCGACCTGGTGCACATCACCAAGTCGATGGGCACGCTGAAGGGCAAGAGCCCCATCATCTTCTACCTGAAGCTGCGCCACAACAACCTGCCCAAGCTGCAGGGCTTCGTCTTCCTGGCCCTGGACATCCGTCACCTGACCATCCACAACAGCAGCCTGGCGGCCATTGAGGAGAACGCCCTCAGCTCGCTGGGTAACTAGACGTACTCCGGTTGAGTTCGGCCATCTCAAGCTTTACTCTCTTTACCATTTATCTCAGGTGAGGGACTCACCCAGCTGGATGTCTCCCTGAACCAAATGAAGACGGTGCCCTCGCAGGCTCTGGGGCACCTGTTCCACCTGTTGATCCTCAATCTGAACCACAACAAAATCACCGTGATTCACAACAATGCCTTCGAGGGACTGGAGACCCTGGAGATTCTGACGCTCTACGAGAACAAGATTACACAGATCGATCCCGAGGCTTTCCGAGGACTGGAGGAGTAAGCCTTAATCTATTTTATTTGGCATGTGGTACTCAAAAACCCATATTTTTAGCCATATTAAGCGCCTAAATCTGGGTGGCAACGATTTAAGCAGTATCCCGCAGAAAGCTCTTTCCATTTTGGGCACACTGAAAAAACTTGAGATCCAGGAGAACAAGATACGCGCCATCAGCGAAGGGGATTTTGAAGGTGACTATTGTAATGTTGCTTGCGCTATGCAATTGTTTGATTTGTTTTTCTTTCTGCAGGCTTACAGAGTTTGGACTCATTGATTTTGGCCCACAACATGATCACCACCGTGCCTGCCAATGTCTTTAGCCACCTCACCCAGCTGAATTCCTTGGAGCTCGAGGGCAACAAGATCAGTACTATTGACAAGGATGCTTTCAAGGGCCTGGAGGGTGGGTTGTCCTCTCCTTTTGTCTCTTCAATTAATTAACCTTCTTGGTCCATAGAGAACCTGCAATATCTGCGCCTGGGGGACAATCAAATCCACACTGTTCCCAGTGAGGCACTGCGTCCATTGCACCGCCTTCGTCACTTAGACTTGCGCAATAACAACATCAATGTTTTGGCAGAAGATGCCTTCACTGGATTTGGAGACTCTCTAACTTTCCTCAATCTGCAGAAAAATGAGTAAGATACTTCTTAATGAAAAAATTAAGATTCAAAAGTTTCATGACTTTTTTAAAAGACCCTCAAGAACGTATAGTGTACAGCAGCGGGAAAGTTACTCACACTATTTGTGTTAAGTTTAAGGATGCTTTCTAAAGAGCCTTTAGCGGCGGGCAGGCTCCTGTTATTAGGGATCTGCTCTTTCTCTGCCGCCACACGAATAGTGTACAGCAACGTAAAAATTACTCACATAAATGAGCTCGTTGTATCAAAACACAATATTGATCGTACAGTTTTAACACTTTTCGATTCATATTGTTAATTTGTAGTTATACCCGTTACTCGTAGGGTAAGGGGCATACTAGATTCGTCGGAAAGTATATAACAGGCAGAAGGAAGCGTTTCCGACCCCATAAAGTATAGATATTCTTGATCAGGATCACTAGCCAAGTCGTTCTAGCCATGTCCGTTTGTTCGTCTTTCTGTCCGTCTGTCTGTCCGTCCGGATAAACGCTGAGATCTCGGAAACTATAAGAGCTAGGCTATTGGAATTTGGCATGCAGATTCCTAAGCTTCTTACGCAGCGCAAGTTTGTTTCAGCAGCGTGCCACGCCCACTCTAACGCCCACAAACCGCTCAAAACTGTGGCTCCTAAAATTTTGATGCTACAGTAAAAATTTTAACTGAAATGAATTGTTCTCATCAATATCTATCGATTGATTTAAAAAAGTTTGCCACGCCCACTTTAACGCCCACAGGCCGCCCACAAACTTCAAAAAATCGTAAATATGAACGTGGATATCTCGGAAACTATCAAAGATGGAGAAATGAGATCTCAGATTTAGATTCCGTAGCCTTTTACGCAGCGCAAGTTTGTTACGCGAATATGCCACGCCCACTCTAACGCCCACAAACCGCCCAAACCTTTGGCGCCCACAATTTTCATGCAAGATACAAAATGTTAACTGAAATGTATTGGTCTCGTCAATACCTATGATTGATCGAGGTACTCGACTATAGCGTTCTTTCTTGTTTTTAGTTTCAAGAACTCATGACAACGATAATATTTTATAAAGCTGTCGATCTGACTTGATAAGATTGGAAATGTTTGTTGATACCTAACCATTACGTTTTGCCATTGTTTAGCATCAAGGTTCTCCCAAGTCTTCTGTTCGAGAATCTCAACTCCCTGGAGACGCTGAATCTGCAGAACAACAAGCTGCAGCGCATTCCGCAGGACATAATGGAGCCGGTTATCGACACCCTCCGGATCATCGATATCACTGGCAAGTCATGGGCACTCGAACGCAGTCAACGTCCTTATTAAACTAAGTCAAAATCAATATCCCTTTGCCCATGCAGACAACCCGCTGAACTGCTCCTGCGAGCTGACCTGGTTCCCCAAGCTGCTGGAGGACCTGAAGAACAAGGACGACGAAATGTCGCAGAAGAAGAAGCCTCTGTGCCACATGTCGCTGGACAACCGCGAGTACTTTGTGCAGGCCATGCCCACCGAGAAGATGCACTGCGCCGGCCTCAATGTGAGTCCCTCGCCCACCAGCGGCGGTCTGATGCGGATCCTGCAAGTGAACATCCTGGCCCAGATTGCCGTGTGTAGCGTGGCCTTTCTGACTAGCGTCTAAACTGAAGCCGCATCTGTCCAGCTAGACGCGATGTTCTATGTGGGTCAGTTTCAGCTTCAGTTTCAGTTCCACCCCCCAGACCCAGCCTCAGACTCGGATCAGTGATCAGTGATAGTAAATAGTGCGGTCGCCCCCAGTTCCATTCGGTTTGATTCGGTTCACAGCGTAAAGCAACATAAAGACCCCTAAAAAGCAAAACGCTAATAGCAATCCCAGACCCAAGATCACAGACCTTTCGTACGTCTACAAACCATTTCTGTGTTGTTGTATTGTATGTTTTCTTATAGATTATAGAGAGTCCGTGAATTATGCAACTCTGCCAATAATTAGACTCAGAAAGCACGCTTTTTGAACCAGCAGCAAGTCGCAGCAGCAGCAGCGCAGCCAGAATATGTGTCCCAAACCACCTTGTTGAATTGACGCACCTCCAGAGGCAACACCATCATCCAACCCACTCCACTCCAGACACGCACAGTAGCTCGACTCGAAGGGGAGTGCTGGTCTCGGTCAGCACGAGGAGATATTAAATTGTTAACGGACATAGCTTAGATATAAGGCTTGATTTAGGCACCAGTGCACCTGCAGAGGAAAACCAAACCGAAACCCAAACATATCAGAATATTGTTACGTTTAAGCAAGGGATTATGTTGTTATACGCGTTAACCTGTACAATGTGTTGTGCAGGCCTATAGGTACGGATACCAATTTATTGTGTGTAGTCTATCGTCGTCTTGTCGTCGGTGTTGTGAGATACAATCATTACTAACGCGATTCGTAGTCCCCCCACCTGTTTCCCGCCCCACCTTCTGCACTCAATCAATCTAACCCCAGAGCAATCTAGCCTAGCCGAAATTCGATGATTCTATGTGCGTACCAGGTGTCATCCAATTCTAACCAACTATTACCAGTTGCGGCTCCACTTTGGGTGCTAGAGGCAAGGCGAAACGGAGGGAAATCCCAAGAGAATATAAGAAAATTCATTTGCATCAATCACCAAGAACTGATTATGGAATAAGTAGTTTGTACTCTTTATTTGCCATGAACAAGGGGCAAGTACTCCCGATCCTTAATCCCAATCCCTGAAACCCCCCACAAGCCCCTCACAAAAATCCAGTACGCATATCGTTATATTGTTATTATATCGTGACATATCAAGAGCTCCCAGTAGTAAAACACTCGGATTGCTCTACACTGCTAAGATAGTGACATTTTATAGAATTTACTTACATTTTTGAGGCATCTGACAAGTTTGATATTTATGCAAGAAGTGAATTAAGCAAATGTATATGCAGAGTGGAATTTTGGAAATTTTTTATACATATACTTTTATACACACATACATACGTACCTTTTCAATTATGTCTATGCAAACTAAGTTGTAATTCGATTAGCTATTAACACTGACACCCCGATCCGGCCGTACCCGTTCCCATTCCCACCGCCCAACCAACCGGTGGCTTGGGTCAGTAGCCACCCACTGGTGGTCGGTGGTGCAGGTGGGAGCGATTGCGGGACCGGGAATATTTTGAAGAGAATGCGCCGCACCACCGATTCGGGTCAGTTTCCTTTGGCTAGAGCTGTTCTTTTCAAAATATTGCAAAGAACAGACCCCATCGAAAGCTGGGCTTGCATAATGCTCTCCATGTGAGCAATAGTTCCCCCCGTGGGGAAAATCTGAGAATCTAACTAATAAAGAATCCATGTTGGTTACAAATGCAAGCAAGTGTCTTCTTTATTGCGCCTGTTTCCGGAAGTACAGGTTCTTGGGAATAAGATCACCTTGGTTCAAGTTGGGCAGGAGCACATCTTCCAAAACCTAAGCAGTAATGGAAACATAAGCTGATGTTGACGGCATCAAATGTTAAGCTCACCGTATCCTGGCCATCGGAAGTGGGTCCCCAAAGCACAGGTTCTTAAGAACAAAAGGATTAACTTTCACACAACCTTGATCAGTAGATTTTGTGGATCACTAAGTAAAGCGGTTGGTTTTATATTTGAGTCACTGTTTTGCTTTGATTATCAATATCTAGCTCAATTTCAAAAATGGTCCAAATCGGACCATCCATTGAAATTATTAAACAATTAAAGTTATAAGCAAATAAAGGAATCGACGCTAGGTGGCGCTATTTCAGGGTGTGCAATATTGTCGCTTTGCTGCTTCCATATCTTCATCACTCCCCTTAGCTGAGTAAAGGGTATCTGATAGTTTAAGCAGTCGACTATAGCAGGATACAGATCAGATACAGGATTCAATTTCGGAAACAGTCGATTTTTAGCTGAGTAACGGGTATTTAATATCCGAGGCCATCGACTATAGCGTTCTTTCTTGTTATACCCGTTGCTCGTAGAGTAAAAGGGTATACTAGATTCGTCGGAAGGTATGTAACAGGCAGAAGGAAGCGTTTCCGATCCCATAAAGTATATATATTCTTGATCAGGATCACTAGCCGAGTCGATCTAGCCATGTCCGTCTGTCCGTCTGTCCGTCTGTCCGTATGAACGCTGAGATCTCGGAAACTATAAGAGCTACAATACTCGGATTAGGCATGCAGATTCCTGAGATTCCTGCGCAGCTCAAGTTTGTTTCAGCAGAGTGCCACGCCCACTCTAACGCCCATAACGCTTAAATCTGTCTACCGCCGGTAGGTGTCGCATTTCAATCACGCTTTGCTGTTTGCATATCTCCATTTCCCTTTGGTCCCTTTAGCTGAGTAACGGGTATTCTTCCTTGTTTTCTATTGTAGTGAATTTAGTCGCGTTTAAAATAATTTTTTGTCACAAAAGTTAATATCAGAACTTTTTTACGCTGAAAGTGCCTCGTTAAGAGGTGTTTTTGTTTAATACATCATCAAATATCAAATCTTTGTTGTAAGACAATATTTTATTTAAATAACCTTTTTAGCGGAACATAGCACGTATCTGTACCATTCATCATTTAGAAATTATAAGCTTTAGAGATCTGTTTTTTTTTAGACTAGATTTTTATTTCTTCGTGTATATATAGTAGTCGTCTTTGCACACCCTCCTGGTGCGGTTCGTCCTTACGTGGACTGCCGTCGACAGTGATACTTCGCACACTCCCCTCTTGGGCTTCGTCTCAGTGTTTCGGAGACATCCGAATGTTGCTGTTGCTCTTACCATTCATTTACCTTGCAAATCTCAAATTGATCCTTATGTGTTTTTATTTTTTGTTCAAACTTCTGGCAAAATGATATAATTCTCCTCCTTTGCGTATTTATAAAAGTAGGTATAAATATTTTTTCAGTTGTTTATTTTTCGTGAAAACATATAGTAGGTATACTTTAATAGAAAGTTAATAAGCAATGCCACTTAAATGCGTGAGAAGATAACTAAAGTCTCTTTGCTAGGAAGTACCTGGTCTCTGGCACATCGAATCCGTTGAAGGGACTAGCAATGGGCACTGTGTAGGCTCCCATGTTGCGAAAACCCAAAAGATCGCCACAGTTTAAGTTGGGCAAGAGCCAATTGTCCGATATCTGAAGGTCAAAATAATACATTGTGTTCATATTGAATGCTTTGGTTAATTAGATTACCTTATCCAGGGCATCACAGCTGGGTCCCCACATCACCGACTTGAACTTTGGCCGAGACTCGACGTCATCCTGTAAAAATCAATTTTTTTACCCGTTATTCGAAGAATAAAAGGGTGTGTGGAATTCGTTGGAGAGTAAGTATGAAGGAAGTAGAATTCCGAGCATATAAAGCAGTGATGGCCAGCAGAAGCAGCGCAATTGGCCCGCAGGCTAGACAGATACCTTTGCTGCGGCTCCGCTGACGTTCTGCCTCCGCTCTGATCACATACACAGTAAAAAAACAAGGAAAAACGCTATAGTCGAGTACCTTGTAGGGCGCTTGTCGAAGAAATTTGCAACACACAACATTTTCAATACAATTCAAAATGTCCGCCAGAATTCAAAATTGCCGAAATGGCTTAAACTTGTCGCCAGGAATTAAAATGGCCGAACAAAATGCATCGACTTTACAACACTGAAAAGAGGCATTCGATAGAGTTGCATGAGCAACTCTGGTCCAATAATTTCCGATAAACAAGCCCTGATTACTGAAGCCTATCGATTGTCCGGTCTCTTCCGTTTTGGACCGTGGCTGTGTTAAGATCGATCTCTCCTGAACAAATTTTCTTTAGTGATTAAACTCAAATTCAGTGATCTGTCCAAACTAAATTTGCAAAGGTTTTTTGTTACCATTAGGTTGCTATTGATAAATGAAAGTAAGTTTAACTAATGTTTCGTGAAAAAACCCCTTTTTTCATAAAATATTGCGCTTCATAGGTAAAGTCTTGGAAGTCGAGTGGTCTTCTTCACGTGGCTTACGGCCCAGTCGGGGATTTTTCTGCCCAGATCAGCGCCAGCATTATCATCAGCTTTTCGACATACACCCAAAGGTGTCAGTCTGCAAACCTAATCAAGAAAGTGCATATAAAGCAGAGAAAGTTTTAATCAGAGTTGCCACTTTGACGTTCACGCCAAAAATTCTTCTGAAACTCACAGTGCACCCACTGACATACTTACACGCAAGCAACCAGTGAACACTCTGAGATACATATACAAACGCAACACCGCGCACTCGTTGTTGAAAGTGGGCAGGCCGAAATAGTGTTGCAGGTTTTGATTTGTGATTCGGAGAAAATCAACATAAAGAACTAATTAAATTACTAAATAATTTTATCATCTATATTCATTTATCTAATTTAAATAAAATTCCTATCAGTTAATTAATAAAAATGTAAAATTATAATAAGAAGTTAACGTAAATTATCCAAAACCTGGTGTAAAACCATTATGCTCTAAGCAAATCTCGTCATGCAAGCAAGTGTTTAAGCCCCTGGTTTTTCCCAAATTTATGTAAATCCACTCGGCTAATGATCCTGATCAAGATTATATGTTCATTATAGGGTCGGAAACGAATATTTCTGCTAATAAATATGGGATTTAAAAATGAATATGAAATTGAAAAAATCTTACGTGCATAATAATTTTATTGGCTTGCAAAGAGATTCATTATTTTCTTACCAGATAAAGAACAGGAGTTAGCTCCTCAGGGTAGTAAAACATTGCTGCGAAGACCCCGTAGATGCCATCATTTAGGTAGTACATCAGTTTCTCCAGCCTTCCGTTTTCATTGCGGACCTCTCGCTTAGCGTGGATCTTGCAGACCAATGTGTAGGCAGCCTCCACAAAGAAACGTCCTGGTTCTGCAATTACTTTAACACGCTCATCGGGGAAACGGAGCTGCACCGAGGTGTTAACAGCGACAGCTATCTGTAAAGAGTGTCTCTCTATTTAAATAGCTCTATCCAATGCTTTTTTGCACACACCTCCTCGAACAATTCATCATCTATGCCCGGAAAGCCTCCGCCAACATCTAATAAATTCATATTATGACCTATAAGCTCGCCAAACCGAAAAATGTTTTCGGCCTTCTCGACGGCTCGATCGTAGGCCTCCATTTCGCTGCATCCGGAACCCACATGGAAACTGGTGCCAGTCACCTTGAGACCCAGGGCCTTGGAAAGAATCATTAGAGCCGGAGCATCTGCCTCCGCATCACAGCCATATTTTTCGCCCAATGGACACAACGCCTTCTTGGCCTCGCTCTTGAATCTTACGATGAGACTTAAATACGGAACTCTATCATTGTACCACCAAAATATTGAGTTGGGTAGAACTTACTTGGAATTTGGAAAGTGCTGGCTTAGCTTGTAAACCTCGAACTCATTATCCACCGTGCCATTGACAACCTCCTGTTCCTTGGCGTACTTTAAATGGCTGGCAGGACGACAAGGATGAGCAAAGATAATACGTTCAGGCGACACGCCAAATCCTAAGACCTAAAGATGTTATATATATGTATATGTAAAAATCGTCTAAAGTCACGTTTTTGCTTCTACATTTGCAAAAGAAAATTGCTGCGTTGGTTAAATTTGTAGTAACGCGAAGAAGTCATAAATAGTATGTGCTTCATCATAAATTGAGAAAAAGTTTTGAACGATGTATGGGGCACTCCTGATAAAGACACATTGATGCTTATCAAAGCCATAGTAAATTTTTATACTTCTTTCGAAGCTTATTTCAAATAAAGAAATCGGATTGCAGTTGACATTTTTCACTTTCTTTTGCCCTCGAACACTCACTAGTTTGAGTTCGTTTTTGGAGGCGCAGTCGAATCCCGCTCCAAGATCTGCCAGAAACTTGACCAACACCGGATTGTCATTGCACTTGACGGCATAGTGGGGTTTTATCCTTGGAAGAAGTTTCTGCCAGAGGCGAAGCTTCCGCTCCAGACTGGACAGATCACAGATGATGAGGGCCTGGTCCAGACCCTGCAGATCTGACTGCTCGATCACCCGCCGGATGTTGAGCTCGTGTTCGTAGTATTGAATTTCTGGGGTACCGTTCGCCATATCGCACTACTCTCAACTGAATGGAGCCCCGGTCAGTTCCATTAAACAATTGTTATCAATCAACGTCTTGTGTATCATGAACGATTGGATGCTGTGGATAATATCGGGAATCTGCAGTTGCGGGGCACGCAATAAGGGCACGCTCGTCGGCTTTGGGGGTGGAGATCTTGCGCCTACAGATTCACGTACTGACTACACATTATTATCACTAAGATTAAAAATGAGCGTGCTAGCGACAAGAGAGGATAGTTAACTAAAACCAGAAGAGAACGATAAACAAACTCGGGAATAAGTATTATAGGGACAGAAAAGTTTTGGAGAAAGTTAGCTATGCGAATCCACGGATGGTTTTGTGGTCGCGTTTGGCCCTCCCAACCTATGTTCACCACCTTAAAGCTTGGCTTCGGTGACCCCTTTGATCCCCTACGATCGAGAAATCATCAGCTTAGTTCAGTTCAAAGTTATTTAAAGTTTCATTGGTTTATTTCCGTTCGAAAAGCTAATTAATTTTCCGTAGATAGCGATACAAGTCATACCTAATAATCATAAAAAGAACTTAGGGTATTTAGACAATAAGGTAGAGGAAGATAATATTATAACAATATGTTTTTACTATCCCAGTCGGACTTGTCCATAGGAAAAATGTAAATTTTTCCTACGGAAAAGGGCTGCAGTTTTCACATCCCCATTATGGACAAAATCCATTCGCTTTTATTAAGGCTGTCCAAAATTTTCAGTACTGAAACGTTCGCGACCGCTTTACATAGAAAATTCCTATGGAAAAAGGCCAGGGAAATTCATTCATTTTTTCGAACCTGACCCCCTGAATTTCCCTCGCCTTTTTACATAGGAATTTTATATAAAATTGTATATAGGAAATTTCTATGGAATTTTATATAGAAAATTACTATGGAATTGGATATAGGAAATTACTATGGAATTGGATACAGGAAATTCCTATGGAATTGGTTAGGGAAAATTTCTTAAAAAATTGGCTCAAAAACAATCTCAAAATAATTTGGCTTACATTTTTTTTGTTCTTCAAAATATGCTTTACTTAGCTAGTTTTTTAATATACATGAAAAGTTAAAGACTAGTAAGGAACTTTTGGCCACTAAAAAGTATTTTAGTCCTTTTTGGTTTTTTTTTTAGTCCTGGATGCATCTTTATAGGCCCTGTTCTTTGCCTTTTGGAGCGCCTCACAGACATTTTTGGTGTGGTTCTTGAAACTAGAGCCGTCAGACCTGGTGGCTTCTGTTAAATAAATACAAAATGTGGTAAAAATTATATTTTTAAAATACAACATTTAATACACTCATTGTTAGATTACCCAAAATGTGTGTAAACAAAACAAATTTACATATAAGTACATATGTACACAGAGAAATTAAAATACCAAAACTGGTAATCAATCGGGTATTTGGGTTGACATACTATTTTCACGTTTTCGAACATATGAAATTGATATTTTCGAACGTGTCAATTTGGTATTTTTCATACCAGATTAAAGTTGTGACCGGTCAAAGTCATACCGGTCAAAGTTGTGACCGAATTGTGGTATTTTTTAATATCTAACTGATATGCTTTAATTTCAAACTGATATGCTTTCATATCAAACTGATATACTTTCATATCAAACTGATATACTTTCATATCAGATTGATATGTTTGTAATATCAATATAAATCAGTTTTGTTTTTACTTTTTTGCATTTTATAAACAAATAAATATTGAAAACCCTTAAGATCGCTGTAAATATTTATTTTTTATATATTTCGGATCAATTATAAAAATTATTATAGGACTTAGCAATAAATGACCAATCACGCTGTACTCGGATGCCTCCTGTAGCTTTGCATCAGCGCCAGGAAGTCCTTCTTCTGTCCTCGATAGAAGTTTTCCAGCGAAGTGGTGGACACCAACTTGCCCAGTTCGGCATCTTAGCCGGCCATTTGACTTTGTGTAGTGTAGTCAGCCACCGAAAAGCACGTTACAGTTAATATTATCAAGTACAACATCAAGTAATTACAATTGAAAATGAGATACTTACCCTTTGCAAAAAAAATAAACAACATTGATATCAAAAACATATCAAATTAATAGGAGTTTATATGAAAATGATGCAAAATCATATCAATTAGAAATGTTGATATGAATACGTATCATATTGATATGAATTCGTATCAATTTGATATGTAAAAGGTGATATGTGAAAATTTAGGAGACAATATCAAACGGGTATGGTTCCGTTTTTATACCCGTTACTCGTAGAGTAAAAGGGTATACTAGATTCGTCGGAAAGTATGTAACAGGCAGAAGGAAGCGTTTCCGACCCCACAAAGTATATATATTCTTGATCAGGATCACTAGCCGAGTCGATCTAGCCATGTCCGTCTGTCCGTCTGTCTGTCCGTCCGGATGAACGCTGAGATCTCGGAAACTATGGGAGCTAGGCTATTGAGATTTGGCGTGCAGATTCCTGAGCTTCTTACGCAGCGCAAGTTGGTTTCGGCACAGTGCCACGCCCACTCTAACGCCCACAAACCGCCCAAAACTGTGGCTCCTACAGTTTTGATGCTAGAATAAAAAATTTAACTGAAATGTATTGTTCTCATCAATACCTATCGATTGACCTAAAAAAAAGTTTGCCACGCCCACTTTAACGCCCACAAACCGCGAAAACCTGTGACGCCCACAATTTTCATGCTAGATAAAAAATTTTAACTGAAATGTATTGGTCTCGTCGATACCTATCGATTGATCCAAAAAAAAATTTGCCACGCCCACTCTAACGCCCATAACGCTTAAATCTGTACACCGCCGGTAGGTGGCGCATTTTAATCTCGCTTTGCTGCTTGCATATCTCCATATAGCTGAGTAACGGGTATCTGATAGTCGAGGTACTCGACTATAGCGTTCTTCCTTGTTTTCTCTGTGTACATACGTATACCAAAGCAACGCATAGTGGTCGGGCTTGTATGGAGCCGCGGCCATAAATACTTCTAGATGTGCTATCGCTATGAAACTTTCACCAAAAATCTATAAAAATATTATAAATATATAGTAAAAAAATTGACCAGATCGTACAACTATATCCTGTAGCTTCCTTAGGAACGATTTCCTCAGTAATTGCGCTTACTGGAGAAAGTAAATTCATAAATTCAGAGTGATATTTTTATTGTAAGTTATTTAACAACCAAGATCTATAATACCTACATGTATGGGTGTGATTACCTATTTCCACCCCCACGCACACCCTCTCAGATAACAGACAAAAAGCCAAAGATATATACAAATATTTTTAATGTGGAAAACAAACAACAAAACAAAATCACTTTCTTTTTAAATTGTTTCATTAAGTAATGAAATAATTGACTCTAGTAGCGTTGATTTTTGGTTATAAGTAATTTTTCTTTGTCCAGTTATATATGGATCAGAGCTTAAAAGCAATCTGTTAAACACATTTTTTGTTTAGCAGACACGATTTTATCAACACTTCACTTGATAATATTGAGTTAATAAATGACCGTATCATTAAATACTGGTGTTTGGTTAACTGACATTCCATGAAAAGAGCTAAAACTTCTTCAATTCTTGGTTCGGAAATTTATTCCCTTGCAAATCAGATATCCGTAAAAGAGATGCAGCAGACTCATCTCTAATCGCAACCTCTGCTATGCGTCGGCGTTTCGTCCTATTCGAAATGTCTGCAAAATCCTTTTTTGGCCGTCTACGACTAATATTAGTTGCTTTTGGTGGAAAGGAGAATTTAATAATTATAGTTTCCTTGCACTCCAGCCAATCAGAATTTTTGTTAAGAAATCTCTCTTTATTCCGATTAGCAATCTGCCAAAACGATGCCAGCTTTTTACAAATATAGCTTATTTGTGTTTGGAATTCGTCCAAGTTCGTCACATATCCCTTATTTCTTATGTCCTTAAATAGGGCATCCAGATTCCTCAATCCAAATGTTAAAAACATAATTTCGAGTATACTCGCTTTGAATTTGGGTACCTGAGAAAATAATTAAATAATCAAACAAAAAAATAATCTAAAAACATAAAACACATAACAAATAACGCAAAAACAACAACAAACTACAACGGAAACAACAACATAACAGACACAGAACAAAAAAGTGCGTCCCTCCTAGATAGAGCTGCTGAAAAATAAAAGAGGTTACGTTAAATTTTGCAATGGCAAATGTGCAGACGCAGGTTGTCGCAGCTGAAGTAAACATTTTTATAATGTGAAAATATTAATAAATAATGTAATGTGTACTTTATTGGGGGGCAACGTGGGGAAAACACTTAAAACTTTACCTAATCTTTGTAATGAACAACAAATACAAACTAAGAAAGACTCACTTCTTTAAAAATAGATATAGACAAGACACAGACCAAAATATTTATATATTTATCTGTATAAATAAAGTATATACCACTATGAACAATATTCATTTGAGTTCTATTGATTTTACGAGTGTTTTATAATTAATTTGCCTTTTTTAAATTTGGGCTGTTGCACTAGACTGCTGGCAAGTTGCAAATACGTAAACACGTGCTCGCCCTTTTCGTTCTATTTTTAGAGAGTCCCGTTAGAATTGCCAAACAAACGGTATTGTGTCGTTAAGTTTGGACAATACGCTGTTAGAAAAAGTGGCTTTCGTTGGAATAGCTCAAAATGAATTTTTTTATTTATGGCCTATTGCAGCGACCACTGTGCAACGGCCACACTCGCTAATGTGGCAGGCTCCGCCGGTAACACAAGTCTAGTTTTATTAACATATACAGTGGCTCGCAGCTTATTTCGTGCAGCTACCTAAAAAAAGTTATAGTCGTTATTTCTGCTAAACTAAGACAGATATCAGAAAAATTTAAATGCAGTATATTAATAGGGAATATTAACATGTTTATTGAACGAAAGTGATTTTCTTAATCATAAAAACAAAAAAGTTATTTAATAAAAACCAAATGTACAGGCTTTTTCCATGCCGCAGCTTATTTCGTGCAGTCGATTCTACTTAACTTAATAATTTTAATTTAAGAGCTAATATTTTGTATGTCCTCCTTTCTGGTTCAGGACAGCTTTGAGACGATTTCCCATGGAGGAAACTAACTTTTGAGTGGTTTCCACTGGAATTTTTGGCCAATCTTCCATAGGAGCAGTTTTCAGATCGTTTTTGTTCGAAATTTTCCTCTTCCTTATAGCGATGTCCAATATTTCCCATAAATTTTCGATTACAATCAAATCTGGAGAATGTGCTGGCGTTATGAAGACACGAGGGCAGTTCCAGATAAGCGAAAACTTCACATTTCCTGCTGAATGCCTCGGATCATTATCCTGGTAAAATCGAAAACGATCGCGTTTGCCCAGTTTTTCAGCAGATTACAGTAAGTTCTCCTTTAAAATGATGAGGTACATGTTGGTGTCCATGATGCCATCAATGAAAATGAGGTTGTTCACGCGACAGGCTGCCATACAGGTCGAAACCATGACGTGACCCCCGCCATGTTTGACCGTAGGTTTCAGGTGCTCATTCTCCAACTCTGTATTTGGTCGCCGCCACACAAATTGTCGTCCTTCTGAACCAAAAATGTTAAATTTTGACTCGTCAGCAAAGATACCGTCATCCCAGAACGAATTTGGTAAAAGTATGTGCTCCTTTGTAAACTTTAGCCGAGCAGCAATATTTGTCTTACAAATAAATGGATTCTTTCGTGCTACTCGACCATTGAAGTTATTATCGTGAAGTACACGACGCACCGTATCAGGACTACACTTATTGCCCATTTCGTCCTCGACCTCTGCAGCTATTTTTGGAGCCGATAGCTTGGGGTTTTCCTTAATTTTCCGGACATTACGGCGCTCTTCATGATCGTTGAAAATTTTATGTGGAGCTTTTCGGCCTTCATCTGCAATGCGGTTCTCTCGGACAAACCGTTGGATGATGTACTGTATTGTACTAGGGCTTAGGGATACCATTTCTGCAATGATCCGCTGACCTTTTCCACTTTTAAAATGTTTAAGCACAAGTTCTCGCTGCTCAATAGTTGGGCGTGGTGCCATTTCGGTAACTCCCCTGTATCTCTTTATATAAGTATAACCCAGCTCGGAAACTCATAAAATATTTATTTGTTAGTATTTTAAACGATCAAATAATAATAAAATCTGCGATTTTTAGGACTAAATGTTCAATTTTTTTACTTCAAACATACTGCACGAAATAAGCTGCGGCATGGAAAAAGCCTGTACATTTTGTTTTTATTAAATGCATTTAAATTCTTCTGATATCTTTCTTAGTTTAGCAGAAATAACGACTATAACTTTTTTTAGGTTGCTGCACGAAATAAGCTGCGAGCCACTGTATATATAGATCTTATTATACTGTCATGTGTTAGAAAAACTACACTTAACAAGCATTAAAAACAGTCAAAAACTTACTTTTTTTTTGATATGTCCACCGAACACTACACTACACGCCAAATTCAAGGGGTGAACACAAATGGCATGTGCATTCGATACCATTGTTGCACCCCTGAGTTGCAATTTAGTGTTTCCTTTTTGATTCTTATAAACTTAAATTTGTTTTAAATTACTTTTTTTAAACCTACAACTAAATCTCTAACAATTTTACAATATACTTAAGATTACTTTAACATAGTACGCAATAAATCACTTTTCTTTTAAATCTCGATTTCGGTATATGTATATTTTAGATATCGAAATTTGTAAAAATATTTTTATAGGGTATTGTATAGGGTATACTAGATTCGTCGGAAAGTATGTAACAGGCATAATAAAGGCTGTTTTCGTTTGATTTTGAAAAGAGCCCCAAGTATAGAAATGTCAAACAAAATCACCTCTTAACGAGGTAAAAACTTAGTGACGATCGCTTTTTCAGCAGACAAAAGTTCTGATATCAACTTTTGTGACGAAAATGTATTTTTCGATCTACTAAATAAATAAAATTTCTTAATTTTTTAAAATTTCAAACAAAAACCAATCGGTGGTATTAAGACCAAATTTGTTAGAAAGGCATAAAAAGTATTTTAAAATACCTTTGTAACGACGTGTAGCACAAGCCTGTAGCTTTAGTAGTTCAAAAGTTATGGGTGTACAAAATTTAGATATTTATAGCTCTTTTTCTCGCTAAACTACAATAGCAAGTTTTTACAAAATGGTAGAACTAATGTCTTTATATTGAACTGTTTTACATCGTCTAGAATTTTCAGGACTCTAAAATAACGTTTTGGAAAAAACTGACAAAAAAAATACAATTTTCATTTTGAGAAGTCCTCCGAAATCTTGTTTTGCGTAATACTTTTAAACGGAGCATCCGATTTGGGTGTCATCCGATGCGAATTTTAAGTGAAAATACAAATAGGTTAATAGCGGTAATATTTATCCCCACAGGCCCCATCAGATCACATTTTCTAAATCTTCACTTTTACACTTTCACTGCTCTTTCTATGCGTTCCTTTTTGGTTTTTGCAATACCTTTCGATTTAGGTATCACTCGAAACCATCGGAAGATTACAGTAGATTTTTATTTCTTCGTGTATATATAGTAGTCGCCTTCGCTCACCCTCCTGGTGTGGTTCGTCCTTACGTGGACTGCCGTCGACAGTGATACTTCGCACACTCCCCTCTTGGGCTTCGTCTCAGTGTTTCGGTGACATCCCAATGTTGCTGTTGCTCTTACCATTCATTTACCTTGCAACTCTAAAATTGATCCTTATGTGTTTTTTTTTTTGTACAAACTTCTAGCAAAAATGATATAATTCTCAGCAGGGGTAAGTGTTTAATAATTCATGTACTCCTACTTTGCGTATTTATAACAATAGGTATAAAATATTTTTTCAGTTGTTTATTTTTCGTGAAAAAATATAGGTATATTTTAATAGAAAGTTAATAAGCAATGCCACTTAAATCCGTGAGAAAATAACTAAAGTCTCTTTGCTAGGAAGTACCTGGTCTCTGGCACATCGAATCCGTTGAAGGGACTAGCAATGGGCACTGTGTAGGCTCCCATGTTGCGAAAACCCAAAAGATCGCCACAGTTTAAGTTGGGCAAGAGCCAATTGTCCGATATCTTAAGGTCAAAATAATACATTGGGTTCATATTGAATGCTTTGGTTAATTAGATTACCTTATCCAGGGCATCACAGCTGGGTCCCCACATCACCGACTTGAACTTTGGCCGAGACTCGACTTCATCCTGTAAAAACCAATTTTTTTACCCGTTATTCGAAGAGTAAAAGGGTGTGTGGAATTCGTTGGAGAAGTATGAAGAAAGTAGAATTCCGAGCATATAAAGCAGTGATGGCCAGAAGAATAACGGGTAACGGTACATGTTCCGATTAGCAAATCACTTACAAACACAAAGTCTGATATGTCATTGTATGCTCTGCTTCTGCTGGCCATGTCTGATATAAAGGGGAGAATATGGTATAGTGACGAATTTTTTTTTTTTTTTTTTTTGCTTTGCTATTTATTTATTGAATCTTCTCCCTTTGGATACTAACAATAAGTGTATCAAATCTTAGACTAATTAATCTAACTCACAGTCATATGACTGATGTTGTGCTAAAGGGGCCCGAAAGTTATAGCTGGCTTGGCAGGTCGTTGCGTTGTAGACGGGATCGGCTGGAAACCCAAGTCAAGCCTCTTGCGAGGCAATTGGGGTGCACAGAGAGTTTTTCGTTGTAGGACGCTTTTTGTTTGTCTATTTCATCTTTAACGGTAAGAATGCTTAGGTCCCTGTGGATGTTTTGGTTGCGAATATACCATGGTGCCCCAGTGATAGTTCGCAGGATTTTCGATTGAGCGCGCTGTATAATGTCTATGTTGCTTCTGCTGGCGTTCCCCCATAGCTGGGAGCCATATGTCCAGATGGGCTTGAGAGTGGAGTTGTAGAGCAAAACCTTGTAGTCCAGACGCAGGGGCGAACGAGCGTTAAGAATCCAGTGGAAGCTGCTGGCCTTTAGTTTTAGATGTAGTTTCTTGCGTTCGATGTGTCTTCTCCAGGTTAGTCGTCTGTCAAGGTGGACGCCGAGATACGTTACATCGTTGACTTGGGGAATCTGCGTATTATTCAATAATAGTGGAGGGCATGTTTGCCTGTTGAGAGTAAACGTTATGTGTTTACATTTTTGTTCATTTATTTTAATCCGCCAATCAGATAGCCACCTCTCTACTACGAGGAGGTGGTTTGCTAGCTGTGTTGTGGCTCGGCCTGGGCACCTCGAGCGACTTAAAATTGCGGTGTCGTCAGCGAACGTAGATGTTGTTAGCTGCTCGTTCGTGGGAATATCCGCTGTGTATAGGAGGAACAGAGTAGGCCCTAGCGCGCTTCCTTGCGGGACTCCAGCTTTGATAATGTAGTCGTCGGATGTTGTTGTATTGCACCTTACTGCGAAGGACCTGTTGTATAGATACGACTCAAGAAGCTTGTGAGTGTAATCCGGTAAGTGTGTTTTGATTTTGTGCATGAGGCCATCTAGCCATACTCGATCGAAGGCTTGAGATACATCGAGGAATATTGCGCTGCAGTATTCCCGATGCTCAAAGGCTGTGCGTATTTCTGATGTTATTCTGTTAACTTGTTCGATTGTTCCATGGTTTTGACGAAATCCAAATTGATGAGCAGGGATAACATTGTGTGCTCCTAGATATGGTGTTATGCGAGTTAGAAGGCATTTTTCGAACAGCTTAGACAGACACGATAATAAACTAATTGGTCTGTAGGATGACGGAATTGTGTGGTCTTTTCCGGGCTTCGGTATCATAATGATAATAGATTTTTTCCATTTTTTCGGATAGTAGCCGAGAGTTATAATCCCATTGAAGAGCTTACAGATAACCTCAATGGCAGAGTTTGGAAGTTCAATTAACATTTTTGGGGTTATTTGGTCACCGCCAGGGGCCTTTTTTGGTTTCAGTTCCCCAATGACTTTCGCGATCTCGTTTGGCTGAAACAATGGTGGTAGGGAAATAGATTCAGATTCGATTTGTGGTAGGAAAAATGAACCAGTGGCAGGGTTCGGCTGGAAGACGTTTCTTAGATGTAACGCAAAAGTTTCGGCTCTATCTTCGTCGCTGCGGGCCCAGATGCCAGATGAGTTTCTTATCGGAGTCACTGTTTCGATTGGAGAGCTCAGATTTGGGTGAGCCCTCCACAGAGGATGTTTTGTACTGGTTGGCGATAGTTTTGTAATGTACTGCAGCTGTGCATTTTCTGTTTCTTGCTTTAGAGCTCGATTTAGTGAGCGAGTGGCTTCCTTAAGACGTTGTTTTGATGACGGCGATCTGTTGGCTTGCCAGGCACGTCGCAGGCGCCTCTTTTCTAGGACTAACCGTTCAATTTGCAGATTAGTTTTGAAGTGGTTGGTTTGCGCGTCCCTGCCTTGTGGTGTTGAGATAGTGGCTGCCTCCACGAATACTTCTTCAAGAGCATCGGTAGAGCAGTCGATGTCCGCTTCGATGTTGAAGTGAGGTGTTAATTTGATGTGTGAGCTTACATACTTTTTATATTTTAACCAGTTGGTTCTGTGCGACGTCAGCCTGAGGGGGTGATCTGTGGTTCTTGTGCTTTGAAGAAGAGTTATTAGCACTGGCGAATGGTCTGACGACAGGTCCGAAAGCGCTTTGGCGCTTATTATATTGCGGGGAATGTTTTTTGTCACCGCAAAGTCTATTAGGTCTGGAACTTTCCTGGGGTCTGTTGGCCAGTATGTGGGGCTGCCAGGGGAAACGTAGTCTAATTTGTTGTTCGGTTTTATGATTGCATTGTATAATTGCCTTCCTTTGGGAGTCACAAGGCGTGATCCCCAGTGCGTGTGTTTGGCATTATAGTCCCCTGCAGCTATAAAGCGGTCTCCAAGCAAGTTGTAGAAGTCCATGAATTGTCCTTCAGAGATTGTAAAGCGAGGCGGGCAGTAGACAGCGGCTATGGTGAGGTTTCCGTTGCCTGACTGCACTTTGATAGCCGTGGCTTGCAGGTAATTAGTTGAAAACCTTTGGTGAAAGTGGTGCTTGATGCGTTCCCTGATTAGGATGCCGGTTCCGCCGTGGGCTTTACCATCTGGATGGTCTGTGCGGTAGAAAGTGTAGCCTCTTATTTGGAAGTTGTATTTGTTTGTGAGGTGCGTCTCTACCAGTAGCATAATGTCGATATGATTTTCATTCAGGAACTGTGTTACTTCAAGGTTGTGCCGTGAAACGCCATTGGCGTTCCACATTGTTATTCGTAGGTTTGCCATCTGATTATTTGGACTGCTTAGCTGCAAGTAGCTGTAACACCATGTTCTGGTTTTGAACCAGTGTTTGCATGGTCGTTTTCATGAATGACATGAGTTCCATCATACTTTGTTGCATGGTGACCATCATAGTTTCCAGAGTGCTTTGCGACTGTTCTTGGATCTGCTGAGCGTTTCCTAGATTAGACTGGAGTGGGTTTTCCGTCCCCGATCGAAGGGCATCGGCGTATGAGAATCCTGTCTGGGTATTTAGTTGACCAAAGGAGGATCTTGCAGCCGTGCCGAAAAATACTTCCGGCGTCGTACGCGAGTAAGTGTACGCATTTTGGGTTTTCTGATGACGCGTTGCTATCACTTTTCGCATGCGGTCCTTCATCTCCTTGTAGACCGGACAGCCCCTGTAGTTTGCCGTGTGGTTACCTTGGCAGTTAACGCATTTTTTCTTTTTGGGGTCTTCTTTGTTGGCAGGGCAGTTAGCCGAATTGTGGAAGTCTCCACAAGCTACACAGACTGTTCGAAGCGAACAGTATGCTTTGGTGTGTCCATACTCCTGACAATTTGTGCATTGCACTGGGCCGTTCCTTTTATGTGGCTCTTCCACGTTAATTCTTCGGTGCAATAAGTATTGCAGATTATAAATGGGGTGCACTTCATTTTTCTTCAAGACTCTGCTGTCTGGCTCCAGCTCGACCCTGAAGAGTGGTTGCGGCTTCTTGTTCCTGTTTATAATGTTACTGACGTTCTTTGCAGAAAACCCCTTTTCCTTAAGAGCATCGATAACTTCCTTGGCGGTTACGTCGGGCTCGATTCCTTTTATTACCACTTGCAGGCCCTTGCTGCTTTTTAGTTGGTATGTGTAGTAGCTTTTCCTAGCTTCCTCCAGGTATTTGGATACTGCTCGGAAATGTTCTTCAGATTTGGTCTGAAGCTTGGTTTCATGGATATCCCCTTTTGTGACCGGAACAACATGAAAGTTTCCGTCTCCGGTCAGCGCAACAATTTTGTTGACCAGGGCGTTCGAGATTTTCTCCCTAATGTAAATTGGTGGAGGCTTAGGTTTCGGTTGGGTCTCCTGAGCCCGTCCTGATTCATTTTCTGCTAGAAGCGCAAATCGATTGCTGTCGGATCTCCCGGGTAATATATCTTCTACTTGGACACGGTTTATTTTTGACTTGTTACCTACCGCGGTGTTCTGCGGGCTAAGCTTACGCTTGATATGGATGTACCGATCTAGTCCGGTCTGTATGGCCGGACCCGCTTGCTGAATTTTGTTTTGGTTTTGATTTGTTGTCGTTGTTTTTGTTGCCGTTGTATTTAGAGCTGCGGTTGCAGTCGATTCCGAAATAATAGTCGTAGCTGTGGTTGTCGTTGGTTTTTTTGCCGTAGCCGTAGTTGTTGCTGACAAATTTAGTGCGGATGCAGAAGTTTTACCGTTGCATGTTGTTGGTGCGCCAGGGGTCGAAACTGATGGTGGGGGGGTTTTGCATTGTTGACTCCACGCCGTCGGAGTAGGGGTAGCCGTAAGTAAGCATGGTGAGCAAGATCGTGCTCTTTGGCTATCGGCCGACAGTAGGGTCGTTTTTTGCACTTCGCTATCACGCGTTGAGACATACGAAAAGTAACCGTCTCTTCGGCTCGCGGAGCTGAGTCGCTCTTTATTCTGTTCGTAGCTCATTGAGCTTTATTAGCGTGGCACTTATTTATTATTATAAGATAAAATAATTATGTGCTAGTTTAAGACATTACACCGATTTTGTGGGTTGAAACCTAAATTTCTTTGGGTTTTAGCGTCTTTTCGCTTATTTGAAATTAACCTGTTTAGTTTTTGTGTTTTGTTTGCATTAATTTATCAACTTTCTTGCACTTTTCGCGGAGCTCGCACAAGACACGTCCACTCTCTTCAGCGGTCGTATGTGAGTGACGAATGATTCGTTTTTCAAATGCTATTTTTCCTAAAATAAATTAGGGTATTCAATTGCAGTTCCAACAACAATTTCCATACAAAATAGTTTATCAAGGCCTACAACAACCCAGCATATGTATACAAATCTGTTGTACTTGTGTAGAAATAGGGGTTAGTGATGGGTAGGAATTTTATCTAAAGTACTTAAAATATACTGAAAAGTTGGGTTTAAATCCATGGTAATGACAGTGAAAGGAAAGAAACAAATTTGAATTTTAAATGAAAATAAATAATAAATAAAATAAATAAAAATCATTGAATGGAAGAAAAACCCTCAAGAAAGCGAGCCAGGGAGGTCGAAACTAAGCGATGGTCTCAGAGCGAAGTTAACAAAGTCCTAGATTATATGTTGGAGCAATATAAAAATTTAAAAGTTAAACTTCTTTTGTGCGTAAATTTCCTGCAACTATATTTTGAAATAGAGGGTGTTCACAATTCTCGTCTGGCAATCTTACAAAGTTTACACTTTTGCAACGCAATTGAATACCCTAAATATGTTTCCAACGTGAAAATTTGGTAAAATTTCAAAGTAGTTAAGACCTACAGCTTTACCCGTAATCAAACGCTAAAAACCTGTTTAGCGCGCTCATTCTTGAAACTTTTTTTGCGTAAATTCAAATCGATTGTGTTGAATATAAATACCTACATTCCTTGTTCATTCCTATAGTTAATTTTTCATAAGTATCAGATCGTTCCCATAGCAACTATATGATATAACCGTATAACCATACTACCTGCAATAGAAAAAAGACTTAGGTTTCATCCCTACAGCTTTAAAATTTAGAAACTAGTTAGCGTAGAGCCGGGCAGACAGACACACAGACGGACATGGCCAGATCAACTCGTCTAGTGATGCTGATCAAGAGTATATATACCTATACCATCTAAAACAAGAAAGGAAGTTAACTTCGGCAAGCCGAAGTTTGTATACCCTTGGAGTTATAATTATTAAATTTAATCAAAAATTCTTAGAAATACAAAAAATGATATTCCCAATAGTAAATTTTCTATTTTTCGATTATTCCTATGGGAGCTATAAGATATTGTTGTCCGATCAGGCTGGTTCCTAGTTATATACTACCTGCAAAAGAAAGAAGACTTTTAGGAAAGTTTCAGCCCGATAGCTTTAAAACTGAGAGACTAGCTTGCGTAGAAACGGACGGACAGACGGACATGGCTAGATCGACTCGTATAGTGATGCTGATCAAGAATATATATACTTTATGGGGTCGGAAACGTCTCCTTCACTGCGTTTCAAACTTCTGACTGAAATCATAATACCCTCTGCAAGGCTATAAAAATGTATTAAATCAAATCATTAAAGGACATGGATATACTCACAATTATAATAATAAAAAAATAATAATAAAAACGAAATATTATTACAAGTTTTACAAAAACCTTTAAAAACTGAAAGGTAGATTGTGGGCGTGGCACATTCGGTTAACAAACATTCTCTGAATGAGAAGCTAAGGAATCTAAATCCAAAATTTCTAGATCTTATAGTTACCGATCTCACAGCGTTCACACGGACAGACAGACTTGTCTAAATCCACTCGGCTACTAATCCTGATCGAGAATATATATACTTTATGTGTTCGAAAACAAATATTTCTGCTAATAAATATGGTATTTAAAAATGAATATAAAATTAAAAAATTTTACGAAATATAATAATTTTATTGGTTTGCAAAGAGATTCATTATTTTCTTACCAGGTAAAGAACAGGAGTTAGCTCCTCAGGGTAGTAAAACATTGCTGCGAAGACCCCATAGATGCCATCATTTAGGTAGTACATCATTTTCTCCAGCCTTCCCTTTTCATTGCGGACCTCTCGCTTAGCGTGGATCTTGCAGACCAATGTGTAGGCAGCCTCCACAAAGAAACGTCCTGGTTCTGCAATTACTTTAACACGCTCATCGGGGAAACGGAGCTGCACCGAGGTGTTAACAGCGACAGCTATCTGTAAAGAGTGTCTCTCTATTTAAATAGCTCTATCCAATGCTTTTTTGCACACACCTCCTCGAACAATTCATCATCTATGCCCGGAAAGCCTCCGCCAACATCTAATAAATTCATATTATGACCTATAAGCTCGCCAAACCGAAAAATGTTTTCGGCCTTCTCGACGGCTCGATCGTAAGCCTCCACCTCGCTGCATCCGGAACCCACATGGAAACTGGTGCCAGTCACCTTGAGACCCAGAGCCTTGGAAAGAATCATTAGAGCCGGAGCATCTGCCTCCGCATCACAGCCATATTTTTCGCCCAATGGACACAACGCCTTCTTGGCCTCGCTCTTGAATCTTACGATGAGACTTAAATACGGAACTCTATCATTGTACCACCAAAATATTGAGTTGGGTAGAACTTACTTGGAATTTGGAAAGTGCTGGCTCAGCTTGTAAACCTCGAACTCATTATCCACCGTGCCATTGACAACCTCCTGTTCCTTGGCGTACTTTAAATGGCTGGCAGGACGACAAGGATGAGCAAAGATAATACGTTCAGGCGACACGCCAAATCCTAAGACCTAAAGATGTTATATATATGTATTAGGGTGGGTCGACTTGGGTGCCTAAAAATCGTCTAAAGTCACGTTTTTGCTTCTACATTTGCAAAAGAAAATTGCTGCCTTATAAGAAAAAATATCTCGATATTCTTTGCGTTGGTTAAATTTGTAGTAACGCGAAGAAGTCATAAATAGTACGTGCTTCATCATAAATTGAGTAAAGGTTTTGAACGATGTATGGGGCACTCCTGATAAAGATACTTTGATGCTTATCAAGGCCATAGTAAATTTGTGTACTTCTTTCGAAGCTTATTTCAAATAAAGCAATCGGATTGCCGCTGACATTTTTTACTTTCTTTTGCTGTCGAAGAGTGTTGTCCTTGAACACTCACTAGTTTGAGTTCGTTTTTGGAGGCGCAGTCGAATCCCGTTCCAAGATCTGCCAGAAACTTTACCAACACCGGATTGTCATTACACTTGACGGCATAGTGGGGTTTTATCCTTGGAAGAAGTTTCTGCCAGAGGCGAAGCTTCCGCTCCAGACAGGACAGATCGCAGATGTTGAGGGCCTGGTCCAGACCCTGCAGATCTGACTGCTCGATCACCCGGCGGATGTTAAGCTCATGTTCGTAGTATTGAATTTCTGGGGTACCGCTCGCCATCTCGCACTGTTCGCAAATAAATGGGTGTCCAGAGCCCCGGTCGTTCCTGAGCTGGGTACAATGTGGCAAAAGGTCTGATGAATATTTGCCAGAATGCGTAATTTACAACAAACAATATTTGACATCGTAAATAATTTTAATGACCTTGCGCGGCTGCACGGGCATGTAAAACTAATAAAATTTTAATTTTCAAGAGCAAATGCCCGAGTGGCCATTAAGTCGTGCATAATCGACACTTGCTCCGCGGACACAGGGCACTTCACACCGCCTTTCACATCTAAATCGAAATAGCATCAAGTCCCTACGCACACCCCTAGGAAATTCCACGGCAATGACAACAATAATAACAAGGAAGAACGCTATAGTCGAGTACCTCGACTATCAGATACCCGTTACTCAAAGGGAAATGGAGATATGCAAACAGCAAAGCGAAATTAAAATGCGCCACCTACCGGCGGTAAACAGATTTAAGCGTTAAGGGCGTTAGAGTGGGCGTGGCAAATTTATTTTTGGACCAATCGATAGGTATTGACGACACCAATACATTTCAGTTAAAATTTTTTATCTAGCATGCACATTGTGGGCGTCACAGGTTTTCGCGGTTTGTGGGCGTTTAAGTGGGCGTGGCATTCTACTGAAACAAACTTGCGCTGCGTAAGAAGCTCAGGAGTCTGTACACCAAATCTCAATAGCCTAGCTCTCATAGTTTCCAAGATTTTAGCGTCCATCCGGACAGACAGACGGACAGACGGACAGACGGACATGGCTAGATCGACTCGGCTAGTGATCCTGATCTAGAATATATATACTTTATGGGGGCGGAAACGCTTCCTTCTGCCTGTTACATACTTTCCGACGAATCTAGTATACCCTTTTACTCTACGAGTAACGGGTATAATAATAGAAGTGTGCGTGTCGGCAGGGAGGGTGGTTGTGGTATGGTGTCCGGGCTAATTTAGCAACTCCTCGCCAAAGCCCAAACGGGCAACTAAAAACTAAAATGAATCTGTTGTAACGATCATGAAGCTGTAATTGATAATTCAGCTCTTCATCGTCAGCTTAACCTTTAATTGGTTAAGCCCAAAATAAGAAGTAGGAATCCCCAAAATGATAATTGTCAAAGACCCCAGACAAAAGTATTGAGCGATGGGCTAAAAAGGGTCGTGTCATGTTCGAAAACCTTATAAATCTGATATATCCGTAAAAACTGAGTTGAGAATACAAAAGTTACAATTATACACATACAGTGGCTCGCAGCTTATTTCATGCAGTTACCTAAAAAAACAAGGAAGAACGCTATAGTCGAGTACCTCGACTATCAGATACCCGTTACTCAGCTAAAGGGACCAAAAGGAAATGGAGATATGCAAGCAGCAAAGCGAGATTGAAATGCGCCACCTACCGGCGGTAGACAGATTTAAGCGTTATGGGCGTTAGTGTGGGCGTGGCAACTTTTTTAGGATCAATCGATAGGTATTGACGAGACCAATACATTTCAGTTAAAATTATTTATCTAGCTTGAAAATTGTGGGAGTAACAGGTTTGGGAGGTTTGTGGGCGTTAAAGTGGGCGTGGCAAACTTTTTTTTGGGTCAATCGATAGGTATTGATGAGAACAATACATTTCAGTTAAAATTTTTATGCTAGCATCAAAACTGTAGGCGCCGGTTTATAGGCGTTAGAGTGGGCGTGGCACGCTGCTGAATCAAACTTGCGCTGCGTAAGAAGCTCAGGAATCTACACGTCAAATCTCAACAGCCTAGCTCTTATAGTTTCAGAGATCTCAGCGTTCATCCGGACAGACAGACGGACTGACGGACATATATATATATATATACTTTATGGGGTCGGAAACGCTTCCTTCTGCCTGTTACATACTTTCCGACGAATCTAGTATACCCTTTTACTCTACGAGTAACGAGTATAATAAATTAAATGTTCAACAAATGTTTTTATTAATGTAAATTAGATGTTAAGGGCTTCCTTCTCGTCCCACGGATGCTCCGCCATCTTTCCCGCGCCATATGTAGTCCATCCGAGTCCCAATAGGCATATTGGACCTTGAGGAAGTGGGAGCCGAATTGGGAACGGGGTTGTTCCGCCTGATGCTGCATGAAGTCGCCCAACATCCTGGTAATGGCTCCTCCAGCTGTCTCTTAGCGGGCGACATTATTTCCTCCTACCTATAGAAGCCGGCGCGTCCTCCATCTCCGCTTTAGCTGCCAAGTAGCTGGTGGAGGTGGAGTCTTCAATGGAGAGCTCGTCGGAGATCGAGCGACGACCCATGTTCGTTCCCACTGGGATTCTCTAGTGGATTTCCTCCAGCACTTCAACTATTCTGCGGATTTGCCCCGTTGTGGTATTGTATCCTGTCGGTCAAGTCCGACAATAATGGCCAACATCTTGGATTAGGCGTCCTTTTAAATCTGTACTAACCTCCTTAAGCCGTTTTTGCAGATTTTCTTCCATTTTTAATTTTTAAATTCCCCACCGTTTCTGCACGAACACCGCCAAAGATTACATTTCTTATTCTTTGGGCCGCGGCTAACGTCGTTCATCGAAATTCACTCGCAAAATCAGGTATTTTTTCTGGTATTTCCTTAGCTCATCTGAGTACCCCGCTGAAAAAAAGACCCGACGAAAAGCGTTAGCTGCGTATTTGCCTCTCGCTCACTCCTATGGTTAGATCGCTGTTTTCGTCGATGTGAGTACTAGGCATTAGTCTTAAAAATCGCAGATTTTTTATTATTTGATCATTTAAAATAACAAATACATATTTTATGAGTTTCCGAGCTTGGTCATACTAATATAAAGAGATACAGGGGAATTTCCGAAATGGCACCACGTACAACCAGAACTTGTGCTTAAACACATGTCCGTTAAATTAGCGTCGGCGACTTAGCGGCGATGGCGGAACGGTGGAATCTGGAACATGGGGGCAACTATTGTTTTTGATTTTCTCGGCTTTTTGGGGCCGAATCGAAAAATATTAAATACAGAATTGTTTAGAATGAAAATATCTATCGATCTAGATAGTTTGCAACCATATCCGACTTCTAGAAATCTATTAATCTATTTAAAAAATCGGGTCCCCACAATTTTGTTTATTGCTCCCCTTACAGAGGTTGTACCAACATGCACGGTAAACCTTGTTATTGGGCGTTAATTCAAGCTTGAGGTAAAGCCGTCAGTTTTTGAGAAAATCGCTTAACAGTGAATGCACCTCGGATTTTCCCCATACAAAAAAGGGGGCAAATATTAAATTGCACAGGGCTCCACTCTCAGACGTTGTACTAGCAAGCACGGTATATTGGCAAATTGGGGGTCGCCTAAAGCAAGTTCAGTGAAGAAATCATAAAGATAAAGCCGTCAGTTTTTGAGAAAATCGGTTTACAGTGGGGGAAGATAAATAATTAAAAGAAGTGCCGTCAGATATAAATTTGAACCAGAAAGTTCCAAGACATGAACCACTATATAAAAAATGTATTCAGGACACTGACCATGTGGGATAAAATTATGTTTCGACGCTATCTCTATTTTTAGTTAATTTGACTTTCACAGACGTTGTACCAACATGCAAGGTACCTCGTTGGAAAGGAAATTCATTTTAATAATTAACTAATACGGTACGGCAAACGAAAAGCCGTCTGTTTTTGAGAAAAAAGCATAGTGCGCTGTGAGCATCTCATTTGTTCCACCCAGTTCCCCCCTGTTCTAAGCTCCCAAGACACTAACCATATGGGAAAAAATTATGTTTCGACGCAATCTCTATTTTCAATTAATTTGACTTTCACAGACGTTGTACCAACATGAACGGTACCTCGTTGGAAAGGAAATTAATTTTACTAATTAATTAATGCGGTACGGCGAAAAAAAAGCCGTCAGTCTTTGAGAAAAAAGCATAGTGCGTTGTGGGCATTTCATTTGTTCCAAAAATGTAACTTGGAACACATTAACCTTGTATCGATACTCTATATCGATACTTCGATAAAGGCAAGCTGAAAGTGTGGCATCACTCCCGATTCGCGGGAACTAGGCTATTGGGATATGGCATGCAGATTCCTGAGCTTTTTAGGCAGCGCAAGTTTGTTTCAGCCGCGATTATTACATTAAGGGAAATATAGAGTTTTTTTAATTTTATTTTTTGTAGGGTATGACAAATTCGTGTATTTTGTACAAATTCTGAGTTCCTTAAACGGGGTTAGCTAAACAATGCTGCGTTCCACCGATCTTCATTACAATTATTTGTTTTTAAATTACACTAAGGGAAATATCGATTTTATTGTTCCGTATTTGCGCGTGGATGAGTTTAAGTTACGATAAGTATGTAAGTTTATAAAAATAGTCGCATGTTCGATGTCTACTGGATAAGGTTCACCCTAGCCCACTGCTGCTACCACCGCTCCACTTATAGATCCTTAACCAGGATGTCGGCACTCTGCAGGCGCTGTTTATGATCGGCGAGAATAGGTTTCGATTCTGGATGGTATAATATAAATCAAACAAAAACACCTCTTAACGATGTAAAAAGAAGTGGCGAACGCGCCTTTAAAAAAAATCTGATATCAACAATTGTGACGAAAAATTATATTACATTCGATAAAATAAATAAACTATATTAAATGTATGATTTCGGCCCGCAACAGTAAATATTTATTTACCTACACGTAAATTTTCTGTGGTAGCGTACCGAATACATAAATTTAATAAAGTTGATTTATTTTATTATTTTTATTTGTTTTATTATTTTTATTTATTTTATTATTTTTATTTATTTTATTATTTTTATTTATTTTATTATTATTATTTTTAGATACTATAAGCATTTAAAATCTGGCTTTTTTTTGGATTTTTCGCTAAACTAGCGGGTTTTTCCAAAAGTAGAACAAACGTTTTCTAATTCAAGCTACTTTATACACCCATAGGGTTTCCAAAACCCTAAATCTAAGATGGGATGCATACAAACCCTTTTTTTTTAGTATAACAAATTCACGGAACCCCAGAGCAAGCACATCGAGTTGTCCAGCATATTTTAGATGATTTTGAAAACAAGCAATATAGCTCTGCAATTTTTCTCGATGTGAAGGAAGCTTTCGACCGCGTGTGGCACGATGGCTTACTTTATAAGTTGAAGTTTCTACTCCCGACTAGCCATTTCCTCCTACTAAAATCATACCGGCTTGACCGAAGTTTCATGGTCGAGGTGAGAGGGGGAAGGTCAAGAATCAGAATCGTTCGAGCTGGCGTTCCTCAGGGGAGCGTTCTGGGCCCCGTTTTGTACACTCTGTTCACTTCAGATCTGCCGTGTCCTAACAAGCCGGGCACGATTCTGGTTACATACGCTGACGACACTGCCTTTATTGCGAACCCCTCTTGCCCAATCGAAGTGTCAAGGATTACCCAGGAATTCGTCGACTCTTACGGGAAGTGGACAAATAGGTGGAACATATCCATAAATGGAAGAAAGTCGCAACACTGCAATTTCACCTTGAGAGGAAAGATCCTTCCCAGAGTAGAGCTTCTCGACATCACCATTCCACAATCACCCCATGCGCAATATTTGGGTTTGATCCTGGACAAGCGGATCACCTGGAAGCAGCACACTACCAAAATAGCAGCTACATGTAGAGCTAAGCTGAGAAAACTCAACTGGTTGCTTAAGCCAACGAGCAAGCTCAGCCTTGGCAATAAAGTTTTGCTGTTCAAAACAATTGTGGTGCCCTCGATGAGATATTTCATCCAACTATGGGGCCAAACTGGTGGTCGGGAATGGCATCCTGCACGCTTCTTACACTCATAGAAATTTTACTGTAAAATCGCTTTAAAATGTAAGACCAATACATGCCTATTTTTAGAAAATGTTGCCCTTATTATGTTACCCAGTCGCCATTGACCCCCGTTTTAGGTCGATTTTCCTTAGGTCTAGGGTTAATTTTCTTAAATCTTGGGCGATTTTTCTGTTTTCAAAGGTAAATACCGTTAGCATGTGAAAAAACATTTTAAGCATCAACGGCGGTATTTCTTGAAATTATGGTGAAGCGCCCTAAAAACAAGAGCAAGTGCCCTAAATATTAAAACTAATTTTTATAAAAAAAACGTGTTTGGACATGTTTGCTGGTTCTCAGCAGACATTATCTGCGGTACTTTTTCCAGGAATTTTGACTTAGTGTCATTTTTTTACTATAATTTAAGAGGGTGAGAAGGGCAAGGTTATTATTTGGCCGCTCCACGCACGTTGGTAAACTACTAAATTAGAGTCATACGAACTGAAAGTAGTCATTAAACAGAATCAGGGAAATAAGATAAACATAAAACAACTTACTTCTTGAGAAAAATCTTCGTGGTCGCAGCGAGAATCGAACTCACGACCGCTGGGTTTGCAGTCGAGAGCACTACCGCTGCACCAAAGACGCATCGCGCTAGGCGACGCGCAAAAAGGGTCCATGTCTCAATTTGTTCTAAGAACCAATTCTCAATTTAATTCTAAGAAATATTCTCACTAATGACAACAAATTATGATTTATTTTACCCAATTAGACTTAATTATTAAAAACTATTATTTTAATGTAATATACATTCTTTTTATTTGTTATATTGACGTGTTCTAAATTTTTTTTTGCCTCTGCAAACAAAATTGTTTAAGAATTCAATTCTAAAAACTTGCACAAAAAAGAAAAATAAATGTTGACTCTTCGTGGGCTCGAACTCACGGCATTTAGATGAGTCTGAAAGTTCAACGCATTAGACCGCTAGGCCACGGATTTTCAAATTTCAAGGGCGATTTTCTAGTTCAAGGGGAATTTTGGATGATTTTTTGTTTTACGAAATAAGGCGATTTGCCCTAAATATGAGAAAATATTAAAAGCATATGCTCGGAAAAATTCGCCCTAAATAATAGAAATTTTAGAAAAATTAACCCTGAAACATATTTTGGCGGTTTTTATGGCGGTTTTTCCTATATTTAGGGCGATTTTTCTTAATGAGTGTAAAAGTAAAAATTTAGAATATTGGAGCTGCTGGATACGGTGGGGATAAAAGCCGCCGGCTGTTTAGCTATTTTTATTCTTACTGAGAGTACGCGTCGAATGACACCTCATTTGTTGAAATCCGATGTCCCGTTCAAAAGTAATTCAAAAAACAAGATTTTCTTATTCTTCCCAAAATGAAAATGTTTGTCCCTTTGTTTGTGGGTTTGTACTCAAACCCCTCCAGTCCACCTCAGGCTCCTTTAAAACCTGAGATTATGGACCTGGTAAGGCTGAAACGCTCCACACGTCGCAGATATCTGAGATCTCAAGATCCTGTAGACAAAAGTGCATATCGACGAGCGGAGGATGATCTTAAAAAGCTGTTTTATGAAACCAAACGGAAATACTTTGATGAGATGCTCCTGAATACTGACCCTACCAAAACTTACGGGTTTAACCTCTGGAAATGCACACGGAATATGAAACGACAGCCCCTACGAAAGATTCCCACCAAGAAATCCGACTCAGAAATTTCTTTAGCTTTTGCAGACGAACTTGAAAAACGCTTCCAGCCATTTGAACTCGCGAGCCGTCCTTGATGCCCCTTCCCCGGATGCCTTACCGATCCAACACGTAAGCCCAGAAGAAGTTTGTCTTCATATCCAAAAGCTACATCCTAGAAAAGCGCCGGGCTTTGAGGGCATCGATAGCAGAATTGCCAAGGCTTTGCCTAAAAAGGGAATCCTGTTCCTTGTTCTCCTGTTCAACTCAATGCTACGTATCCACCACTTTCCCTCTCAATGGAAGTGTACTGTGATAACGATAATACCAAAACCAGGAAAACCGGAGAACCTTGTCCAGTCTTACCGACCGATAAGCTTGCTACCCACATTCTCTAAAATATTCGAAAGAATATTTCTTAGCAGAATCATGGGAGTACACATAAAATTATTTTTCTAAATACTAGAAAAATCGCCCTAAACATGAAATCGCCCTAACATTAAGAAAAATCGCCCTAAATATAGGAAAAATCGCCATAGAAAATATGTTTCAGGGTTAATTTTTTTAAAATTTCTATTATTTAGGGCGAATTTTTCCGAGCATATGCTTTTAATATTTTCTCATATTTAGGGCAAATCGCCTTATTTCGTAAAACAAAAAATCATCCAAAATCCCCCTTGAAACTAGAAAATCGCCCTTGAAATTTGAAAATCCGTGGCCTAGCGGTCTAATGCGTTGAACTTTCAGACTCATCTAAATGCCGTGAGTTCGAGCCCACGAAGAGTCAACATTTATTTTTCTTTTTTGTTTTTAGAATTGAATTCTTAAACAATTTTGTGTGCAGAGGCAAAAAAAATTTTAGAACACGTCAATATAACAAATAAAAAGAATGTATATTATATTAAAATAATAGTTTTTAATAATTAAGTCTAATTGCGTAAAATAAATCATAATTTGTTGTCATTAGTGAGAATATTTCTTAGAATTAAATTGAGAATTGGTTCTTAGAACAAATTGAGACATGGACCCTTTTTGCGCGTCGCCTAGCGCGATGCGTCTTTGGTGCAGCGGTAGTGCTCTCGACTGCAAACCCAGCGGTCGTGAGTAGTGATGTAAAAAAGCATCGATGCATCGAGCATCGATGATTTTTCGGCGATGTTTTTCGATGTTTTTCGATGTTTTATGTTATGCCGATGTCTATCAATACATCGATGTTTAACCAAAACATCGGGCGTCGAGTTGCACAACATTGCAGAACATATGGTTTCAGTGCCGCACAGACAAATTCGCGGTTTTTGTTTTAGTAATGTAATGATGTAATGAAAAAGACTGCTGAATGCTCATGAATTGATATAGTTTTAAGTTCGTTTATAAAATTGTTAACAAAACCACTCAATGAAGAAATAAAAAAGAAAAAACTAAGAAAGTTTTTATTTTTTTAGTCTTAATTCCTTCTTATTTAAATATTAAAAAATCTCAATAAAAAATTTAATAGGCTTCTACAAATTGAATTAACGAAAAATAACGGAATGGGTTGAAAACATCGATGCATCGATGTTTCTAGCCGATGTTTCACAAAACATCGATGTATCATTTTGCAAACAACGATGAAGATCGACATCGATGTTTCGACCCAAATTTACATCACTAGTCGTGAGTTCGATTCTCGTTGCGACCACGAAGATTTTTCTCAAGAAGTAAGTTGTTTTATGTTTATCTTATTTCCCTGATTCTGTTTAATGACTACTTTCAGTTCGTATGACTCTAATTTAGTACTTTACCAACGTGCGTGGATCGGCCAAATAATAACCTTGCCCTTCTCACCCTCTCAAATTATAGTAAAAAAATGACACTAAGTCAAAATTCCTGGAAAAAGTACCGCAGATAATGTCTGCTGAGAACCAGCAATCATGTCCAAACACGTTTTTTTTATAAAAATTAGTTTTAATATTTAGGGCACTTGCTCTTGTTTTTAGGGCGCTTCACCATAATTTCAAGAAATACCGCCGTTGATGCTTAAAATGTTTTTTCACATGCTAACGGTATTTACCTTTGAAAACAGAAAAATCGCCCAAGATTTAAGAAAATTAACCCTAGACCTAAGGAAAATCGACCTAAAACGGGGGTCAATGGCGACTGGGTAACATAATAAGGGCAACATTTTCTAAAAATAGGCATGTATTGGTCTTACATTTTAAAGCGATTTTACAGTAAAATTTCTATGAGTGTAAGAAGCGTGCAGGATGCCATTCCCGACCACCAGTTTGGCCCCATAGTTGGATGAAATATGTCATCGAGGGCACCACAATTGTTTTGAACAGCAAAACTTTATTGCCAAGGCTGAGCTTGCTCGTTGGCTTAAGCAACCAGTTGAGTTTTCTCAGCTTAGCTCTACATGTAGCTGCTATTTTGGTAGTGTGCTGCTTCCAGGTGATCCGCTTGTCCAGGATCAAACCCAAATATTGCGCATGGGGTGATTGTGGAATGGTGATGTCGAGAAGCTCTACTCTGGGAAGGATCTTTCCTCTCAAGGTGAAATTGCAGTGTTGCGACTTTCTTCCATTTATGGATATGTTCCACCTATTTGTCCACTTCCCGTAAGAGTCGACGAATTCCTGGGTAATCCTTGACGCTTCGATTGGGCAAGAGGGGTTCGCAATAAAGGCAGTGTCGTCAGCGTATGTAACCAGAATCGTGCCCGGCTTGTTAGGACACGGCAGATCTGAAGTGAACAGAGTGTACAAAACGGGGCCCAGAACGCTCCCCTGAGGAACGCCAGCTCGAACGATTCTGATTCTTGACCTTCCCCCTCTCACCACGACCATGAAACTTCGGTCAAGCCGGTATGATTTTAGTAGGAGGAAATGGCTAGTAGGTTAGTAGGAGGAAATGCAGAGCTATATTGCTTGTTTTCAAAATCATCTAAAATATGCTGGACAACTCGATGTGCTTGCTCTGGGGTTCCGTGAATTTGTTATACTAAAAAAAAAAGGGTTTGTATGCATCCCATCTTAGATTTAGGGTTTTGGAAACTTTATGGGTGTATAAAGTAGCTTGAATTAGAAAACGTTTGTTCTACGACTTTTGGAAAAACCCGCTAGCTTAGCGAAAAATCCAAAAAATGCCAGATTTTAAATGCTTATAGTATCTAAAAATAATAATAATAAAATAAATAAAAATAATAAAATAAATAAATATAGTAAAATAAATAAAAATAATAAAACAAATAAAAATAATAAAATAAATCAACTTTATTAAATTTATGTATTCGGTACGCTACCACAGAAAATTTACGTGTAGGTAAATAAATATTTACTGTTGCGGGCCGAAATCATACATTTAATATAGTTTATTTATTTTATCGAATGTAATATAATTTTTCGTCACAATTGTTGATATCAGATTTTTTTTAAAGGCGCGTTCGCCACTTCTTTTTACCTCGTTAAGAGGTGTTTTTGTTTGATTTATATTATACCATCCAGAATCGAAACCTATGCTCGCCGATCATACACAGCGCCTGCAGAGTGCCGACATCCTGGTTAAGGATCTATAAGTGGAGCGGTGGTAGCAGCAGCGGGCTAGGGTGAACCTTATCCAGTAGACATCGAACATGCGACTATTTTAATAAACTTACATACTTATCGTAACTTAAACTCATCCACGCGCAAATACGGAACAAAAAAATCGATATTTCCCTTAGTGTAATTTAAAAACAAATAATTGTAATGAAGATCGGTGGAAAGCAGCATTGTTTAGCTAACCCCGTTTAAGGAACTCAGAATTTGTACAAAATACACGAATTTGTCATACCCTACAAAAAATAAAATTAAAAAAACTCTATATTTCCCTTAGTGTAATAATCGCGGCTGAAACAAACTTGCGCTGCGTAAAAAGCTCAGGAATCTGCATGCCATATCCCAATAGCCTAGCTCTTATAGTTTCCAAGATTTCAGCGTTCATCCGGACGGACGTGGCTAGATCGACTTGGCTAGTGATCCTGATCAAGATTATATATACTTTATGGGGCCGAAAACGCTTCCTTCTGCCTGTTACATACTTTCCGACGAATCTAGTATACCCTTTTACTGTACGAGTAACGGGTATAAAAATAAAAAATCGACGCATTTACATTTGATATTTATTTATTTCTTTATTCATATTTATTGGCCATCAGCCTGATCATCAGCCTTATCCTCCTCCTGATCAGCCGCCTCCTCCCGATCAGCCGCCTTCGCCTTCTTACGGCGCTTTTGCGGCCTTTTCCTGTTTGCATTTTTGGGGGGAGCCCCATTGAAACAATAATAGGCCTCGGATGTGTCCCAAACCTACCCCAAATAGCGAGAAAATTTAAAAATAAGAAGAGCCTCCATGTTCCAAATTCCACCGTTCCACTTTCGTTGCTACAAGGCCAGCGCTAATTTGACGAACATCTTAAACAATTTAAAAGTGGAAAAAGGCAGCGGGTCATTGCAGAAATGGTATCCCTAAGCCCCAGTACATTACAATACATCATCCAAAGGTTAGTCCGAGAGATTGAAACATTGAAGACAAAGACCGAAAAGCTCCTAATAAAATTTTCAACGATCATGAAGAGTGCCGTGTTGTCCGGAAAATTAAGGAAAACCCCAAGCTAACGCCTCCATAAATAGCTGCCGGATCGAGGACGAAATAGACAAAAAGTTTAGTCCTGACACTGTGCGTCGTGTGCTGCACGATAATAACTTCGATGGCCGAGTAGCACGAAAGAAGCCATTTATCAGTAGGAAAAATATTGCTGCTCGGTTAAAGTTTACAAAGGTGCACATACGTTTACCAATTTCGTTCTGGGATGACGTTATCTTTGCTGACGAGTCAAAATTTAACATTTTTGGTTCAGATGGCCGAAAATTTGTGTGTCGGCGACGAAATATAGAGTTGGAAAAGAAGTACCTGGATATACAAAATATTAGCTGTTAAATTAGAAATAATAAGTTAAGTAGAATTGACTGCACGAAATAAGCTGCGGCATGGAAAAAGCCTGTACATTTTGCTTTTATTAAATAATTTTTTTTGTTTTATGACTAAGAAAATTGCTTTTGCTGTCCCTTTTTTGTTCTCTTTCTATGTCTACGTGCTTTTGTTTCCTTTTTCTTGCTGACGACAGAGCGTGCGGTTGTGTGAAATAAAAGTTTTTGGAACTGAAAGGTCGACTATCAGATACCCGTTACTCAGCTAAAGGGACTAAAGGGAGAAGGAGATATGCAAGCACCAAGGCGAGATTGTAATGCACCACCTACCCGTTGTCTCAATATATGGTTATGTGGGCGGCAAACAGATTTAAGCTTTATGGGCGTTAGAGTGGGCGTGGCAAACTTTTTTGGGTCAATCGATAGGTGTTGACGAGACTAATACATTTCAGTTAACATTTTTTTCTTGCATGAAAATTGTGGGCGCCACATTGTTGGGCGCTTTGTGGGCGTAGCTAACTTTTTTTTGAGTCTTTCGCTTGGTACTGACGAGACTAATACATTTCAGCTGAAATTCTTTTTCTAGCATTAACATTGTGGGTTCTAGAGGTTCGAACAGTTTGTGCGCGTTAGATTAGGTGTGGCATATGCGCGGGACAAAGTTGCGCTGCGTACAAGGCTACGGAATCTAAATCTGAAATCCCAATTATTTGATATGAGCATTCTTACTTGCGATTTGTTCAAGTTTGTAAGTGGCTTGTGAGAGTTCAAGTGGGCGTGCAAAACTTTTTTTGAGTCAATCGATAGGTATTGATGAGAACAATAAATTTTATTTAACATTTTTATTCCAGCATCAAAACTGTAGGAGCCCCAGTGTGGGCGTGGCACACTTGGGCTGCGCAGGAATCTCGGGAATATGCATGCCTAATCCTAGTATTGTAGCTTGTATAGTTTCCGAGATCACAGCGTTAATACGGACATGGCTAGATCGACTCAACTAATGATCCGATCAAGAATATATACACTTTATGGGGTCGAAAACGCTTCCTTCTACCTGTTTCTTACTTTCCGACAAATCTAGTATACAGTTATATTCTACGAGTAACGGGTATAAATACCACTTAGTAAAGATATAAATTAATATGACAATTTTAAATATCTTCAAAAAATGAGCTAAGCAACTTGTAAGAACACGCTTCGCTCGTTGCTTAATACTTTAAGCGGATTTTGTTCACATAAAAAATCGCTGAAGCAACAGATGATTGGCATAAGCAAACAGTATCCGAAAGCGAGTACGTGCTAATTTAGTTTCTCCGAAAAAATGCAACAAATGCAAATCTAACATAAAGTCTTTTGCATCACAATCTCAAGAAGGATACTGATATTGAAAAAACAGTTGGATTGGCAAGTATTGAGCTAAGAAATATTTATAGAAATGATCTTGGCCTGTCATGTAATATTATTACAACCAAGGAGTAAGAATAGTGGTTTTGTAGTGTAATAACCATACTTTTATCTCTATTAGTATATAATGTTGTCATCGATGCTATATCCTATTTTTAACATAAGTAAGATAGATTTGAGCTAGTATGAAACGTCTGCTATGTTAAATCTAAAAGGGAAAGCAGGTTCTTTGCACACCATTTCAGGTCAGAGTGAATTTAAAAATATATTCACGTTCTGTACGCTGGATATCTCTGAAAAGATTTCAGAGCTACCAGAATTGGGCCAAGCTTACATTTACCATCATCCTGGTATGGTAGAAGTTAATTTGGACATTTTGGACAAATGGTATAGGAAATTTTATTGATGTTAACAATAAGAGGCCCAGCAATACTCCAATTGAGTGTCATTAAATCAGAACAAGGGGTAAAAGTTAGGAAGGTTGATTCGAAAAATGGATTACCTTTCAATCTGTGTAGTTCGGTAAGTTAATCCTGCCAAATCGGAATATTCTGGTTCTGCTTTCACTCATGGTACGACTTAAAAGCGAGGTATAGGGAATTTTATTGATGTTAACAATAAGAGGCCCAGCAATAGTCCAATTGAGTCATTTTCAAACAAATTAAGGCACAGTGTCATTTAATCAGAACAAGGGGTAAAAGTTAGGAAGGTTGATTCGAAAAATGCATTACCTTTCAATCTGTGTAGTTCGGTAAGTTAATCCTGCCAAACCGGAATATTCTTGTTATTCTTTCACTCATGGTACGGCTTAAGCGAGGCCTAAAAAGCCTACCTTAAAGAGGACAGTTCATAAGGAAATATCGAAACAAAATGTCAACAGTTAAAGAAACTTAAGTTAGAGTTAAGAATACTTGGAAACCTGTCGGTTAAACGATTCAATTAAATTTGATCATTCCTACGCACTCGAAAAAAGGCGTTTTAAAATTAACTTTAAAAAGGTTATTACCCAAGTCATTTACAGAAACAATTTTTCAACGATCAAAGATATACTAACACTACAGAACAAAAAGTGACCATCTTAAACGCCGCTTTAACTGTAATAGTGTATAATAACGATGATACGACTATAACAAACTTAATGATTACGATGTTTTAATGAGGATCTAGTTAAATCAGCATATATCGACGGGGTTTCCATTTAATTATTTATCCCTGCTACAATAATTATTTTTGTCTCTTGTTTGTATATTGTACTTTGAATTTTTGAAGCAACAGTTTGTATTCATAGATCCTTTTGGGAAAACCTAATTGTTTCTCAGTTAATAAACTACTACAAAGTCTTATTAGGCCGTATAAGTAATAAGAGTTTTAGCAGTATTTAGTATTTTTGTTTTGCAATTTGCTAAATGTTACATGGATAATTTGCCAATGACAAAATGGCCTTTCCAATGAGCTACTGTGCAAGTTAGCACAAGATCTAGACTGTAAATTAATTATTCAGAAATGGTATGGAAACCAATGTGCATCAAATTAGTGTCGGTGACCTAGCGGCGATGGTGGAATCGGGAACATGGGGCCCATTTTTATTTTTAAATGTTCTCGGCTTCTTGGGACCGAATCGAAAAATATTAAATGCAAAATTGTTTAAAATAAAAATATCTATCGATCTAGATAGTTTGCGAGCATACCGACTTCTAGATGTTTATTAAAAATCGGGTGCCCCCAATTTTGTTTATTGCTTCCCTCACAGAGGTACTAATATGCACGGTACACCTGGTTATTGGGCGTTAGTTAAAGCTTCTTGTCAGAAAGTATAATTAAGGTAGGGCCGTCAGTTTTTGAGAAAATCGCATTACAGTGATTGCACCTCGGGTTTTCCCCATACAAAAAAGGGGACAAATATTAAATTGCACAGACGTTGTACCAACATGCACGGTATATTGGCAGATTGGGGATCGCCTAAAGCAAGTTCAGTGGGGAAAGACAAATAGTTAAAATAAGTGCCGATTCAAATTTGAACCAGAAAGAACCAAGAAATGAACAAATTTTAAAAAATGTATTCAGGACAGTAGACATGTGGGAAAAAATTATGTTTCGACGTGATCTCTTTTTTCAATTAAATTTACTTTTACAGACGTTGTACCAACATGCACTGTACCTCGTTGCAAAGGAAATTAATTTTACCAATTAACTAATGCGGTACGGCAAACGAAAAGCCGTCAGTTTTTGAGAAAAAAGTATAGTGCGTTGTGGGCACTTCATTTGTTCCAAAATTGTAACTAGGAACACATTGACCTTATATCGATACCCTATATCGATACTTCGATAAAGGCAAGCTGAAAGTGTGGCATCACTCCCAATTCGCGGGAACTTTTTTATTCGCAAGAAAGAACAAAATGTCAAAGGTGCTGGTTAAATGCGTAATGTATTAATTAATATAAACTATTTATTCTTCCCATTCATAGAATATAGACAAGTTCGTCATGGGAGACAAGGCCACAAAAGCGCCGCAAGACAGCGAAGGTGGCTGATCAGAAGGGGGCGGCTAGCCGGGAGGCGGCTAGCGAGGATGCGGCTAGCGAGGTGGCGGCTATCGAGGAGGCGGCTATCCAGGAGGCGGCTAGCCAGGAGGCGGCCGCCGATAAGGCTGATGGCCAAACGCAACCAGCAAAAGGGCAAAAGGCCACAGAAGCGCCGCAAGACGGCGAAGGCAGCTGATCAGGAGGCGGCTAGCCAGGAGGCGGCCGTCGACAAGGCTGATGGCCAATAAATAAATATCAAGAAATAAAAACATCAAAAGTAAATGCGTCGAGCTTTTATTTTTGTACCCGTTACTCGTAGAGTAAAAGGGTATACTAGATTCATCGAAAAGTATGTAACAGGCAGAAAGGAAGCGTTTTCGGCCCCATAAAGTATATATAATCTTGATCAGGATCACTAGCCAAGTCGATCTAGCCATGTCCGTCCGGATGAACGCTGAAATTTTGGAAACTGTAAGTGCTAGGCTATTGGGATTTGGCATGCAGATTCCTGAGCTTCTTACGCAGCGCAAGTTTGTTTCAGCAGCGTTTATTAAAAGTAAGGAAAATATCGAGTTTTTTTAATTATTTTTTTTGTAGGGTATGACAAATTCGTGTATTTTGTACAAATTCTGAGTTCCTTAAACAGGGTCAGCTACACAATGCTGTTTCCCACCGATAATACTACAGAAACGTGCTATATATCTCTGAAAAGATAATTTAATTTGCTAAAAACTTCATATAGTAAAATTGTCTAAATATATTAGATTTAGAGTTATGACAAAAAGTTATTTTTTAAAACCACTTTTTGACTTTTTTCTCAAAGTTGAGTCGAACGATTTCTTTTTAAATTTTAAATCATATAGCCCTTGAGATTCCTCAACTTTTGATATTTAATTTTTTTTGCCCTAAAAATTACCGTTTGGAAGATATTAAGCGATAACAAGGAAGAACGCTATAGTCGAGTACCTCGACTATCAGATACCCGTTACTCAGCTATATGGAGATATGCAAGCAGCAAAGCGAGATTAAAATGCGCCACCTACCGGAGGTATACAGATTTAAGCGTTATGGGCGTTAGAGTGGGCGTGGCAAATTTTTTTTTTGGATCAATCGATAGGTATCGACGAGACCAATACATTTCAGTTAAAATTTTTTATCTAGCATGAAAATTGTGGGCGTCACAGGTTTTCGCGGTTTGTGGGCGTTAAAGTGGGCGTTGCAAACTTTTTTTTGGGTCAATCGATAGGTATTGATGAGAACAATACATTTCAGTTAAAATTTTCTATCTAGCATCAAAACTGTAGGAGCCACAGTTTTGGGCGGTTTGTGGGCGTTAGAGTGGGCGTGGCACTGTGCTGAAACAAACTTGCGCTGCGTAAGAAGCTCAGGAATCTGCACGCCAAATCTCAATAGCCTAGCTCCCATAGTTTCCGAGATCTCAGCGTTCATCCGGACGGACAGACAGACGGACAGACGGACATGGCTAGATCGACTCGGCTAGTGATCCTGATCAAGAATATATATACTTTGTGGGGTCGGAAACGCTTCCTTCTGCCTGTTATATACTTTCCGACGAATCTAGTATACCCTTTTACTCTACGAGTAACGGGTATAAAAAGTGCAACTCGTTTCAGCTCCGTATACGAAATATTTCATACTTATTTGAATAAACAAGAAAAAAACCAATTTGATGAAAAATATTCTTATTAGATTTTTTTAAACGGAAAATCTGTTATGGTTTTAGGGTCCTTTACTTGCATGAAGCTAATCGAAATAGGAAACTTGATCTATTTGTTCTACCACTTTGGAAAAACCCGCTAGTTTGGCGGGAAATGTAAGAAACGACAGATTTCTCTTGGAATCTGAAACTATACAGCCCTTGAGATTCCAAACTTGTGCTATTAAAATAGGTAATTGAATTGAAACTTGTTTTTAAAAAGTTTAATATTCATATTATATATAGTCTTTATATTTTGGCCATTTCTACCATTTCCATCATTCGTCCTGCTAATATATATATGAGTAAACAAATATTCACTGTTGCGGGCCGAAATCATAGATTTAATATAAAAAAAGGTCATAACGGCAGAGACATGTGTAAAGCCTCTTAACATTTCGATTGGGCTTTGGTTGTGGGCTTTATTTGCATATTACATATCTGTTAAAAATTGTTAAGGTAGAAAGGTAGATACTGACAATTTAAAAAACACTTATAAGCAAGAAAATAGGCTAAATTAGGCAAACCGAAGTTTATATACCTTTGCCGATCGTTTCTGGGCAGCTATATAATATATATTTATATATATGTATATAAACTTCGGTTTGCCTAATTTAGCATATTTATAATATAAACATATTCTGAAAAGTTGCAGAAGTGTGCAACGCAGTGAAGGATACGTTCATTATGTAAATACTAATGTATTTATATATATTTCTTACATGTATACATATGTAAACTTCACAGCGTTGCACACTTCTGCAACTTTGCATTAGCATTTTTTTATTTTGCGATGAAAAAAATATTTATTTTAGGTATTACGTTATATAAGAATCCGTGTAAATAACATTTATCCTGCTTATGTACGTATCAAGCGAAAATATACTTACACATGATGATCGCTTCTATTATGCTTAATAAAAATAAATTAGCAGCTTATTTTGCTTTAACTTTGTTGTCGTTCTGCGCCGCCTTTCCAAAGTAACGGGGAAATCGCTTGACAGGGTGGTAACTCCTGACTTGTGCACAAGGGCTGGAGAAGAAATAATTAATATATTTTACTAAAACTCTTAAAATGGGAATTTCTAATAAACTACGGACCCGATTTTAATAAATAATACATCGAATTGATCAGGTGAGCGAGTATAATCGAAGGCATGTCTTTATTTCGTTGAAAATATTATTAAACATAATTTCGTTTTTATATATTATGGCGCCAAGACGTTGCCAGAGCGCAAGGGCAGCTCCTTCAAATTTTACTGAAACTCTTAAAATGTGAATTTCTAGTAAACTAGTAAACTATTTCAATAAATAATATATCTAATTGATCAGGCATGTCTTTAATTCATTAAAAATATTCTTTAACACAAGTCCGTTTTTATCGGACTTTTTTTTTACTTTATTAGTGTGTTTTATAAAAAAATAATTGTAATGAAAATCGGTGGGAAACAGCATTGTGTAGCTGGCCCCGTTTAAGGAACTCAAAATTTGTACAAAATACACGAATTTGTCATACCCTACAAAATATATTATTAAAAAAAGTCGATATTTCCCTTAGTGTATTTTATAAAAAAAACAATTGTAACGAAAATCGGTGGGAAACAGCATTGTGTAGCTGACCCCGTTTAAGGAACTCAGAGTTTGTACAAAATACACAAATTTGTCATACCCTACAAAAAATAAAATTAAAAAACTCGATATTGACCTTAGTGTATTTTCTAAAAAAAATAATTGTTATGAAAATCGGTGGGAAACAGCATTGTGTAGCTGACCCCGTTTAAGGAACTCAGAATTTGTACAAAATACACGAATTTGTCATACCCTACAAAAAAAAAAATTAAAAAACACGATATTTTCCTTAGTGTATTTTATAAAAAAAATAATTGTTATGAAAATCGGTGGGAAACAGCATTGTGAAGCTGACCCCGTTTAAGGAACTCAGAATTTGTACAAAATACACTAATTTGTCATACCCTACAAAAAATAAAATTAAAAAACTCGATATTTTCCCTACTTTTAATAAACGCTGCTGAAACAAACTTGCGCTGCGTAAGAAGCTCAGGAATCTGCATGCCAAATTACTCTACGAGTAACGGGTATAAAAATAAAAATTCAACGCATTTACTTTTGATGTTTTTATTTCTTGATATTTATTTATTGGCCATCAGCCTTATCGGCGGCCGCCTCCTGGCTAGCCGCCTCCTGGATAGCCGCCTCCCGGCTAGCCGCCTAATGATTAGCCGCCCCCTCCTGATCAGCCGCCTTCGCAGTCTTGCGGCGCTTTTGTGGCCTTTTGCCCTTTTGCTTTTTGCGTTTGGGGGGGGAGCCCCCTCCTCGCCATTCTCTCCAACGATGAACTTGTCTACGTTCTGTAAATGGGAAGAATAAATTATTAATAGTTCATTTTAATTAATACATATAAATTACTTACGCATTTGACCAGCAGCACCCTCGACATTTTCTTCTTTTTTGCGAAATAAAAAGTTCCCGCGAATCGGGAGTGATGCCACACTTTCAGCTTGCCTTTATCGAAGTATCGATATAGGGTATCGATATAAGGTTAATGTGTTCCTAGTTACAATTTTGGAACAAATGAGATGCCCACAACTCACTATGCTTTTGCCGAACCGCATTTGTTAATTAGTAAAATGAATTTCCTTTCCAACGAGGTACCGTGCATGTTGGTACAACGTCTGTGAAAGTCAAATTAACTAAAAATAGAGATAGCGTCGAAACATAATTGTATCCCACATGGTTAGTGTCCTGAATACATTTTTTATATAGTGGTTCATGTCTTGGAACTTTTAATTATTTATCTTCCGTTATGATTTTTGCACTGAACTTGCTTTAGGCGATCCCCAATCTGCCAATATACCGTGCATGTTGGTACAACGTCTGAGAGTGGAGCCCTGTGCAATTTACTATTTGTCCCCCTATTTTGTATGGGAAAAATCCGAGGTGCCTTCACTGTTAAGCTATTTTCTCAAAAACTGACGGCCTTAGCTCAATGATACTTTCTGACAAGAAACTTGAATTAACGCCCAATAACCAGGTACAACCTCTGTGAGGGGAGCAATAAACAAAATTGTGGGGACCCGATTTATTGAATAGATTTTTAATAGATTTCTAGAAGTCGGATATGGTTGCAAACTATCTAGATCGATAAATATTTTCATTGTAAACAATTCTGTATTTAATATTTTTCGGTTCGGCCCCAAGAAGCCAAAAAAATCAAAAAATAAAAGTTGGCCCCATGTTCCATATTCCACCGTTCCGCCATCACTGCTAGGTGACCGACGCTAAATTGACGGACATCGCAAACTATCTAGATCGATTAATATTTTCATTCTAAAAAATTTTGCAACTAGTATTTTCGATTCGGCCCCAAGAAGCCGATAAAATCAAAAAAAAACAGGGAAGAACGCTATAGTCGACTACCTCGAGTAATAGATACCCGTTACTCAGCTAAAGGGACCAAAGAGAAATGGAGATATGCTAGCAGTAAAGCGAGATTGAAATGCGCCACCTACCTACGATCTTATTGTAATGTTATGTGGGCGGTAGACAGATTTAGGCGTTATGAGCGTTAGAGTTGGCGTGGCTAACTTTTTTTTGGGTCAATCGATAGGTATTGACGAGACTAATATATTTCAATTAACATTTTTTTCTAGCATGGAAATTCGTTGAGAACTTGTAAACCAGCCACAGAGCATAAAAATTCCCATAGTGCAATTGCTCTTGTTGAAACTGCACTATAGTTTTTTGCAGTGGAGCCATAACTGTAACGTAGGAGTCCATGAACTCCCATGTTTGTTCATTTACAACGAAATAGTCGTCCTTGGATTTATTTTCAACGGTTTCAATAGGGCCTAATATAGCTTTCGCTTTATTGAGTAGGTCAATCATATTATATGTTGATCAACATATAGTTGGACAATCCAATAAAGGAAGTATACAATTTTTGGCTAAAAAAAATTACGGTAACCGTTTGATTGCTTCCGAATGTGTTTGGTAAAATTGCGGCAGGTTAACAAATACTCTCTTATATTTGAATTTTTTGTTACATCAAGTGCACAAAGCTGTCCAGTGTTTGCTGCACATCGACATATTTGTATTCCACCCACATACATATTTCCTGTTTTTTCGAAAAGGTCGACTTGCTTCGTGTACTCAATGTTCTCTTCAATACAGACTTCGCCAATATCATCATCGCTCATATGCATTTCTGATAAAATTTTCGAAGTTTTTATCATATTGGCCCCATTATCCGATGTAATTGATACAATTTGGGTCAGGGCTATTTCGTATTTGCCTAAAACAGCTATAATTTCTCTAGCGAGATTTTTGGATGTACTTGAACTTGCTCCTTTGAATTCCACCATTCCATGAATTCGCGATTTTATTTCTTGTTTGCTGACAAATTGATGTCGAATATATTTCGATCAAGACGCGTTGCACTATCTATTTTTAAAGAAAGCAGTCGATTTTTACATTCTTGATGTATTTCAGGTCTAACATTCGCTGCTACCTGTTTTAGAACAGACTTGCACTTGCTTCCGTTCAAAATAATGTTTTTTCCGCTTTTTTCGTTAAGACCTTGACATATGGGGTCAATTATGTTGCGCATATTTGTTGAGTTTAGCACATGGAACGGAATGCTAACTTCAGTGACAAGACCAAAGTATGAGCGGATTAAATTTTTTTATTGATTTTAACTTTAATTAGTTGAGGTTTCATGGTTTTTTGGTCTGCATGCAACCAGAATCATTTTCTTGCTGCTCAGGTCGGATGTCATGCAATTTTAAATGTTTCCTTAAATTAAAAACTCGGTCGTTTTTTATAACTCGGAAACATGTTTTGCATTTAACGTGGTCGGAATCTATCTCCTCGTAATATTTTAAAATGTTGATACTTTTCTTTGCCGGTGTCATGTTTACGCAGTTAATCAAAACTCAAAAGTGCCAAAAATATGTTCTTAAAACTACAAAGCAACAAGTAAAAAAAAAACGGTGCATAAGAAAGGTGCAAAAAATAAAAAAAAACAAGGAAGAACGCTACAGTCGAGTACCTCGACTATCAGATACTCGTTACTCAGCTAAATGGAGATATGCAAGCAGCAAAGCGAGATTAAAATGCGCCACCTACCGGCGGTAGACAGATTTAAGCGTTATGGGCGTTAGAGTGGGCGTGGCAAATTTTTTTTTTGGGTCAATCGATAGGTGTTGATGAGAACAATACACTTCAGTTAAAATTTTTATTCTAGCATCAAAACTGTAGGAGCCACAGTTTTGGGCCGTTTGTGGGCGTTAGAGTGGGCGTGGCACTCTGCTGAAGCAAACTTGCGCTGCGTAAGAAGCTCAGGAATCTGCACGCCAAATCTCAATAGCCTAGCTCTTATAGTTTCCGAGATCTCAGCGTTCATCCGGACAGAGAGACGGACATGGCTAGATCGACTCGGCTAGTGATCCTGATCAAGAATATATATACTTTATGGGGTCGGAAACGCTTCCTTCTGCCTGTTACATACTTTCCGACGAATGTAGTATACCCTTTTACTCTACGAGTAACGGGTATAACAAACACAAGCGAGAGCCGTAGCACATGAAAAAATAGCATGTGCTCTGCTCTCATCTCGCTATCAATTTTACCGTTACTGCTACACAGAGCACAGAACTACACTTTCTGCTATCGCTTTCCTACAGTTTCCCAAGCGACAAAACTGCGAGCAGAGCAGAGCACATACTTTCTCGTTGTTCTGCTATGGCTCTGCTATGGCTCTCGACAAAAAGAGAGCGATAGCAATATTTGTTTTCATCTCGCTGCTACGAAGTAGTAATTGCAAACACTGCTTATAGTTTCCGAGATCTCAGCGTTCATCGACTCCGCTAGTGATCCTGATCAAGAATATATATACTTTTTGGGGTCGGAAACGCTTCCTTTCTGCCTGTTACATACTTTTCGACGAATCTAGTTTTCGAACACATAAAGTATATATATTCTCGATCAGGATTAGTAGCCGAGTGGATTTAGACAAGTCTGTCTGTCCGTGTGAACGCTGTGAGATCGGTAACTATAAGATCTAGAAATTTTGGATTTAGATTCCTTAGCTTCTCATTCAGAGAATGTTTGTTAACCGAATGTGCCACGCCCACAATCTACCTTCCAGTTTTTAAAGGTTTTTGTAAAACTTGTAATAATATTTCGTTTTTATTATTATTTTTTTATTATTATAATTGTGAGTATATCCATGTCCTTTAATGATTTGATTTGATACATTTTTATAGCCTTGCAGAGGGTATTATGATTTCAGTCAGAAGTTTGAAACGCAGTGAAGGAGACGTTTCCGACCCCATAAAGTATATATATTCTTGATCAGCATCACTATACGAGTCGATCTAGCCATGTCCGTCTGTCCGTCCGTTTCTACGCAAGCTAGTCTCTCAGTTTTAAAGCTATCGGGCTGAAACTTTCCTAAAAGTCTTCTTTCTTTTGCAGGTAGTATATAACTAGGAACCAGCCTGATCGGACAACAATATCTTATAGCTCCCATAGGAATAATCGAAAAATAGAAAATTTACTATTGGGAATATCATTTTTTGTATTTCTAAGAATTTTTGATTAAATTTAATAATTATAACTCCAAGGGTATACAAACTTCGGCTTGCCGAAGTTAACTTCCTTTCTTGTTTTAGATGGTATTAGGTATATATATTCTTGATCAGCATCACTAGACGAGTTGATCTGGCCATGTCCGTCTGTGTGTCTGTCTGCCCGGCTCTACGCTAACTAGTTTCTAAATTTTAAAGCTGTAGGGATGAAACCTAAGTCTTTTTTCTATTGCAGGTAGTATGGTTATACGGTTATATCATATAGTTGCTATGGGAACGATCTGATACTTATGAAAAATTAACTATAGGAATGAACAAGGAATGTAGGTATTTATATTCAACACAATCGATTTGAATTTACGCAAAAAAAGTTTCAAGAATGAGCGCGCTAAACAGGTTTTTAGCGTTTGATTACGGGTAAAGCTGTAGGTCTTAACTACTTTGAAATTTTACCAAATTTTCACGTTGGAAACATATTTAGGGTATTCAATTGCGTTGCAAAAGTGTAAACTTTGTAAGATTGCCAGACGAGAATTGTGAACACCCTCTATTTCAAAATATAGTTGCAGGAAATTTACGCACAAAAGAAGTTTAACTTTTAAATTTTTATATTGCTCCAACATATAATCTAGGACTTTGTTAACTTCGCTCTGAGACCATCGCTTAGTTTCGACCTCCCTGGCTCGCTTTCTTGAGGGTTTTTCTTCCATTCAATGATTTTTATTTATTTTATTATACCCGTTACTCGTAGAGTAAAAGGGTATACTAGATTCGTCGGAAAGTATGTAACAGGCAGAAGGAAGCGTTTCCGACCCCATAAAGTATATATATTCTTGATCAGGATCACTAGCCGAGTCGATCTAGCCATGTCCGTCTGTCCTTCTGTCCGTCTGTCCGTCTGACCGTCTGTCCGTCTGTCTGTCCGGATGAACGCTGAGATCTCGGAAACTATGAGAGTTAGGCTATTGAGATTTGGCGTACAGATTCCTGAGCTTCTTACGCAGCGCAAGTTTGTTTCAGTAGACTGCCACGCCCACTCTACCGCCCACAAACCGCCCAAAACTGAAACTCCTACAGTTTTGATGCTAGATAGAAAATTTTAACTGAAATGTATTGTTCTCATCAATACCTATCGATTGACCTAAAAAAAAGTTTGCCACGCCCACTTAAACGCCCACAAACCGCGAAAACTTGTGACGCCCACAATTTGGATGCTAGATGAAAAATTTTAACTGAAATGTATTGGTGTCGTCAATACCTATCGATTGATCCAAAAATAAATTTGCCACGCCCACTCTAACGCTCATAACGCTTAAATCTGTCTACCGCCGGTAGGTGGCGCATTTTAATTTCGCTTTGCTGCTTGCATATCTCCATTTCCCTTTGAGTAACGGGTATCTGATAGTCGAGGTACTCGACTATAGCGTACTTCCTTGTTTATTATTTATTTTCATTTAAAATTCAAATTTGTTTCTTTCCTTTCACTGTCATTACCATGGATTTAAACCCAACTTTTCAGTATATTTTAAGTACTTTAGATAAAATTCCTACCCATCACTAACCCCTATTTCTACACAAGTACAACAGATTTGTATACATATGCTGGGTTGTTGTAGGCCTTGATAAACTATTTTGTATGGAAATTGTTGTTGGAACTGCAATTGAATACCCTAATTTATTTTAGGAAAAATAGCATTTGAAAAACGAATCATTCGTCACTATACCATATTCTCCCCTTTATATCAGACATGGCCAGCAGAAGCAGAGCATACAATGACATATCAGACTTTGTGTTTGTAAGTGATTTGCTAATCGGAACATGTACCGTTACCCGTTATTCGTAGAGTAAAGGCGTAAAATAAGTTTGTCGGAAAGTATGTAACAGGTTTCCAACCCCATAAAGTATATATACTCTTGATCAGGATCACTAGCCGAGTCGATCTCGTTAATACTCGTCTGAGATCTCGGAAACTATAAAAGCTAGAATGTTGGGACTTGGCATGTAGACTCTTGAGCCTATTACGCAGCGCAAGTTTGTTTCAGCAAAGTGCGCCCATAACGCTAAAACCCATCTAGCACCAACATTTTTTAAAAATTTAAATGACATTTTGTTTTGATTATCAACGATCAACTACATGCAACTCCAAAAATTTTAACTGAAATGTATTGTTCTCATCAATACCTATCGATTGACCTAAAAAAAAGTTTGCCACGCCCACTTAAACGCCCACAAACCGCGAAAACCTGTGACGCCCACAATTTGCATGCTAGATAAAAAATTTTAACTGAAATGTATTGGTGTCGTCAATACCTATCGATTGATCCAAAAATAATTTTGCCACGCCCACTCTAACGCCCATAACGCTTAAATCTGTCTACCGCCGGTAGGTGGCGCATTTTAATTTCGCTTTGCTGCTTGCATATCTCCATTTCCCTTTGAGTAACGGGTATCTGATAGTCGAGGTACTCGACTATAGCGTTCTTCCTTGTTTTTTACTGTGTATGTGAACAGAGCGGTGGCAGAACGTCAGCGGAGCAGCAGCAAAGGTATCTGTTTAGCCTGCGGGCCAAATGCGCTGCTTCTTCTGGCCATCACTGCTTTATATGCTCGGAATTCTACTTTATTCATACTTCTCCAACGAATTCCACACACCCTTTTACTCTTCGAATAACGGGTAAAAAAATTGGTTTTTACAGGATGAAGTCGAGTCTCGGCCAAAGTTCAAGTCGGTGATGTGGGGACCCAGCTGTGATGCCCTGGATAAGGTAATCTAATTAACCAAAGCATTCAATATGAACACAATGTATTATTTTGACCTTTAGATATCGGACAATTGGCTCTTGCCCAACTTAAACTGTGGCGATCTTTTGGGTTTTCGCAACATGGGAGCCTACACAGTGCCCATTGCTAGTCCCTTCAACGGATTCGATGTGCCAGAGACCAGGTACTTCCTAGCAAAGAGACTTTAGTTATCTTCTCACGGATTTAAGGGGCATTGCTTATTAACTTTCTATTAAAATATACCTATATGTTTTCACGAAAAATAAACAACTGAAAAAATATTTTATACCTATTGTTATAAATACGCAAAGTAGGAGTACATGAATTATTAAACACTTACCCCTGCTGAAAATTATATCATTTTTGCCAGAAGTTTGTACAAAAAAAAAACCCATAAGGATCAATTTGAGATTTGCAAGGTAAATGAATGGTAAGAGCAACAGCAACATTGGGATGTCACCGAAACACTGAGACGAAGCCAAAGAGGGGAGTGTGCGAAGTATCACTGTCGACGGCAGTCCACGTAAGGACGAACCACACCAGGAGGGTGAGCGAAGGCGACTACTATATATACACGAAGAAATAAAAATCTACTGTAATCTTCCGATGGTTTCGAGTGATACCTAAATCGAAAGGTATTGCAAAAACCAAAAAGGAATGCATAGAAAGAGCAGTGAAAGTGTAAAAGTGAAGATTTAGAAAATGTGATCTGATGGGGCCTGTGGGGATAAATATTACCGCTATTAACCTATTTGTATTTTCACTTAAAATTCGCATCGGATGACACCAAAATCGGATGCTCCGTTTAAAAGTATTACGCAAAACAAGATTTTAAAGGACTTCTCAAAATGAAAATTGTATTTTTTTTGTCAGTTTTTTCCAAAACGTTATTTTAGAGTCCTGAAAATTCTAGACGATGTAAAACAGTTCAATATAAAGACATTAGTTCTACCATTTTGTAAAAACTTGCTATTGTAGTTTAGCGAGAAAAAGAGCTATAAATATCTAAATTTTGTACACCCATAACTTTTGAACTACTAAAGCTACAGGCTTGTGCTACACGTCGTTACAAAGGTATTTTAAAATACTTTTTATGCCTTTCTAACAAATTTGGTCTTAATACCACCGATTGGTTTTTGTTTGAAATTTTAAAAAATTAAGAAATTTTATTTATTTAGTAGATCGAAAAATACATTTTCGTCACAAAAGTTGATATCAGAACTTTTGTCTGCCGAAAAAGCGATCGTCACTTAGTTTTTACCTCGTTAAGAGGTGATTTTGTTTGACATTTCTATACTTGGGGCTCTTTTCAAAATCAAACGAAAACAGCCTTTATTATGCCTGTTACATACTTTCCGACGAATCTAGTATACCCTATACAATACCCTATAAAAATATTTTTACAAATTTCGATATCTAAAATATACATATACCGAAATCGAGATTTAAAAGAAAAGTGATTTATTGCGTACTATGTTAAAGTAATCTTAAGTATATTGTAAAATTGTTAGAGATTTAGTTGTAGGTTTAAAAAAAGTAATTTAAAACAAATTTAAGTTTATAAGAATCAAAAAGGAAACACTAAATTGCAACTCAGGGGTGCAACAATGGTATCGAATGCACATGCCATTTGTGTTCACCCCTTGAATTTGGCGTGTAGTGTAGTGTTCGGTGGACATATCAAAAAAAAGTAAGTTTTTAACTGTTTTTAATGCTTGTTAACTGTAGTTTTTCTAACACATGACAGTATAATAAGATCTATATATATATGTTAATAAAACTAGACTTGTGTTACCGGCGGAGCCTGCCACATTAGCGAGTGTGGCCGTTGCACAGTGGTCGCTGCAATAGGCCATAAATAAAAAAATTCATTTTGAGCTATTCCAACGAAACCCACTTTTTCTAACAGCGTATTGTCCAAACTTAACGACACAATACCGTTTGTTTGGCAATTCTAACGGGACTCTCTAAAAATAGAACGAAAAGGGCGAGCACGTGTTTACGTATTTGCAACTTGCCAGCAGTCTAGTGCAACAGCCCAAATTTAAAAAAGGCAAATTAATTATAAAACACTCGTAAAATCAATAGAACTCAAATGAATATTGTTCATAGTGGTATATACTTTATTTATACAGATAAATATATAAATATTTTGGTCTGTGTCTTGTCTATATCTATTTTTAAAGAAGTGAGTCTTTCTTAGTTTGTATTTGTTGTCCATTACAAAGATTAGGTAAAGTTTTAAGTGTTTTCCCCACGTTGCCCCCCAATAAAGTACACATTACATTATTTATTAATATTTTTACATTATAAAAATGTTTACTTCAGCTGCGACAACCTGCGTCTGCACATTTGCCATTGCAAAATTCAACGTAACCTCTTTTATTTTTCAGCAGCTCTATCTAGGAGGGACGCACTTTTTTGTTCTGTGTCTGTTATGTTGTTGTTTCCGTTGTAGTTTGTTGTTGTTTTTGCGTTATTTGTTATGTGTTTTATGTTTTTAGATTATTTTTTTGTTTGATTATTTAATTATTTTCTCAGGTACCCAAATTCAAAGCGAGTATACTCGAAATTATGTTTTTAACATTTGGATTGAGGAATCTGGATGCCCTATTTAAGGACATAAGAAATAAGGGATATGAGACGAACTTGGACGAATTCCAAACACAAATAAGCTATGTTTGTAAAAAGCTGGCATCGTTTTGGCAGATTGCTAATCGGAATAAAGAGAGATTTCTTAACAAAAATTCTGATTGGCTGGAGTGCAAGGAAACTATAATTATTAAATTCTCCTTTCCACCAAAAGCAACTAATATTAGTCGTAGACGGCCAAAAAAGGATTTTGCAGACATTTCGAATAGGACGAAACGCCGACGCATAGCAGAGGTTGCGATTAGAGATGAGTCTGCTGCATCTCTTTTACGGATATCTGATTTGCAAGGGAATAAATTTCCGAACCAAGAATTGAAGAAGTTTTAGCTCTTTTCATGGAATGTCAGTTAACCAAACACCAGTATTTAATGATACGGTCATTTATTAACTCAAAATTATCAAGTGAAGTGTTGATAAAATCGTGTCTGCTAAACAAAAAATGTGTTTAACAGATTGCTTTTAAGCTCTGATCCATATATAACTGGACAAAGAAAAATTACTTATAACCAAAAATCAACGCTACTAGAGTCAATTATTTCATTACTTAATGAAACAATTTAAAAAGAAAGTGATTTTGTTTTGTTGTTTGTTTTCCACATTAAAAATATTTGTATATATCTTTGGCTTTTTGTCTGTTATCTGAGAGGGTGTGCGTGGGGGTGGAAATAGGTAATCACACACATACATGTAGGTATTATAGATCTTGGTTGTTAAATAACTTACAATAAAAATATCACTCTGAATTTATGAATTTACTTTCTCCAGTAAGCGCAATTACTGGGGAAATCGTTCCTAAGGAAGCTACAGGATATAGTTGTACGATCTGGTCAATTTTTTTACTATATATTTATAATATTTTTATAGATTTTTGGTGAAAGTTTCATAGCGATAGCACATCTAGAAGTATTTATGGCCGCGGCTCCATACAAGCCCGACCACTGTGCGTTGCTTTGGTATACGTATGTACACAGAGAAAACAAGGAAGAACGCTATAGTCGAGTACCTCGACTATCAGATACCCGTTACTCAGCTATATGGAGATATGCAAGCAGCAAAGCGAGATTAAAATGCGCCACCTACCGGCGGTATACAGATTTAAGCGTTATGGGCGTTAGAGTGGGCGTGGCAAATTTATTTTTGGATCAATCGATAGGTATCGACGAGACCAATACATTTCAGTTAAAATTGTTTATCTAGCATGAAAATTGTGGGCGTCACAGGTTTTCGCGGTTTGTGGGCGTTAAAGTGGGCGTGGCAAACTTTTTTTTGGGTCAATCGATAGGTATTGATGATAACAATACATTTCAGTATTTCATTTCAATTTTTATTCTAGCATCAAAACTGTAGGAGCCACAGTTTTGGGCGGTTTGTGGGCGTTAGAGTGGGCGTGGCACTGTGCCGAAACAAACTTGCGCTGCGTAAGAAGCTCAGGAATCTGCACGCCAAATCTCAATAGCCTAGCTCCCATAGTTTCCGAGATCTCAGCGTTCATCCGGACGGACAGACAGACGGACAGACGGACAGACGGACATGGCTAGATCGACTCGGCTAGTGATCCTGATCAAGAATATATATACTTTGTGGGGTCGGAAACGCTTCCTTCTGCCTGTTACATACTTTCCGACGAATCTAGTATACCCTTTTACTCTACGACTAACGGGTATAATAAGAAGATTTTAAGTTCAACATGCAAACTAGAAAATGCATAGAGATTTTAAGGGAATACATTTTGATTTTTACAATCAAACATTTTTCATTGTAAGTTCCATCAACGAGAATTTTAAAATCAAACAAATAAAAATTCCTGACAGTGTTGATTTTATTGCTAAGCCGTTTAGTCATATCGCACGGAAATACACGGTCTTGGGGACATCGAATCCATTAAATGGACTAGCAATAGGCATTGTGTAGGCTCCCATGTTGCGAAATCCCAAAAGATCGCCTCTGTTCAAGTTGGGCAACAGCAGGTTCTCCGATATCTAAGGGTTAAGGAAAACATTATTTGATATGTTGCTGAATCAAAATGCAATTTTACTTACCTTATCAAAAGCATCACAACTGGGTCCCCAAATCAGAGACTTCAAATGAGGCAAGGAATCTGCTCCATCCTGCAAGATTATTTGTAGTTTTAGATCTCTTAGTTTAATTTTTAAATTTATTTTAATTTAAAAAAAAATTATGTGTTTCTATTAAACTATAATGTCGAAACTGTAAATTAGATTTCTTCTAAACTTTCTGAAAATACTTTTTTGTAACGTCCAAAATAACACTATTATCGGTTCAATGCAAAGATGATAGGAAATTGATTTGACCTGCTTTTAATTGTACATTTAAGACACATTTTGTATAGCAAAATTTAAAATGATATGGATTTTTGTGCTTACCAGATAATGCTCAGCAGTCACAACTTGATGGTCGTACAGAATGCAGTTAAAGGATCCGTATACACCATCATTTAGGTAGTACATCACGGTGTCGAGCCTGCCAGCTTCGTCGCGAATCTCCCGCTTTGCATGGATCTTGCAAACCAGTGTATAAGCAGCCGCCACAAAGAAACGTCCTGGTTCGGCAATTATTTGGACACGATCGTCGGGGAAATGGCGCTGTACAGAGGTGTTAACACTCTCGGCTATCTGTAACAAAGACTTATGCAATTGCTTAAGGAACAGTGCTTTATTCAACCAACCTTTTTAAACTTTCCATCATCGCTGCCGGGAAAACCGCCGCCTATGTCCAAAAAATCCATGTCATAGCCCAGAAGCTCGCCGAACTTAAAGAGGTTCTTTGCCTTCTTGATGGCCCGATCGTAGGCCTCCAGCTCGCTGCATCCGGAGCCCACGTGGAAACTGGTGCCGGTTACCTTAAGGTCCAAGGATTTGGCCAGCAACATTAGGGCTGCAGCATCCACATCCGCATTGCAGCCAAATTTATCGCCCAGTGGGCACTGCGCCTCCTTGGCCTCGCTCTTGAATCTCACGATAAGGCTGAAAAGCCAATTTATAATTCTGAAATTTTAAGTAAGCTAATACCCACTTTGAGTTGGAATAGTGCGTGTGCAGCTTGTACACCTCAAATTCATTGTCCACGGTGCCATTAGCAACATGGTTCTCCTTGGCGTACTCCAGATGGCTGACAGGTCGGCAGGGATTGGCAAAGATAATACGATCCGGTGAGACATCAAAGCCTAAGACCTATAAATAGGGAATATGAAAATTAAACATATTTACGGTTTTAAAATCGGTTTCTAGAAAATGTGAGTACAAATGTGAATTTTAGTCCACTTTCTATTTTACTGAAGTGGATTCTAATCTGGGTTCGTTAGCAGAAGGCAGTATAATACATTCTAGTGTTAATGTACGTATACTGTTAAAAATATATATATTGTGATTAAAGTGAAATGGAATATTTCCAAAGTCCGACCATTGTTAAGAGCACGTTTTGGTGTTACACGTTCTTGGGAAAGATTATAAGAGTAAGTAGACCCACCAGCTTGAGTTCGTTTTTGGAGGCGCAGTCGAATCCGGCTCCCAGCTCAGCCAAGAGCTTGACCACCACCGGATCGTCATTGCACTTGACGGCGTAGTAGGGCTTTATCCTGGGCAGGAGCTCCTGCCAAAGACGGTGCTTCCTCTCCACACTGGACAGATCGCAGATGTTGAGGGCCTGGTCCAGACCCTGCAGATCTGACTGCTCGATCACCCGGCGGATGTTGAGCTCGTGTTCGTAGTATTGAATTTCTGGGGTACCGCTCGCCATCTCGCACTACTCGCAACTGAATGGAGCCCCGGTCAGTCCCATAACACAATTGTTATCAGTCAACGACTTGTGCCCGAATCGCAACAGACTTGCGAAACATTTAGAACACGCTCCGAAAACGTTCCTCAGCTGGGAACAATGCGGCTCTAATTAGCGGCAAAAGGTCAAGCGATTGTGACGGCCGTTACTCGCCCTCTTTTCCCCAAATGAATATTTGCCAGAATGCGTAATTTACAACCAAAAATATTTGGCATCGTAAATAATTTTAATGCCCTCGCCAGGCTGCACGGGCATGTAAAACTAATAAAATGTAAATTTTTAATAGCAAATGCCCGAGTGGCCATCAAGTCGTGCATAATCGACACTTGCCCCGCGGACACGGGGCACTTCACACCGCCTTTCACATCTAAATCGAAATCGCATCAAACCCCTACGCACACCCCTAGGAAATTCCACGGCAATGACAATAATAATAATAATAGAAGTGTGCGTGTCGGCAGGGAGGGTTGTTGTGGTCTGTTGTCCTGGCCAATTTAGCAACCCCTCGCCTGCGCCCAAACGGGCAATTAAAAATTAAAATCAAACTTTTGTAATCGATATTGGCAATTGCAGCTCTTCATCGCCAGCTTGAGCTAGAGTATCCGATCAATCAACCTTTAATTGGTTAAGCCCATCAATATTTTTTGCACTCCCTTCGGTCTTCGGTGAAGATGTTTCAAAAAAAGGAGTTAGAATCCCCAGAATGATAACTGTCAAAAACCTCAGACAAAAGTATTGAGCGATGGGCGAAAAAAGGATCTTGTCATGCTCGAAAACCAAAGGAATCGGATATATCCGAATCATTGCGATTTGATTGCAATTTGCTGCGAGTGTCATCATTCACTCGTTTTCAGTTTTCCAGTTCCGATGCGATTTCAAAACTAACCCGAAACCGCAGTGAGCACTCCTCACTTTGAGTGATGTGACAAATCGACGACAGGCTGTAAAGTGCTCACAAAAAATTCGGAATCCCAAACACTTCTAGCATGCTGAATTGTAAAACTGGTTTCGTTTTTTTACAACTAAATGCATTTAAATCATTCGCTTAAATTGCTGGAAATTTACATGCAAATGTCATTAGTTCGGCTGTCAGTCCCAGAAGTTCCCTTAGAAATTGATTTAAAATTCAGATCCATTTTAATAGCCTTGGACCCTGGAAGAAATGTAAATCTATTAACATTCGTTGTTTAGGTAAATATTCTACAGATTTTTCTGTTTTATTTTATATATTTTTGTTTAAAGTTGTGCTAATAGCAATACAGTTTTATTATAAACTTTCAGATTATTTGAAGTCTTTAAGATTTTGGGTCATAAATTTCTTTATTTCGGCTTTAAGTTTTTCGTTTTTATTTTTTTTAATGATCGTGATTAATATTAAAATAAATGTGCTGATAGGCCAAGTAACCTGCTCTCTCCTATAACAGAATATTGGGCAACTTGAGCTAATCGAGTTTTTAATAGATTAAACGATTAGCTTATATTAGGAGCGTAAACAAAATTTTCAAGGGATACAATTTTAAAAGTAAAAAACAAAATCTGTATTATTTTTGTATTTTTTTTAAATTTAATTTAAATTAATTTTATTTTTAAAAATTCTTATCTTTCCACGCGAATTGTTTTAGACAAAGTCAGTCATTAAAACATCGCTTCCACTTCAGCATACATGGCATTGACACACTATTTATAACATAACTCGCGAGGTAATACTGAACTACCCATGGTTATATGACCACCTCCCGCAAATCCAGTGGCAACCCTCTCCGGAAATAGTTTCATAATAAACTTGCCACGAAAGGCAGCGCCAAGTTGGCGCCCCATCAGCAACACGAACAATAATAATCAGGGAGCAGGACTCACCTTTGGCCCATCGTAGCACCCCAGGCACTTGACCGGCTATTCGAGGACCTTCGGTTCAGGGGTTCTGGCGGGGAATGGGTCTAAGCCGGGCCATTACCGCATTAGGGGCAACCCACTCGAGATTCCCAATCTCAGCGCCTGGATTATACTGCGCCTGTGCCGGCAGAGGCTCTCAGCTGGCTCAATACACAGTGGGATATATTCTACACAAAAGGTGTTTTAATTCTAAATAATTTGCGCATACCTAATTTAAAATATTTTTAAATCAGTTGTTTAAAAATTTGTTCAAGGTATCGATGTAAAAGTGTATATTATCGTACATTTTTGTTGAAATTATTAAAATTAGAAGGAGGAATTAATGGGTTAATCCCAAATTTCGGTAAAGCCAAAAAGCTTGCTAATAGTAGTAAATATTATTATGATCTAATTCTATCTTATAGTTAGCTCTACAAGATTTTAGAGGGTTATGATGAGTTAATATAGTTTTTTGTTAACCTAATTAATAAAATCATTTACTTTCATTCAAACTGAAACCATAATTTTTGAAACGCAGAATAGTAAGTGCAACCTATTTTTCTCCGTGCACTCGTGCCGCTGCCATGAGTCATGTGGCACGAGTGCGGCGTGGGAAGTCCTTGCTCCACCTGCGAGGGTTCGACTCGGCGCTTCCTTGTTGAGTTTTGTTTGGATAGGCCAACGGGCTGCAGCAGAGATGAGGCACATGCCCCGGCTCATTGCCACAACTCCGATGGAAGGGCGACAATAGCCACTCTAATTGCACCGTTCAATTTGGGAGGATAAATCGGCGGCGACAAAGACATTGTCAGCATGTCGCATTTGCTGAGGCGCACCAAGAAGTCCTGTCTGAAGGTTAGTCCTTGCCTGGCGCCCGACTGGGTGGCTGTGGCCACTGGGTAATCAATAAAAAATCGATGGCCACCACCGCCGAATGAAAATAAACAGTAGAGTTCACATGCCAGTGTTTTTGGCACGTTAATCATACGCCGCGTTGCCAGCTCGCGCTAACATTGTCCCCATCGATTGTGTTTTTGCAGTTCCTGCGTAAGATATCGACTTCAAAGCATCTGTTTGTGCAGCGGCTGGACGAGGAGGATGGGTACGATGACGAGGAGGTGGAGGTGGACTTGCAGCGGGATCTGGAGTTGGATGTGAACAGCAACTGCCAGGTCACGGAGGCTATCTACGAGGAGCTGCAGCTCAGCGAGTGCAATCCGGACTTGGATTTGGCCAAGGAAACGCAGGAGTCGCAGCCCGAAGTTAAGCACGACCTGAGGACCAAGTACTTGATGAGCTACGGAAGCTACGAGGTTTTGGCCACCCTGCCAATGAGCATTGAATTCGAGCGGGTGAACTACAAGGAAAATGTCCGCTATCTCCGGCACACGCCCTCTAATTCCAGTCTGGACCTGCAGCTTGAGGAGCAGCAGCCGCCAAGGCAGTTGGAGCAGCAGCAACATCCAACTCCTGTGAAGCAGCAACAGGCAACTCCAAGGAAACAACAAGTGCAGCAGAGGATTACCCCGGCCAACCGCTACCACCCCTGCAGCATCAGTCTGGGCTCCAAATTCGAGGGAAACTACCACAGCGTGGTGATCATGGAGCCGCCGCACGACGACCTCCCCATCGTCAAGTGGGACATCAATGGCAACTCCTTGGACGACGACTCCTGCGACCGTTGGGAGGACTTCGACAACAGGTGGCGCCAGGCAGCGGCGGCCACCAGATCCCTCTCGCAGTCCCAGAAGTCCAGCCACCAGTCCAGCTCCTGCACCTTGGAGACCTGGGTGGACGACACGGAACCGCTGAGTCTGGACTTGCACAGACACGACAATGCGGCCGCCGGAAACAATTGTAATCTTTGCCTTAGGAGCTTCTGAGTCCGGAAACGGAAACTCAGCGGCTTTGTAACCTCCACTTTGCGTCCAGCGATTGAGCACGATAACCAGTCTTGTGAGAATTACCTACGTATATATGTATTCGAGTATTTGAATCGGTAGACCGCAATTTTCATTATAGAAAGTTGTTTTCGAGAATATCCATTAACAATAAAGTGTGTTTGTGTGCGGCGCTCCTTTGGCTCCATACCTTGAGTAATGCACTTCAGAATGCGAATGCCCTTTGTCCTGTGGGAGGGAGTAAGTTCGCCGCCACCCCCATCCCAATCGATCCATTCCATTCCGGCGCACGACCCGCACGTGCTGGACGCTCGTGAGAATCCGTGGACCTTTGGCTTTCCCACGAGCCACGGCTGCGATTTCGGGTGCGTCGCGGCGGTGGTGCAAGTTCAACTTGGTGCTGCTATATGTGTGGCCATAGCCCTATACAGCTGTAGCCCTGCACTATCCATCCACTTGATTAGGGTGGGTTCCGGCTCGATTCCGTTCGCGTTTGTCCCACGCCGGCACTGACACTGGCATTGGCCATTAGGCATTTCCACTTTGCTGTTTGCCACAGTTGAAACCTGAGCGACAGCATGCCGAATCAAATGAAAAGCACTTTTTTATAATTTTCGATTTTGATGTACTTTTTTGAAATTGATATGGTGCGCCATTATTATCAAGCTTACGCCTCGTCGGTCGAAATTAATCGAGAAAATGGAAAGAATTGTTGCTCTGTGCTTTTCGGATTGGGTGGGAGAAACAATATAAGACAGAGCGGGAGCGAAAAAACATTTATATGATATTATATTCAACATTCTTCTATTTGACTCTATATAATATACATTTTTGATGAGGACATAATCCCTAGTAGTTTTGCCTGCATATATCTGTCTGTATAAGCTTCGAGATTCGGAAATCTAGAATATGCATGTCTAATCCTTACATTCTAACTTTTGCAGTTTCCGAGATCTCATAAGACGCTATGCCGCTGATACGGACAGACGAGCAGAGCTATATCGACTGCGTTAATGACCCTGATCAAGAATATATCGAGCCCTGTTTGCAAAATTAACGTTAGCGCTATTTTTCGGAACAATTTTTTTTATGCAAGTGTGGACATAATTTTTAATTGACAAACGCCTACGAAACGAATCCGTAAATAATTAAAAAAAACCCTCTCCTGTAAAATTTGCTTTTTGGCGCTTACGCTATTTTCCCAAATAGGGCTCGATATATATTTTATAGGGTCCGAAATGTCTTCTTCACTGCGTTACAAGCCCGTAAGTGAAATATTCAAATCACGTCTGAACTTCTTAGTTATCGTGCCCACCGAGTCTTGTATTTCTCAAACTACACCCTTGCATTTTATTGAATTTTCTAATTTATTTTCATAATTATTTGGTTATAACATTTTAGTGAATGGGTATTGATAATAAGAACAACATATAATTTAGCGTATAGAGCTATCGGGGTGTAACCTAGACAACAATTTTTTTACTTATGTAGCCCCTTAACATACGCCTAAGAAACCCTAAAATCCCTAAGTTCTAGCTTTTAAAGTTTCTGAGACATCAGCGTTCATACGGACGGACAGACAAACGGACATGGCGAGTTCGACTCGGTCTGTCCGTCTGTTTTAATTCCATTTGGGAGCTTAGTTTAAAAGCTAGTGATCTCTGACAAACCCAACTACAACGAGAAGAAGACAGAAGCGTCGGCACCCTGGCGATCTTTGGGCACAAGGACGTCATCGTACCCGTGTCTTATAACAATAATGTAGAACGGTCACTGTTATAAATTTGTTAACTTCCTTTTTTCGGTTATGTTTCGTGTTATTATACCCGTTACTCGTAGAGTAAAAGGGTATACTAGATTCGTCGGAAAGTATGTAACAGGCAGAAGGAAGCGTTTCTGACCCCATAAAGTATATATATTCTTGATCAGGATCACTAGCCGAGTCGATCTAGCCATGTCCGTCTGCCCGTCTGTCCGGATGAACGCTGAGATCTCGGAAACTATGAGAGCTAGGCTATTGAGATTTGGCGTGCAGATTCCTGAGCTTCTTACGCAGCGCAAGTTTGTTTCAGTAGACTGCCACGTCCACTCTAACGCCTACAAACCGCCCAAAACTGTGGCTCCTACAGTTTTGATGCTAGAATACAAATTTTAACTGAAATGTAATGTTCTCATCAATACCTATCGATTGACCTAAAAAAAAGTTTGCCACGCCCACTTTAACGCCCACAAACCGCGAAAACCTGTGACGCCCACAATTTTTATGCTAGATAAAAAATTTTAACTGAAATGTATTGGTCTCGTCGATACCTATCGATTGATCAAAAAAAAAATTTGCCACGCCCACTCTAACGCCCATAACGCTTAAATCTGTATACCGCCGGTAGGTGGCGCATTTTAATCTCGCTTTGCTGCTTGCATATCTCCATTTAGCTGAGTAACGGGTATCTGATAGTCGAGGTACTCGACTATAGCGTTCCTCCTTGTTTTTTCATTGTTATTTCCATGCGTTTTATAGCCATTAGGTTGGCCGATCAACAATTAGATAAATATTAGCACAAAAAACATAAAAAAGTGATCTCTGAAACCTTCACAGCTGTCATAAAATATGTGTACGCAAATTAAACCCTGATCGTACGTCTTAATTTTATAGCTCCCATAGGAACGATGGGATATAACATCCAAAAAATTAAGATATTATGTGCAGAGTAAAAGCTATTGACTCTCTCCAAATCTTATTTTTTGTGCATCGCAAACTTATGTGTATCTTATAGCTCCCATAGAAATATTCAGTAAAATTCCAAAATTCTATTTGTGAAGATATTTTGCGCAGGGTAAAACCTATTGACATGAATCTTTATAAATTTTAATTTTTATGCATATCTTGATCAGACGTCTATATTCTTAAAGCTTTCTAAGGAATTAAAAAAAAAATTGAACAATTGAACAAAGCTACTATTTCTTTAATGGTATGGAAGATCTTGGTCAACTATAAGGGAAATGGCGAAGTAAAATACATAAAAAAGCAACTGTTACAGTTTTCCACCTCGTTTTTATACCACGAATATTTTATATGATAGATTTTAGTGTGCCCCCAATTTTTTACTCTATTCGGTTTTAAATACAAATAAGTAGTTATTTAGTACAAAGGCAGTTAACAAACTTATTTCTTAGGTACCTTCTACGATCCCTTAAATCCACCACACTACTCATTGGACGTCAATATTAAAAACTTTAATATTTACAATGAAATCGGGCAACTCCTTCTGGGAAACAGATATGTTGGCTAAACATTAAATTTTGGTCCAAACGTGACGATCTTTTTGAATATTTGGATTGTTAAAAATGACACTTTTCGCGAAAGAAATCCGTTTATAATGCCCAAACTGTGTTTGGCTGCTGAAGAATGGTTGATTTCTAATCCTTACAAATTAAAGGAGAGATTACTTTGAAACACGAGGCTTCGAATTGATATTTCGCAAGTCCTAATTGAGAAACGCGCATTAGCATAGCGATGGGCAAACAATCGATTTAGCAGTTTCTAGGTCAACTTCGGGCACCTGCTGCCGCAGACGCTGTTATCTCGAATCCGGCTCCTGATCCACCTCCTGCCACTGTCCCCGTTCTCATTCCGGATTCCTGATGCCGTAACCTTGAGCCAACACTGACCTAGAAATGTGTGGGCCACCAGCACAGACAAAGGTCAACGGCGGCTGTTGCACTTGTTGGGGCTTTTCCGGCGCCAGCGCCACGCGATGTCACACGACCGGCGGCTGCTCGGGCGCGTGCTCCAGTTTGAGTTCCATGGTCCGCTGCAGGCGCTCCAGCGGCAAACAAGTGGATGGCGGACGTCGCCAGTTTGTCGCCCACGGCGCCGATTAGAGGCCAGGCCGCCGATGCTGCCGAAAAGGCTATATCAGATACATTGATATGGAGAGCGATAGAGTCGAAATCGCTGCTTGATGACAGAGGCTTGCTCATTTGCCGGCCAGCCAGCTTGTCTCTCCTTGTCGCACACTCCCTTGTTCACTTGGCAGCGATCTACATCGCCAGCATTTCCTACCCCAGTCCCGCCCAGCACGCGTTGCCAGGGGGTGGTTGCTGCTGCATCTTATTGGGCGGCTGCCGCAGGCGGTAAAAAGGGGTTGAGCGGCGGCAGCGGAGGGCAGGTCGTCCGCTCGACGTGTGCTGCAGAATCAGTCGAACGCCGCTCGCGCACACGATAAGTCACGTGCTCAAACTAGCTCCGCTAGCCTTCCGCCGGTCTTCAGCTCTATCTGCAACTTGCTGCAACAGTGCCACTAGCAACACGCAACACTCGCCCAGCGACAACAGCAACATCAGCTTCAGCAGCAGCAACAGCAACACTGCTCAAGTGTCAAGTGCGCAGGAGCAGCGAACAAACAGTAGCAAATAAACAATCCAGCAATCACAATGGATCACAACATGCACGTGAACGCGCCGTCGCTGCACCACTGGGGCTATGCCACGGGACCCGCGGTGGTCATGCCGGGCGCCACCGCCATCGCCACCACCCCCCAGAGCCACTGGGTGCCGCCGCCGCAGAGCCACCACAGCGCCCACAGCAACCACAGCCACGGCCACAGCCAGGGTCACAGCCACGGACACGGCAGCCTGAAGCGGACGCTCTCCGAGAGCGACTGCGACGATCTCTACTCCGAGGAGTCCTCCAAAGAACAGTGCGTATTCGTGACTAGCAACCAAAGTGGTTTCAACTTCTCAACCAACCAGTTCTCTTTTGAAACAAAATCTTTAAAGTATAAATATTTTATTAAAAGAGGATTCAACCCCATCATTTTGGTTTTAAAAAGTGTGCATATTCAGTAAATCTAAAATATTGGTACCACCAACATAAATTACCAATAAAGATCTATAAGACTTCAAGGATAAAAAACCCAAGTCCAAGTGGGATCAATAAATCTTTTTGCTCGTTTGTGCAAGTTCAGGATTTCCCTTAGTGCTTAAGGCTGAAAAATTGTACTAAAGAATATTCAAACGTTTTTTCTTGGATCTAATAGCCGATAAATTGACGTATTTAAAGTCTATATGAGATCGAAATGTTAGAACTTTTTGTTATAGCTGTTGCTAAAATTAAACAGATTATCTGTATGTAAAAAAGTGCATTAAATAGACCGAAATATTTTCCATTTTCATAAATCCATACTAAATCTTAAACCTTTTCTTCGCTGTGCTTTTAGAATCTCGCCCAGTGAGCCGGGCAGCTGCCAACTGATGAGCCGCAAGAAGCGTCGCGGAGTGATCGAGAAGAAGCGGCGAGATCGGATCAACTCCTCACTCACCGAACTGAAACGCCTGGTGCCCTCCGCCTATGAAAAGCAGGGATCTGCCAAGCTGGAGAAGGCAGAGATCCTTCAACTGACCGTGGAGCATCTGAAGAGCCTGCAATCTAAAAGTAAGTATCTATATTTATCAGTTGAACTAAAAATGTGGGGCTTACAAACACTAGGAAACTTTGAATAGTTCAGTTATAATCATACCAAGGACTCCGAAATTTGGAACATTAACAAAAGAAAACGCTATAGTCAATGGCCTCAACTAGTAGATACGCGGTACTCAGCTTAAGGGGGTGCGAGAGAAATGGAGATATGTATGCTTAAAGCACCTCTGATTTTTTCACATATTTACAAAATATTAAAAAATGTGGGCGCTAGACGGGTTTTAGTGTTATAGTCAGGCTGCGAAGTAAGCCCAAGAATCTGCATGCCAAGTCCGAACACTCTAGCTATAATAGTTTCCGAGATCTCAGCGTTCATACGGACAGACGGATATGGCTAGATCGACTCGGGTAATGATCCTGATCAAGAATATACCTATTACATACTTTCCTAACTGTTACATACTTTTCGACGGATCTAGTATACCCTCTTATTCTACGAGTAACGGGTAAAAATATGTTATATATATTATCGAAAAACTCCAACTAGAATCTTTTAACAATCCCGGCTGTGGGAATCAATTGAGCCACGAAATTAAACATAATATGCGGCAAATTATCACAAATCTGGGTAAACAATCCTGACCTGTTGTCCCGAACAGGGTCGAATGGTGGGAAAGTTATGATTGCCATAAACAAAGCAGCACCACCGCCACCCCAACGGGCGAGTGAATCTCGAATCTCGGGGCTTCCCACGCTGGCGGTAGTACCACCACTTTGGCAGAGTAAAGCTACACTGAGGAGCGGGCTTCCACCCCCTGATAACCACCTCGCTAGTCATCCCACAGAAGGACACGGGGGTTGTTCTTTATGCACGTCGCGTGGGAACAGATATTTTAATTGTTTGCTCGATCTGGGATTATACAGCTTATTGACTTTCTCCGCCTCCTTTCTCCGCAGCTCTCGACTCACTGAGCTATGACCCGCAACGAGTGGCCATGGACTATCACATCATCGGCTTCCGTGAGTGCGCCGCCGAAGTGGCCCGATACCTGGTCACCATCGAGGGCATGGACATCCAGGACCCGATGCGCCTGCGCCTCATGTCCCACCTGCAGTACTTTGTCCAACAGCGCGAGCTGTCGGCCAAGAGTTGCGCCAGTCCGGGTGGTTGGACCCCCGCTCCTTCCAGTTCCTCTGGCTATCAGCCGAATTGTGCGGCAGCTCCCTACCAGAGTTACGCGGCGCCATCGAATCCGGGTGCATATGTGTCCAGCTATCCGACGCTGAGTGCCTCGCCCTCCCAGCAGACCCAGCAATTGGGAGGACGAACCAGTGTCTCTCGGACAAGTGGAGCGGGAGTGAACGAATCCCTGCCCAGCCATGACATTCACTCCGAAAGCAGCAACCAGCAGCAGCAACAGCAGCAGCAACAGCAACAGCAGCAACAGCAACAACAGCAGCAGCAGCAACACCAGCAACATCAACAGCAACGCACCCAGACAACACCTCAGCCGGCACAGCAGCAACACTACACCCATGATCACAGCGTAGTGCATCCCGAGCAGCAGATACCCACCTACATAGAACTGACCAACAGCAACAGCAATCGTCCAGCTGCCGTGGGATCCGAGAGCCTCAGCTACAGTGCCGCCCCCCAGTATCCCGTGAGTGGAGGCCAGGACTACAACAACTCCAGCGTCCTCCAATATGCCACGCCCAACGGAGCCAAACCCTATCGACCCTGGGGCGCCGAGATGGCCTATTGATCGGAAAACTTCAAGTTGAAAACAGGAAATCAGAACAGTAATTCTAGTCAGAGCAGACCAAGTGTGATAGTCTTAAAGTTCACATCCTTCACAGAAAAAAGGGGGGGAAAATGCATTGAAATTAGCTAGTACATAAGGCATAAACATTTAAATTACTCAGTACGATAAGTTAATGAACCTTTTGTGAATCTTTTGTAAGTAAACGCATATGTTTAAAAGTAAAAGAATTTTATCGTCTTTTATGTAATAAAAAATTAAAAACATATTCAATACTTGAGAATCAATTTACAAAGAATAGTATACGGTGGGCAATACAATTTCCCAACAAAGATTAAAAAGGTTTGGCTTTCATTTGAGAGCAATAGAACATTATTTAATTTGTTTTGGCTTAGAAGACATGAGTTTTCATGATATTTTTTAAAATTGAGGCTTTAAGTACCAGTGGATAAAGTGCCAGTTTCGATTCATTTTCAATATAATAAAATAACAGGCGTTAGAAAAAAGAAACTAAGTACGCCGATGTGCTTAAAAAAGGCTATATTATCATAATTTTATGGCCAAAGGATTCCACAAGCCTGTACAAAAGGCACTGTTTTTCAGTGTATAAGATCCAAAGAGCCTCTGTATTATTACTTGTCAGTTATTTAGTATTTGTTCAAAACAATCAGTGAAACCTGTAGTAAGTATAGGGCAATCAGGGATCTTTATGGGTACTAAAGACGAGAGGCGCTTGCCGCGCTGGTGGTCCGGCGGCATCTGCTCGGCGATCGCAGTGACCACCACCCACCCGCTGGACCTGGTCAAGGTGCAATTGCAGACGCAGTCGCGAAAGGAGAGAATGCCCGTGGGCGAGATCATCAGGAACATCTACCAGAGAGGTGGTTTTTTGGGATTCTACAACGGCATCTCGGCATCATGGTTCCGCCAGCTGACGTACACCACCACACGATTTGCCCTGTACGAAGCTGGCAAGGATTACGTCGACGCCGGGAACATGGGTGCCAAGATGGGCCTGGCATCCTTCGCGGGACTCGTTGGTGGTATTGTGGGAGTTCCCGGGGACGTGGTCACAGTGCGGCTCCAGAACGACAGCAAGTTGCCGCCGGAGAGACGACGTAAGTGAGTATCACTTAGTTCTGATACCCGATAGTCCTTTCCCAGAGACCTTTTAGCTGAAAGGTAATGGGTATTAGGTTGGAAGAAGACCCATTGTCTCCCAATTATCTAAGGCAGCTTCCGTTCTCTGTCCGTTAAACTTTTCAATCAGAGGAAATGTGCACCTCCTGAAGTTCCGCATATCACCAATATGCTAATGACATCAAAGTGTCATCAATGTGCAGAGTTGACTAAAGTTCGATAAAAAGTCGATTAAATGTTGATAGCAAATCCCTAACACATTCCCATTCCCATGTTAACATCATCAATCATTTGTATGATAATTAATGCATAATTCAGCAACCACATCGAAGTTTTTATGCGGAACTTCTGAGGCCTTATACTACAGGTTCATAAATTGTGCGCACTGCTTAAGCTGGGTAACACAGGCATTACATTACCATAAGAACACTTGCTTACGCCTTTAAAGTATGCAACATCTTTCTCAATGGTGGTGTTTTGTATCTCATACTTTGTTAACTTGTCCACAGTACTCTTTCCTCTTTATCAACACGTCTCATCGAAACCAATTCCTCAGCTACAAGAACGTGTTTGATGGCCTGTTCCGCATTTACAAGGAGGAAGGCGTGTCCAGTCTCTTCCGTGGCACTGTGCCCGCCGTGTCGAGGGCCATCTTGCTGACCATCGGCACCAACGCCGCCTACGACCAGGTTAAGCAGATGCTCAAGAACGCCACAGGAGCAAAGGATGGTGTACCGCTGCACTTTGCCACCTCCACGATAGCCGGATGCATTGCCACGGTCATAACGCAACCGCTCGATGTGATCAAGACCACTTTCATGAACGCCAAGCCGGGCGAGTTCTCCGGGATTGGGGGGGCCTTTCTCAGCATCGTCAAGCAGGGCCCGTTGGCCTTCTATAAGGGCTTCATGCCGGCCCTGATACGAGTCAGTCCCAACACGATCATCACTTTTATCTTGTACGAGCAGGCGCGACTGCGCTTCGGTTATCTTCCGCCAGATGCGAAGTGATGCTCCCAATTCCGTCGCCATTTCGCTTTTAAATTTTTAATATTTTATATTTTACAAATGCACTGAATCGGAAATAATCCGGATCTAATAGACCGCCACTGTGCTCACTAGATCGCTGGACCACTGGACCGCGGACCGCTGACCGCTGGTCAGCCTGCGCTGGGGGTCAACGAATGCCGCTCACGGTTTATAAAATTTGCATACGCTTATGCATTTCTGAGCAACTAACTAAGCACGTGAGCACCCAATCCGCGGCGGTTAGTTAAGCCGGCTGCACATTCGCCGCCCGTAATTAGGGAGCGGGGTTAGCAAGGTGCTGGGGTCGCAACCCCGAACACCAAAAACTGAACCCGAAACCGCAGGAGAAACCGGAAGTTTTCGAGAAAAACTGGAAAACAGGACCAGGATCTTGTCTCCGCTCCAGAAACATAAACACCGAAAGGGTAACTGTATCATAAAAGTAGCAGGGTTAAAATAAAGTAAGCTACTACTTCTTTAATATAACTGGATGTGGTTTCAAGGATTACTTTCAAAAGTTTTAAAGATAGCTAAATGTTTATGAAATTTCAAGTCGGAAATCCTAAAAACATCAAATCGAATGAAATGCAAGTCACTTTCTGTTTCAAACCTTTTTTTACTGTATTGCTCGAATAAGTGACTTATAGAACCATGATAAAGAATTATTTATAAAAGAAATCGAAATAACTCCGATTCTAATATTTTGATTAATAAAAAGAGGCCAAAGTATAACGACCTATTCGTATCTTATGTAAATTAGTAACAAATTATGGGCAACAAGTAAGTTGAATTTGACTGTAAAATGAAAAATCCATATTTTTTCTTGTAAAATAGTTTCATCCCCTTCAAAGTAACTGCCAACATTTATTCCAATACTCGAAACATGCCAGTCCGGTATAGAAACATTCCCTTTCCGTTATATATAGCTATCAGCGGCTTCTTCGATTCGGCTTTTAATACCTTAATCGACCCGAAACGCTTAACCCATAATTCTGGTCATTTTAGACGAATTGGTAGACCCGCAAAGCTTAAATTGAAAATTCACCTAACTTTTTGCCCAAGGTAGTATTTCAAAAACTTAACCTCGAATTCTTCAGAATGATGTTCAAAAATGCCAGGGAATACAGTTTGCATATACATATTTCTTTTCTATTCCTTAATCTAAAATAGGTGACCTCATTATGCTTCATATTTCACAGTTGTGCTGCTGGGCTCCATTGTAAATATACAATTTATCGTGCCCCCTAGCGGATCCATGATTTAATTGTGGAAGGGTTTTCAAAACCAATTTGTTGATGACTTTTTGAATATCACTTTTCTTTCCCAAAAAGTGTTTCCCACAGTCAAGGAAAAAAAATGTTAGCAATATGTCTTAGATCCCTCAGGACTTATTTCCCAAACGAATAGTTTAATTTAATTTGGTAGAATTCCACTACTTTCAATTAGAACCAATGGCCCACACCGAAAAATCACTTGAAACCGAAATTACACAGAAACCGAGCAACCAGAATTGCTGTCCGTGGAATGTGGGAAAATCCGAAATCACCCCTAAAATAAAAAACAAGAAACAATCTTTTGCGCATTAATTTATTTTTGCCGGTTAAACACATATAAATGCTTCGGGAGTTACCACGTATTCGGCTATGTGAGAGACCCCTGAGCTTTGACTTCCCACGCGAATGCCAACCACCACCCACCGGGTCTACTATAAATGTCTAAGGGTGGTTCGGCTCAGAGATCGGCGTCAACACCATCGCCTTTAACATAATACACACGTCAAAACTTCCAATTAGAGACAATCATTCGGATCTGGGACGGGTAGTATTTCTGACATCGACGCATGCGGGGTGGTTTTATCAAATCCACGCTACAAAAACCATTGAGCTGGTCGGTCGGGATTTCATTCCTTCGATTACCAGCAGAGCAACAGGATCAGGAGGCCGAATACCCGCCGTGGGGTGGTTGCATATCATTATAATTGTGTGGTGTCATCGAAAGTGAAAATGATTCCCATTTTTATTGCGGTTCGAGTCAATTAAGTGGAATATTTCGCGACATTTCTGAATGGTTTTTCGTGTTAAACATAATAAAAACGTTGCTGTGGGCACTTGTTGTGTTCTAATATTTAATTTATGCACATGTGGATGGAATGTAAATGCACTTAAATCGGATTTTATGATCCATTGGTTTTGTTCCCATGAGAGGTGTTAATCGAACACACATAACCCATAAATAAAAGTCAATAAATGGATTTGAATGCAACCACTGAACCTGAAAATGCGTTTTTCTTCTTGTATTCTAGTGTATCAAGTCAATTTTGCCTGCTATGTGGGCCTTTAAAAATAGCTAGCATATCAGATCTGCCGTTCTCCCTCACACACACACAAGTGACGCAAGAGAGAGCACTTTTTATTATTATTTTAGTGCTCGCTCTTGCTTGTCATGTGAACTTTAATTTTGTTTTGATTTTTCGCTTTCCGGGGAAGTTGTCCGAAATCAATATTGCTCCAGTTTGCCGGCAAAAGTTTGAGTATTAGTGCATACTTTCGTTAGTCCCTGTTGCATTTGGGAAACTAGATCTCCACGTTCTGTGATGTAACGCGAGAATGCACGGAAGGAAGCACGATCTATAAAATACTAAACAAAACAGAGAAATGTGGACCAGGAAGATACTTGTTGGATTTATTAGAATGCAGGCTCCTATTCCGAGACGTAAGTGGGATAAAAAATCACCACCAGCTCACAACCCTCCCAAATGTTTAGAATGCTTTCGGAATCATTTATAACAGCATTTAGTTGATCATTGGTTTAATATCAACATTAAGATCTTTAAATTCTAAAAGAAAAATAATGCTAATCCTGTTATAAACGGTTTATTTTGTTGAAAAGTAATTCTGGCCTACTACTATGAAAAAAAATTTCTTTACCTTAATGTTATCCCTATATAAAAATGTTTTCCAACTTTCTTAGCACCCGAACTATTAACACAATTTTGTTATCGGTATAAATAAATTGTATTACATATTAGTTAGGATATATCGGGATAAAAGAATAGTATAACAACAATATATATAAGAAAAGTGTAAAGTGTAACCTAACTGCGAGACATTAATCCACAATTAGAATTTTTTTAACTTATTTTAGGCTTCTGAAATTTTTTTACTCAGTAAGAAATGTTTCTACCCAAAATGAAAAGAAACCCAAAGAGATTTAGCTTAGGAATTTATTCGGGACTCTAAATGTTAAGTACAAGATCAGTGCCATGGCACCTGGTTGCCGATGGTGCCCTTCTTGTAGAACTTGGCGGTGGCCGAGGCGGTGGTGGCCAGGGTCGGAGTGGGCGGAGCTGGCTCGTAGGTAGGTCCACTGCCCTCCGCCTTGAGCACGGCGGCACATCGCCATTGCCTGTTGTAGTTCATCCGCCACAGACGCACGCAGCCGTCGTCGCCCGTGGAGATCAACATGGTGGCCAGCATATTCCAGCAGACGCGCCACACAGGACACATGTGCTCACTGAATTTGATAGTCTGGATGTCCAACTTCGAAACGCCAGTGGCATCTCTGAAAATTTTGAGAACATTTAGAATAGATTCTCCTTAAATGTTGTTATCAATCTTACGTCACGCCCCGCAGGTTTACAATGTAGAGATCCTTGCTGGCCACTGCCAGCATGTGGAAGGTCCGTCCGGCATTAGGAGCAAAGGCCACATCCGTAACGGGGTCAGTTATGTCATTAACAGTGTCGATTTTCACGCACTTTCGGGCATTCTCGCTGTACGCAAATAAAAACACCTTCCCGGTAGGCGTGGCCGCCTCGTCGCTGCCGGCCTGAAAAAAGAAGAGTATAAATTATAATTTGGTTAATAAGTGTGGTAATTTGGTGTCAACATTCAGCGCTAGTTTCTCATCCGCATGTAGGTTTAAAACTCTTAATATCCTTACGACTTATGGAAACACTTTATTTTACCGTGCGGATGAGAAAACGCCCCATAATCTTCAAAGAACATTTTTTAACCCTGATATCTTTACTTTTTTTTACCATAAACTAAATTGGAATTCCAAAAAATACAAGTTTTAAATACAGAGTTGAAAAATATAAAAACTCATAGGGAAATTTATGTAGTAAAATGTTAGAATGATGTCTTATAAGAGGATTTTAGTTGCATTTGAGTAAATACTTGTGATGATTCGTATTTAGATGATATGTAGATCTCTCTTAGAGATTTATGTATGCTTACCGCCAGCAGTTGGGTGACCATGTATGTGGACGTGTTCCAGGATAAACAGCTCAGCGGCAGCTTGTTGGCGATCTCGTGCTGCACGGGCCACTGCGAAAGGTTCATGATGTCCGGGGCTTCGTAAATGCGGATGATGCCGTCGGCGGAGGCGGTGGCCAGCAGGAGTCCCAGGTACTTGGGCGCGAACTCCACATCCGTGACGCTGGTCCGCGAATCCACCAGGGTGGTGCGGCGCACCCATCGCCGGGATGGGGTATTGCTGGCGGAGATCTTATCGCCAATCACCTCCTCCCAAACGGAGGCGGTGCGATCGAACGAGCAGGTGGCCACCACCTGGCCGAACTCCGGATGCGCCCAGGACACGCGCCAAATGGAGCCGGAGTGGGCCTTCCAGCTGCTGGTGACGCTCCACTTGCCCTGCCCGTCCTCATCCCAGATCTGTAAGTCGAAATATCGGATCACAGAGGTTTATATCGCAGAACGAACACCAATCCATTACCTTTACTGTCTGATCGCTGGAGCAAGTGGCCATACGGCGGCCGTAATAGTCGAAGACCACATCGTGTATTACGTCCTTGTGGTCGGCAATAATGGGTTCCACGTCGAACATGCTCAAAAACCTGGTTATTTGCCGAAAATGTTGTTTATAAAATGCACGCGCCGAAAAGTCTGCGCCGCTAATGCAGCCCTGGGAGGACAGGGTTGGTTTGCGCCGCCGAACAGCTGTTGATTACCTCGCTCAGTATTTTTCAGTATTTCTCTACGAACGGCCACACCAATCGAGTGTGAACAATTACGCGTGAAATACGAACAAAAATCAAGCGAAAAATAACAAACACAGCACTGCAGTCGATCACAACTTGATAACTTATCAGCCGTGCCACACGCCCCTCTGGGAACCGCTAGGAACTGTGAAATAGGGGAGTCAAGGCCCCAAAGTCCTAGGAGAGAGAGTTTTGCACCCGGAAAAGAACAGTTACACACAACAAAATTGCCAACCGAAAGAAACGTGCGAAGCGCAGTGCGATGGAGAAAAGTAAGTGCGGTAATCTAAGCGCTAAACGGGTAATTACAGCCCGATTCGAAATGTATGCGCATATATGCAAATCAGCGGGGTGAATAACCCCTCAGCATAGACAGAGATCGGGACCCGCGTTTGTTTATCATTTGAATTCGCTGGCCAAAGTGCCGAATTCAATCGAAGTATTAAAGTGCAGTGGGCAACATAAATATAAATTCACATTGCCATTCTCTTCATCTGCAATATGCTCGCCTTCTTTCGCTCTCTCTCGCTCTCCCACTCGTTACTGACCTTGATTCCTATTGGATTTTACACATCGCGCGATCCCCGTGACGTATGTATGTATGAGTGTGGGCGAGTGAGCAGCATACTTGCGCGTGTGTGTGTCAGCCGGCTTCAATTACCTAATAAGAATTAAATTGAGGATTTGCATCCCCATTACACTGATAATTCAGCATCTATTTGGGAAATGTATGCACATTATTATATTGAACATATCATCAATTGTAATCTCTTAAAGAATTCCAACCGAAAATTCAAATGGCAGTTAAAAAATGTTGTTGTGGAATATAAAAACAAACCCGCATGTACACGGGGAAAAATTTGAAGCATGTTGAATAATATAGAGCTAATCAGAATAATACCATAAATTAAGTAATAGCGGGTTAAAATAAAGGGATTCATTTCTTTGTTGTAAGCATGAAGCCTCCTAGAAATGTATCATCCATCTTCAACATGCCCTTAAGTTATATGAACACAATCTTAGTTCGGTTCTCTGTAGAAATCCTACAGATAAGCCCATCGAAATCAGGCGTTTCACACGCGACCGACTTTCGCTTCTGTTATTATTTGGAGGTGATATCAGTAGACGGTTTTTTCTGGCCACGCGCCAAACATGAATAATTTGACCAAAAATCGAAAACTAAAATACTAAAAATTTCCGTGCGATAAGATCCCGGGAAAGATTTCGAGGCCTGGAGACCCGTCACCGTTAAGTATTAATCATAATCGGTCGCCAAGGCCAATGCCGAAATCGGAAGATTTTTCAGGCACTCGCCCTCTCCTATCTGAGATTAAAGCGGGCGTCGCGTCGGGAATTTCTTTTATGACTTTTAAAAAACCTCTGCTGATGCCGGGAGCAACCGTACAAACCGTACAATAAAAAATGAAAACAAATCAGCGGCATTTGCGTGTTCTGCTCGTGGCAGCGGACTGAATTCGTTAATGATTCGATTTCAAGTGCATCGCGCTAATCAATTTCTGGCGTTTTCGCTCATTTAACCCTAATCAGCATCGCTTGCCACTTACGCCAGCAAATTGAGAAATTATGGTTGTTATTGTTATTGTTTTACCCTAGAGTGCATTACCGTCAGCGGATGGGTCAACTTTCAGATTAAATCCAGGTGCCACAACAAAAGCAACTACACAGTTAAAACATCGGCGACCTTGACATTGAAAAGCTCCCACATTGGCACAGATACATTTAAGAGAGCAGAGAAAGACGCACTTATAGAGACAGAGAGGGAAACAGCTACAGCTTGTTGGCAACAGCTGATCACCATCGACATATCGCTGTTATCTCGATTTATCAAGTGCAGACCGTTAGGAACGTATTGCCCTCAACAGTGGAACTTTCCTAAGACGAACTTCTGCCTTGACTCTAGGTGTTGTAAACAAATTTGTGTTACTTATTACCTTATGTTTAAATCAAACGGTAACTTAAAGAGTTATAATTCACTTTTAACCAAGAGATAAAAGTTTATGGTCGTTAAACATATTTTTAGATCTGTTATTTAAGATTGGTTAATATTGTTAAAACAGACAATTGAAGAAATTCAGAGTCATAGTTATGTTATCTCAAAAACCACTGTGTTTACCATTTAGAGTGTACATTAGACACATATAATTTTTCAAAAAATAATCAGAGATCAAGTCATTCGTATAATGTTATGGCCTATTCACTTTGAATGAAGATCACTCAAGCCGTTGGGCAATACTTTTACAATTACCGTGTCGGCCTTATAAAAATGCTTTTAGTGCCAGAGATTTCCCTGTTTAAGTCGACCGTTTTACTGTTCGAATTAGTGGGGCTCACTTGTACGCTTGTATTCCTTCTGGTCACTCAGCGCCGGCAACAACAATTCGCTTGGCGACCCGCGAGACCCGCCGGCGATTAACATACGAGCGCAACAACCTGAACACGCACAAACACAGGTCCGCACACGGAAACCTGGCCATAGCTATAGTTGATATTGATAGTGGCGACGTCGAAGTCGAAGTCGGCGCTACGCGGGCAGCGGCGTCCAGGCATCGATAGTGCTTTTCGGACGAGCATGGCCCAGTTGAGTTCCAAGCGTCGGTCACTGCAGTAGCCATCTAGAAATCGTGCGGAACCAGTCAGTCTAGGAAGTTGAATCCGATCCTATTCGATCCGATCCGATCCGACCTCGTCTTCGAAACTTACACCAGAAACTAGACAAAGGCACACGCAGAGTGGTAAAGCGAGATCAAACCGTAAACCTAAAAATAAACTAAAGCTAAAACTAAAACTAAACCAAATAATATCTAGTCAAGGTCCCCGAAAAGTGTTGCCCCCAAGATTATCGCAGTTAGTAAGACTTCTGTACTTGCGGCTGTTGAGTAATTCAAATAGATGCGGAGCCCTCGAGTTCTTATCGTAAGATCGTCCGTAGAAAAACATACGACTCCACTTGGGAGGTGTTTATAGAGCTACTCGAGTGCGGATCCACACCTGTTGAGTCGTTTCTAACGCGGAGTGTAACCCAAATCCTAGTTCACTTCGGGATTTCCGAGTAAGGCGCCTGCCGCGGGGCGTTACATAACACCCGACTGTTGCCAGAGATCGATTCCGGTGTCTAATTCGACTTTCCTTGCCTTTCAAAGCCCCGCTGGCTGGCACACTTACACACTGTAATGCCAAAATCATTGACCTCTTCTACTGGCCATACCAATTTGCATTTCCACACCACCAACTGGGGTTTTTTTCTGTCAGCCTGAGCTTCTTCCATTTTCTTTCGCACTCTTCTGCGTTTTGTTTTAAATTTTAATGCGCTGCACATTGTACCCCCAATATCCAAAATTAATTTTAGCGTTTTTAACACTCTGCCGAAGGGGATTATTAGTGGGATTGTTCAATAGTACAGCAATCTTTGACTTTTGGCCCGGGAACACTTTGAGATTCTGTATTTTTGTATAGTATATTGAAAACAATATGTGCATATACTTAGAATGGAATGTTTATTGACTAGATTGTGTTTAAGTATAGACTAATTCGAATTTGCCACATAATGGTCACCTAATGATCATCTAATGATTACACGTATGTCTAACGTAATATATAGATCAGTAGATAACAGCTACCATCGCTTGATTTTCCACTTGAAAAATGTCCTATTATTGTTTTGATATTTTCGATGACCTTTCAACTATTTAACTAGGACACCCTAAATTATTTTTAGTTTTGAGACAGAGTACTCCTTATTCGCTAACCATGTTTCTTATCAAACTTATTGAGTTGGCAACGATTTATTTTTGGTTTCCATATGGTTGTTTTTCGGTTTCTTAATTGTATCTGTCCAACTAGTTTATGCATAATTTAGCATTTTTATTTTGTTTTGTTTCGCCGCTTTGGCCTACAATTTCGTGGCAAGGTTTTTGAACTTGAAAAGTCTCCGAAACGAGATGATGCGAAACCCATAGCAATGCACAGGCACTTTCACCGTCCCCAAAATGTAAATTAAGCCAAGCCCGACACAAGATACGATTATCTAATCCGATTTGCATTCACCGATTTAAAGCAGCTTTTTGGATATAGCCGATGTTGATCACACTATTAGGCACTCTGGCTGCTTTTCTCGCATTCCTCTTAACATTGATCTTTGGCCGCGGCCAGAAAAGATTCAAACCCGTCCAGTCGTCAGCAGCAACATTGGCCACGACAGCAACAACTAGCGACAGCGACAACAGCAACACCGCTACCAATCGTAAGAATCCACAACTTTGTTACACCGAAACACTTGAAGGGCACACAAATCGCACACCTAGCTGATAACCCAGTATAATTAGTCTGTAATGTGTGTGACTTTTTACCACGACTAACTTTTGTATTATTTTTCTTATCTCTGTGCTTGCAGACAACTCCAGCGTGATTGCAGCTACAGCAACAACAACCACAACTGGCAACCCTTCGGCTGTACCAGCGACATCACCTGCCGCAGCAACTGCAGCGGTGAAAGCGGGTGACAAGCGATTCCCCAAGGCCTGCATCAAGAAGGTCAAGTTCTCCAGCGAGAGCCTCAAGTCCGAGGTGGAGGAGCTGTGCGAACAGTTGAAGGACAGCGCACTAACCGACCTGAGCAACGACAACATCCGCATCACCTGCCATCAGAACAACAACAACAGCATCAACAAGAACCAGAACAACAACAGCATCGACATCAACATTGGCAAGATGAGTGAAACAAATGAGTCCAATGACACCGCCGCCCAGTCCGCAGAGGGCGAGAGGCCCAGCTTTCTGGTATAGAGCTCTATAATCCCAATCTGTTGGCACCACCACTAACGATTGTATATTTGTTTCGTCCATCCCACAGGTGGGCGACGAGATCGATGAGAAGGCTGCCGAGGCGGGCGAGGCCTGCGACGAGTTCCCCCAGAAGATGCAGAACGATATTCGGCAGAACGGCGATATTTCCGAGCGACGCAAGCGGTTGAGGTAAGGCGAAAAGGGGTTTACCCAAATCAAAAATAGCTATAACATCAAAAATACATTATCGGTATTACGAAGGCAGCCTTTTATTAGTCAGCAGTAAAACTTTTCCATCAAAGTCAAAAAAGGTTATTGCTTAAATAATTGCACTAAACTATTTTGTTGTTATATATAGTACAGCGAAAGTCAAACCAAGTAAAAATTAATATTTACATTTATCTTAAATTTTTGAAAAATCTTGAATAAGACTTTAGTTTGAATTGTTTATCTAGAAAAGGTATAACAAAGATGGCCTAATCTTGTTCAATTCGTATACTTTAATATTCAAGTTCAACCTTATCTGTAGAATGTCTGGAGTATTTCACGTCCTTGAATTAGATAAGGATTTTTCAAAATCCGTCAAACAATCCACTTGAATGAAAGCTATAGTTTTAATTGGACACTTCAATAATGAAGCCTTTATAACTTGAGATTTGTTTATGGTTTTGATTGTTGCCAGCAGCACAGGCATTTCCGCTCAGTGTAGCGAGCAAAACAAAGAACAGGTGACTGCGTCATAGCCAAACGCCGCCAAACATATCGCGTGAGTTTAGGGAAAAGAGACGGCACAAAGCTCGGGACCGTGAGTGCGACCGAGAGGCAGTCTCAGTCCCCCAGCTTTCCGAGAACTTTTCGCGGTGCGCAAACATGGAGAGAAAAAGTGAGAGGGGGCCATTAAAAAGAGAGTGCCATGTGGGGACGCCGCGTTTTGTTTTCATTCATAATGCTTAAAACTTGTTTTGCCACCGACTGGCCCGCTCTTCGGGTCTCTCCGATTCTCAGTTTCTCCGCTTCTCCGGCCAACGCGGCGTATGAGCGATGGTGGCCAGCACCGCTCCGAGGTTCAGTTCCCAGGCAGTCGTCGGCTCCGTCGGTCCGCATTCCGCAAACCCCAGAAACTCGAAGAATATAACCCACAAGACCCAGCCCGTTGCCCAAATAAGTTTCTCGCGTGTGCGGACATCGTTCGACATTGATTTTTGTTTTTTTCGGCCAGCGGAGCGCGGTGAAAGTGGTGCAGTGGCACTAAAATATTTTCGCTTATTAGTCACACTTGCATAATTGCGAGGAGCCCCCGATAAAAAACGACGATCCCCTTGCCAGAGTTTACTTTGGATGCTATTGGCCCTCGTGGAGCTAATTAGAATGTTGAAGCGTCGCGCCAGCAAGCGTTTCGTACTTGTTGAATCCGGTGAAGACAACGCCAATGGATCGGGTCCAGGCTCGGGATCAGGAGCGGGCTCGGGCCCCGTTATACCCCAATTTGTTGCCGTGGATTGTGGCCAGAACGAGACCAATAACAATGCCAACGAGATGAGTGCCAGCATCAGCAATCATAGCGCCAACAACAACCAGTCGTCGCCATCGCTACTCGGCGTCCCCGTGGTGGGAACCCTCAAGTAAATCCCATATCAAATACCCCTGTTTGTTTGATGCAATGCAATACTCGTCGACTGGTTGTAAGCAAAAGCGAATTATGTGCAAGAACTTTTGATCATGTCAGCTAAACCTGTTTTGTCAAATCTTCTTGCCATTGGCCCCTCCCTTTGCTTTCCCACCTGTCTCATCGCGCCGTTATCTACACATATCAGCAAAATTGGGGTATTGTTTTAGTAAGGTATCATATTTAACAGATTAAGAAACGTTAAGCCACGGGAAAAAAGTAAAAAGTCTAAGCCCACTTTTAAATCTACTAATTTAGGGTTTCCTAGGATTTAAATCACTTTATTAGGTTTCTAAAGGTCCGGATTGAGCAATATTACTTTCTATTTTAATATATACTATCGGGGTATTTGTTATTGGTTTTAAAACGATTTCAAACCACTGTTTATATTTTTAATGTTTTAAAGGTCTCTGCAAATCTTTTTTTCCTGTCCTCTAGGATCCCCCTTTCTTATTGAATTTCTTATATTGTTCTTGCTAACTCCTTTCTCCTGATCTTTTCCAGGCCGAGCATGTCGCGAGGCACTGGCCTGGGCCAGGATCGCCATCAGGACCGTGACTTCCACATCGCCACCACCGAGGAGTTCGTGAAGCGCTTCGGCGGCACCCGTGTGATCAATAGAGTCCTGATCGCCAACAACGGAATCGCGGCCGTCAAGTGCATGCGTTCCATCCGAAGATGGGCATACGAGATGTTCAAGAACGAGCGCGCCATTCGGTTTGTGGTTATGGTCACGCCTGAGGATCTGAAGGCGAATGCCGAGTACATCAAGATGGCGGATCACTATGTGCCTGTGCCCGGCGGATCCAACAACAACAACTACGCCAACGTTGAGCTCATCGTGGACATTGCGCTTCGCACTCAAGTGCAGGTGAGTCCGGAATCTGGGGGCCACCGCCTTGTCGGTCCGTATTGTCTATTTGGCTTGGCCAGCTCCGCCTAAAACGCATCGTACGATTTGTATTTGCACTCTGTCAATCGGAGGAACTAGCAAAGTCAAGCGATCGTCCCGCATACCAACAAAGAGACCCCTATTTGTATTCGTGTGTTTACGAGACGGCCGGCATTTGAAAGTAGATAGATATAGAAGACTGTATGTGTCAGCCAACACTGTGCTACAAAATGTGACTAAATACCCGGGGAATGGTTGTTTATGGCTTTACCTCGAGATATGTACAAAGTATAAGTTGACCGCCCTGCCCAATTTCCGAAATTGGTCATCTTATAATATACGCTCGAGAGCAATTCAAATGTATTTTATGAAAGCCTGTAGTTTGTTTTCACGGACACTTTTACTGTGTAAACGATTGTACGTGCCAATTACCAATTAACAAATAAAATAACATGTTTTTGAATAGGTATGCATACATCTTGAAAACTACAAAGGCTACTTAAGCTTGTAATGTTTTCTTAATTTATAAACAAATTTTGAGTAATTTTAATTTATTCAGTTTTTAAACCAAATCCCTTTATTAGCTTGCTAGGATTGTGATAATGACATTATAACGTTTATTGTGACATTGATTTTGATTAACGTTAATAGATTTTTAGATTATTACTGCTATAGATTATTGCTTAGACTATTAATGCTATACATTTATTGTTGCAACCAACAGCAAACAGGTAGTAATTAAAAATCTAGCATCTATCTGCTCATGTTGCAATTATAGACTTATTCTTGAGATTCCCTTCAAAACTAACCTAATACCAGTAATCTAACAGCCTTCATTATTCCATTCCCCTCCCTCGGACCTGGGCCAATAATCTGGTCTAGAATCTTGGTGGTTAGATTGGAATGCATTCAAAACACTTACGAGTGGAAATTCACTATTTAGTGTTTACTTTCCAATAGATATTGCAGGCCACTTGGGGTTAATTAGCAAATGCGTCGAAATCTTTTTGCACAGTGTGAATTATCTATTTTGTTTTGTTTTCCGGGTGTTGTCGATGAGTGCGGCAATGACGTCACGATTGATTTTTACCAACAATAAAGCTCCATACCATAATTTTTCCCACACCCACCTCCACTCCGCTGTCCTTGGGGTGTTGGGCTTATTAAATAAAAATGAACTGATTATAATCCCGTTTATGAACCGTTTCTGATTGCAGGCCGTGTGGGCTGGTTGGGGTCATGCCTCCGAGAACCCTAAGCTGCCGGAGCTCCTCCACAAGGAGGGTCTGGTGTTCCTTGGCCCGCCGGAGCGTGCCATGTGGGCGCTGGGCGACAAGGTGGCCTCTTCAATTGTGGCCCAAACGGCCGAAATCCCCACCCTGCCCTGGTCCGGCTCGGACCTGAAGGCCCAGTACAGTGGCAAGAAGATCAAGATATCCAGCGAGCTGTTCGGCCGTGGCTGTGTGACCAATGTGGAGCAGGGTCTGGCCGCAGTTAGCAAGATTGGTGAGTGAAATCCGATACACCTTTTAAGGAAAGTGTTAAGGCATTCTTTTTCGCAGGCTTCCCTGTGATGATCAAGGCCTCAGAGGGAGGTGGTGGCAAGGGCATTCGTCGTGTGGACACCACCGAAGAGTTCCCGGCGCTGTTCCGCCAGGTTCAAGCCGAGGTGCCCGGATCACCTATTTTCGTGATGAAGCTGGCCCGTGGTGCTCGCCATTTGGAAGTACAACTACTGGCAGATCAGTACGGCAATGCCATCAGCTTGTTTGGCCGTGACTGCTCAATCCAGCGTCGCCATCAAAAGATTATTGAGGAAGCCCCTGCCATCGTAGCCCAGCCAGAGGTGTTTGAGGACATGGAGAAGGCCGCCGTGCGACTGGCCAAGATGGTGGGCTACGTCAGCGCTGGTACCGTGGAGTATCTGTATGACCAGGAGGGCCGTTACTTCTTCCTGGAGTTGAACCCCCGTCTGCAGGTGGAGCATCCGTGTACGGAGATGGTGGCCGATGTGAATCTGCCCGCCGCTCAGCTGCAGATTGGAATGGGAATTCCCCTCTACCGACTCAAGGACATCCGTCTGCTGTACGGAGAGTCTCCGTGGGGATCCTCTATCATTGACTTTGAAAATCCGCCGAACAAGCCACGTCCCTCTGGTCATGTCATTGCTGCTCGTATCACCTCAGAGAATCCCGACGAGGGCTTCAAGCCCAGCTCGGGTACCGTGCAGGAGCTGAACTTCCGGTCCAGCAAGAACGTGTGGGGCTACTTCAGTGTCGCCGCCAGTGGAGGATTGCACGAGTTCGCCGACTCACAGTTTGGGCATTGTTTCTCCTGGGGCGAAAATCGTCAGCAGGCTCGAGAGAATCTGGTGATTGCCCTTAAGGAGCTGTCCATTCGTGGTGATTTCCGTACCACCGTGGAGTACCTGATCACTCTGTTGGAGACGAATCGTTTCCTGGACAACAGCATCGACACCGCCTGGTTAGATGCCTTGATTGCAGAGCGTGTGCAATCCGAGAAACCGGACATTCTGCTGGGCGTTATGTGCGGATCGCTGCACATCGCAGATCGTCAGATAACCGAGAGCTTCTCCAGCTTCCAGACCTCGCTAGAGAAGGGTCAGATCCAGGCGGCAAACACGCTAACCAACGTGGTGGATGTTGAGCTGATCAACGATGGTATCCGCTACAAGGTTCAGGCTGCCAAGAGCGGAGCCAACTCTTACTTCCTGCTGATGAATAGCTCGTTTAAGGAAATAGAGGTGCACCGCCTCTCCGACGGTGGTCTGCTCATCTCCTTGGAGGGAGCCTCCTACACCACGTACATGAAGGAGGAGGTGGATCGTTACCGTATTGTAATTGGTAACCAGACGTGCGTCTTCGAGAAGGAGAACGATCCCTCGCTGTTGCGCAGTCCTTCAGCGGGAAAGCTTATCAATATGATTGTGGAAGATGGCGCCCATGTTGGCAAGGGCCAGGCCTTTGCTGAGATCGAGGTAATGAAAATGGTTATGACTCTGACGTCTCAGGAGGCGGGAACAGTGACATTTGTGCGTCGACCAGGAGCGGTTCTGGATGCAGGATCGCTGCTGGGACATTTGGAGCTGGACGATCCGTCGCTCGTGACGAAGGCGCAGCCTTTCAAGGGACAGTTCCACCAGCCGGAGAATGCACCGGTTCCGGAGAAGCTGAACAGGGTGCACAATACCTACAAGAGCATCCTGGAGAATACACTGGCTGGCTATTGTCTGCCCGAACCATTCAATGCGCAGAGACTGAGGGACATCATCGAGAAGTTCATGCAGAGTTTGCGCGATCCCTCGTTGCCGCTGCTGGAGTTGCAAGAGGTTATCGCCTCCATCTCTGGCCGTATCCCCATCTCCGTGGAGAAGAAGATCCGTAAGCTAATGACGCTGTATGAGCGCAACATAACCAGTGTCCTGGCCCAGTTCCCATCGCAGCAGATCGCCAGCGTGATCGACAGCCATGCAGCCACTCTTCAGAAGCGCGCTGACCGAGATGTCTTCTTCTTGACCACCCAGAGCATTGTGCAGCTGGTGCAGCGTTACCGGAATGGAATCCGTGGCAGGATGAAGGCCGCCGTGCATGAGCTACTGCGTCAGTACTATGACGTTGAGTCGCAGTTCCAGCACGGACATTACGACAAGTGCGTGGGATTGGTACGGGAGCACCACAAGGACGACATGCTGACGGTGGTGAACACCATCTTCTCCCACTCTCAAGTGGCCAAGAAGAATTTGCTGGTCACCCTGCTCATCGATCACCTGTGGGCCAACGAACCTGGACTAACTGACGAATTGGCAAACACTCTAAGTGAGCTGACCTCCCTGAACCGAGCGGAGCATTCGAGGGTGGCACTGCGATCCCGCCAAGTGCTGATCGCTGCCCACCAGCCCGCCTATGAACTGCGTCACAATCAAATGGAGTCGATCTTTTTGTCGGCCGTTGATATGTACGGCCACGACTTCCACCCTGAGAACCTGCAGCGTCTGATTTTGTCGGAGACCTCGATCTTCGACATCCTGCACGACTTTTTCTACCACTCCAACCGCGCCGTGTGCAATGCCGCTCTGGAGGTTTATGTGAGGAGAGCTTACACCTCCTATGAGCTGACCTGCCTGCAGCATTTGGAGCTGTCCGGTGGCCTACCGCTTGTTCATTTCCAGTTCCTCCTACCCACCGCCCATCCGAACAGGCTGTTCTCTCGTATGTCCTCTCCCGATGGACTAGATCAGGCAGCTGCCGAGTCCTTGGGAAGCTCGTTTGTGCGCACCGGTGCGATAGCGGCTTTCGACTCCTTCGAGCACTTTGAGATGTACTCGGACGAGATTCTGGATCTACTCGAGGACTTTGTCTCGCCCGCGATGGTCAATGCCAAGGTCTTGGAGGCCGTGGAGGCTGCGGATTCCATCTCGGACAGCAGGCACAGCACCTCTATCAATGTTTCGCTGTCGGATCCCGTGACCCGGGCGAATGCTGCTGAGGAGGCCAAGTCCACGGAACCGATTCACATTGTTAGCGTAGCTGTCAGGGAAACGGGAGAGTTGGATGACCTGCAAATGGCTCAGATCTTTGGAAACTATTGCCAGGAGCACAACGAGGAGCTCTTCCAGCGACGCATCCGTAGAATTACATTTGCCGCTCTGAAGAAGCGACAGTTCCCCAAGTTCTTCACGTACCGAGCAAGGGACAAGTTCACGGAGGATCGTATTTACCGGCATCTTGAGCCAGCATCTGCTTTCCATTTGGAGCTAAACCGCATGAAGACATACGATCTAGAGGCCCTGCCCACCGCTAACCAGAAGATGCATTTGTATCTCGGCAGAGCAAAGGTGTCCAAGGGTCAGGAGGTCACGGACTACCGCTTCTTTATTCGCTCGATCATCCGTCACTCGGATTTGATTACCAAGGAGGCCTCATTCGAGTATCTGCAGAACGAGGGAGAGCGCGTTCTTCTGGAGGCCATGGATGAGTTGGAGGTGGCTTTCTCGCATCCACACGCCAAGCGCACCGACTGCAATCACATCTTCCTGAACTTTGTGCCCACCGTCATTATGGACCCGGCCAAGATTGAAGAGTCTGTGACGAAGATGATTATGCGGTACGGACCACGTTTGTGGAAGCTGCGTGTGTTGCAGGCCGAGCTCAAGATGGTAATCCGCCAGTCACCGCAGTCACCCACTCAGGCAGTGCGCCTATGCATTGCAAATGACTCCGGCTACTTCCTAGATATTTCCATGTACACGGAGCAAACGGAACCGGAGACAGGAATCGTAAGTTGAAATAAAAACATCTTTCTAAAATGTTTTAAAACCTTTTCACCATTTATTTGCAGATCAAGTTCAAGGCCTACGGAGAGAAGCAGGGATCTCTGCACGGACATCCCATCTCCACGCCCTACATGACCAAGGACTTCCTGCAGCAGAAACGCTTCCAGGCGCAGTCCAACGGCACCACCTATGTCTACGATGTGCCTGACATGTTCCGCCAGATGACCGAGCGTCACTGGAGGGAGTTCTCGAAGGCTCGTCCCACTGTGGATATCCGCATTCCGGACAAGATTCTAATCGAGTGCAAGGAACTGGTCCTTGAGGGCGACAGTCTTGTAGAGATGCAGCGTCTGCCTGGCGAAAACAATGTGGGTTTTTTATTCAACTCACAACATCAGAGGAGCTAAAACCGGTTATTTACTTATTTCAGTGCGGAATGGTGGCTTGGCGCATTGTCCTGGCCACTCCCGAGTATCCGAATGGCCGTGAGATCATTGTAATAGCCAACGACCTTACCTACCTGATTGGTTCCTTCGGCATCAAGGAGGACGTCCTGTTTGCCAAGGCTTCCCAGTTGGCCCGCCAACGCAAAGTACCCAGGGTAAGTCTGATTTTTTTCCGTGGTTCTTCTTTTACTTTATGCTATTCCAATTATTTTCTTCTAGATATACATTTCCGTAAACAGCGGTGCCCGCATCGGACTTGCTGAGGAGGTAAAGGCAATGTTCAAAATCGCATGGGAGGATCCAGAGGAGCCGGACAAGGGCTTCAAGTACCTTTACCTGACCACCGAGGACTACGCCCAGGTGGCCAATCTGAATTCGGTGAGGGCCATCCTGATTGAGGACGAGGGCGAGCAACGTTACAAGATCACAGACATCATCGGCAAGGACGACGGCCTGGGTGTCGAGAACCTGCGGTACGCCGGTTTGATTGCCGGTGAGACGTCGCAGGCCTACGAGGAGATTGTTACCATCGCCATGGTCACCTGCCGCACCATCGGCATTGGTTCCTATGTGGTGCGTCTGGGCCAGCGCGTCATCCAGATCGACAACTCGCACATTATACTCACGGGCTATGCTGCGCTGAATAAGGTAACAAGGCAGCATTTATTTTTGATCTCCTAGAACCGGTTAATAATTGTTTCCTCTTTTTCAGCTTCTTGGACGCAAGGTATACGCCTCCAACAACCAACTGGGAGGCACCCAGATTATGTTCAACAACGGTGTCACCCACAAGACTGAGGCCATTGACCTGGATGGTGTGTACACCATCCTCGACTGGCTCTCGTACATCCCCGCCTACATCGGTTGCGACCTGCCCATCATCCTGCCTTGCGATCGTGTCGATCGGCCAGTGGACTTCATGCCCACCAAGTCGCCGTACGACCCGCGCTGGATGCTCGGTGGCCGTGTGAATCCCGTGAATGCCAATGACTGGGAGAACGGCTTCTTTGACCGCGACTCCTGGAGCGAAATTATGGCGCCTTGGGCAAAGACTGTAGTCACCGGTCGCGCCCGACTGGGTGGTGTCCCCGTGGGCGTTATTGCTGTTGAGACACGCACCGTGGAGGTGGAGATGCCCGCCGATCCCGCCAATCTGGACTCGGAAGCCAAGACCCTGCAGCAGGCGGGTCAAGTGTGGTACCCGGACTCCTCGTACAAAACGGCGCAGGCAATCAAGGACTTTGGGCGAGAGGAACTGCCGCTGATCGTGTTCGCCAATTGGCGTGGTTTCTCCGGCGGAATGAAGGACATGTACGAGCAAATCGTCAAGTTCGGCGCCTACATAGTCGATGGCCTGCGGGAGTACAAAAAACCAGTGCTCATCTACCTGCCGCCCAATGCCGAGCTGCGAGGTGGAGCCTGGGCCGTGTTGGACTCCCTCATTAACCCGCGCTACATGGAAACGTATGCCGATCCGGAGGCCAGGGGAGGAGTGCTCGAGCCGGAGGGCATTGTGGAGATAAAGTACAAAGAGAAAGACCTGGTCAAGACGATACATCGCCTGGATCCCACCACCATTGGGGTAGGTTTCAAATGCTAGTTTAACACATGGAGAGATTAATTTAATTTGTATTTTAAAATACAGCTGAAAAAGGAGCTTGATGATGCAAATGCATCTGGCGACAAGGTCAAGGCTGCTCAAGTGGACGAGAAGATCAAGGCTCGCATTGCTTTGCTCATGCACGTTTATCACACGGTAGCAGTTCACTTTGCCGACCTGCACGACACCCCGGAGCGAATGCTGGAGAAGGAGTGCATCAGCGAGATTGTTCCCTGGCGCGATTCCCGCCGTTGGCTCTACTGGCGCTTGCGCCGTCTCCTGCTGGAGGATGCGTACATCAAGAAGATCCTGCGCGCCCAGGACAACCTCTCCGTGGGCCAAGCCAAGCAGATGCTGCGACGCTGGCTGGTAGAGGAAAAGGGTGCCACAGAGGTGAGAAATTTCGACTATACACACTAAGCATCCTTTACAACATATATCTTGTTATTATCAGGCATATCTGTGGGACAAAAACGAGGAAATGGTGTCTTGGTATGAGGAACAGAGCAATGGCGAGTCTATCGTTTCCCGCAACGTTAATTCCGTGAGGCGGGATGCCATTATTTCTACCATTTCGAAAATGCTCGAGGTAAGTGTAACCAAATCTGGATCCAAGTCGTTTCGAAACTGACTTTGGTTTTATTTGTTCTACAGGACTGTCCCGACGTAGCGCTGGACGCTGTGGTGGGTCTCTGCCAGGGTCTGACGCCCGTAAATCGAGGCGTGGTCGTACGCACACTAGCCCAAATGCAGCTGAACGAGGAAACCTCAAACAGCACCCAGGGATGATTCTACGCTAGGTTCTAAGTTCGTTTTAGGCCCCCAATTTCACCCCTACCCCTTCCCGCCTTTCACCACATTTCTCAACCCCGTTTTGCGCTTGTAAAATACCGCAAAGCTTGCATGATGTGCATTTTGTTTAGTTGAATTTGTTTAAACGTAATTAGCCTAAATCTAGTTATGTATTGGAGTTGTAGGCATGGGTAGATTTGTTGCCTAAGTGGCCCCGATAAACTAGTTGTATCGTGTACATAATTGAATATGTATATCGCTTGAATACAAATCATTCCATTAGTTGTCTAAGAACTAAAGTCCTTTGTACACAGAGCTTTTTTTGAATTATACGAGTTACTGAAAATATATATATGGTACAATACATTTTTTAAAAATCGCTGGATGGCAAGTGGTTTTTTTCGTTTTCTTTTCTTTTGGTTCCACAGGATCGATAATGTACATAATTTCATTTATTTTATATAAATTAATAATGAAATCTATCGCAGTCGCGGGTAATATCCTCCGATTTGCTGCGCTCCTATTTGCCGTCTCTCATAAAAATGAAGGTGAGTGTGGCGTGGGGAAAATGGATTGGTGAGAGTCGGGTTCAGTTCAGGTTATCTAGCCAATCGGGCTCGGCGACACTTATCTTCTCTATTATGGAATTAACTTGATAGCACAATGACTGGATCTGTCTATCCCACTGCGGCAGTAGTTCGCGGTTCTCGAAGTGCACAATGCCCGAGATCTGGTCGATGTGTCCGTTCATGCGGCCCTCGGTGATCATCTGGGAGGCGATCTTTTCCGCCTTCACCGCAGGTATGTCCAACAAGGCGCCCAGCTCCTCGAAGGTGATGTTGTTGTACAGCTTGCTGGCCGACAGCAGATTGTGCTCGAAAACAGCTCGATCCAGGATGGAGGAGCCATCGGGAGTGGCAGCCTTTTGGTGGTCCTGCAGCAGGGCTTCAAACTCCTGCAACTCGGAGCGCCGGATGATGCGCTCCAAGTACATTTTCTCAAGAATGCCGTAGGCCGGCAAGTGCTGGCAGCGTTCGTCCTTGAAAAGAGTGGCCAGCATGCGGGAGCGCTGCTGTCCGGCGGAGGCGAGGACTGTGCAGATGAGCGCCTTCTTAAGCGCCGTCATCCTTTCGCCCTGGTCCACGATCTTGCGGTAGGAGAGCTCGTTGTATCGCTGGGCTGCTTCGATGAACTTGCGCCGGTAGTCCAGGACACGGGCATAGCAGACTTTGTATAGTACCTTAGGAGGATGCGGATATCGAAAGGTATAGTTTTGGTAGGGTTTCATCTAGCTAGATGTGATTTACCTGCAGCTCCTCGGAGTTGGTCTCGGCCTGCAGTAGCGAGGCACGATTGATGAACAGCTCGGCCTGCATGGAATCATTGTCCTCCAGGTAAAGACGGGCTATCTTTAAGTAGGTGCCCAGCTTGCACTCCACGGAGTACTGCTTCTGGCCCGTTTCCAGTGGGATGCCCACTAGCACCGTGGCCGCATCGCGCCACTGCTGATTGCGCTCATAAATGTTGGCCAGATGGAACCGGATGCCGGCCACCTGCTCCTCGAACGAGATGACGCGCGGATTGACCTTCTCCAGGGTAAAGTGGGAGAGCTGCTTCGACAGGTCGTCGGGCAACTTGCTGAGCTCGCTGCCCACGTCGTTGAGGATCTGGCGCGAGATCACCAGGCTGACGTGCTCGTTCACAATGGCCTCCACGAAGAGCCGGAGGCCGTCGATCAACTCCTGGCCGGTGTTCGCCAGCACCGTTTTCAGCAGCTGACGGTACTTGTCCGCCTGATCCTTGTGCGTGCCGGTGAAGTTGATCAGGCCCATCAGCTGGTTGCGCAGGATGGCCGTCGAGATACCCTTGTTCGTTTTTGCGTAGTTTGCGGCCATATTCACTTGTATCCCCCAATTATACTTCGCACTAGCTAAGAACAACAACGCAAGCTCATCCCCGTTATCGATAACAGGCGAATCCGGCCGGGGCACTAATGGGGCATCAGCCTTTTTCTAGCTAGGTCTTAATAAAAGTAGCTGTAAGTTAGGGAAGGTATGTATATATTTGCTAACGCTTTTTACTTTGAATACTATATTTTTCTGCCTTTAACCTGAGTTAAATGAAAATTAACAGCGTAAAAACACTATTATTATCCCTTTCAGTTTGGAGGTTTACCAAGTACCCTTCCAGAAATATGGCTTTAAAAGCTATGTACTTGTAAGCGACATTTCTGATTTAGAGCTGGCAGACCTGGGAAAAAATATCCGAATTGCTAAACGGTGGAACACTTGGCTTTTAATCGATAAACAACCTGGACTTTTTTTCCCTCAGCATTGGGTAAAATTTTTCTTACAAGAGAAAGCATCCTGAATAAGAACAAACATTTTAAGAGAAGGGAAAATAAGGAAGATGGTTTGAAAAAAGGGGTAAAAGTCCACATAAATGGCAACGATTTATATATAAAAATATGTATATTCAAAATTGGCGCTTTTAAGAAACAAAAGAAATAAGAGATGCAGTCCTGCTAATTTATCGATAATTAGATTTCGATACCAAACTGATAGTGAGTTCGCTGCAGTAAACAGGTGAAAAAAGTTATATATGTGTACGGGTCCAATTGGCCTTAAAAACCTGTATCGGGATCGGGCAAGACAATCCGCAAATGCGGATATGATCAGTGCTTAGTCGAGGAACTCGAAAACAATTAGTGTGAAGTCCACCCTGCTTCCAAAAGGGTGGGGACAAATCCCACACATACATACACTTATCAGGAGCAGCGCAGCTCGCCGAGTGAAGTGGAAAATGTATCCAAAGGAGTCCAATGGCCGTTTTTGCGAGCAGATATGAACGGAAATTGCCAATTGACGACACCCAAGCGCTGAGCTGCGAGATAACCGCTGTCCAGGAGGTCGCCGGACATACGGTAGGTGGAACCGCGGGGGGAGGAGCTGCTGACCCCAGCGAAAAATCAATAATTGTTGATGATTTCATGCAATCGGTGTGCGTGTGTGTGTCTGGCTGCAGGAGTACTTGCTGCGCGTGTGGAGGGGCGCCAGCAATAAGGACTACTGGACCGTTCTGCGCCGCTACAATGACTTCGACCGGCTGGACAAGTCTCTCCGCGTCTCCGGCATCGAGCTGCCGCTGCCTCGCAAGCGCATCTTTGGTAACATGCGCCCGGAGTTCGTAGCTGAACGGAAGCAAGCCCTGCAAGTGTACATAAACGCCGTACTAATGAATCCCATATTGGCCTCCTCGCTGCCAGCCAAGCGCTTCGTCGATCCCGAGAGTTACTCGCAGTCCTTCCACGGTGGGTTCACTTTCCTAGAGCCCTGGGGATTGACCAAAATACCCCTAATCTGTATACCCTGATTTCTCTGCAGACCACGCCGTGCAGAATGCCATGCTCTGCCTGCGAAACGACTCTACGTGGTCGCTGGGCGGAACCATGGGCGCCATAGGCTGGCGCCTTCGGAAGCACTACTTTAAGGTGACTACCAAGCCGCCGGAGAAGAGCCACAACAAGCAGCTGGTCAAGAGCGGCTCGCAAACCCATCAGAGCAAGCATTTCGCTGCTGGGAGCAGCAATGGCAGCGGTCACTCCATCGATGCGGGAACCCTGGATCCGGGGTCCGAGGTGGTGGCCGAGTGGCTCGAGTACGGGCCAGACAAGTTCGTCGACGAGAAGGAAATCGGGGGCATAATGAAGAGCCTGATGGGCCTCCAGCATCCGCACATCGAGCCGGTTCTTCTGGCCGCCCACACTGAAAATGGATGCCTCGTTATCAGGAAGTCAGTATCTGAAGTAATCTTTCGCAGAGCAAGGCTAACATTGTTGCATATTCCGCAAATAGGTTCCATAAGCACGGTACCCTGAAGGATGTTTTGTGCATGGCTGCAAACCCAAAGAATCCCTTCCTTAGCAAGTACGGCAATCCGAAGGGGCGCACTGCCCTCTCGATGAAACAGGTTGCCACGTATGGCAAGCAGATCCTAGAGGCTCTCATATTTTTGCATTCCAAGGGTTACGCATATGGTAAGGCAGGACAGGACACGTTAAAAAAACAAATAATTTAATTTTTAAAATTCTTTAAGGTCATCTCCATGCCGGAAACATAGTGATAGTGGACGACTGTGTTAAGCTGCTGGACATCGAGAACTTTTTACTGGGCGTGCCAGCATTCTACCGGCCTTTTTTTATGCAGCACAGCAAGATCCATGCCATCGAGACTATTGATGTATACTGTTTTGGTCATGTCCTCTTCGAAATGGCTATGGGCTATCCGCTGCAAGAGTCTGTGGTGCGACAGATCACAGAATGTCCAGAGGCGTTAAGTGGGTCCCTTTATATTACGAAGCATATTGTTTTCTTCTAACCTATTTGTCTTTGCAGAATGCCTGCTAGAGAGCATTCTGTCAAAGGAAGCTTGCAAGGCTGGCCTACCAACATTGGAGCAACTGCTGGGTCACAGGTTCTTCACGCAGTACGCTTCAACTGAAAACGCTGGCGCTGCTGCCAATGCGGAAAAGCCGTACTTCAAGCTATCCCTGAACGCCAAGGAGCTGCTAAAGCAGGCAGCCATCAAGAGCGAGAACCGCCTGCGGGACGAACAGAAGTCGGTGAAGAACCAGAAGCGCATCGTGCGCGTCCAGGAACTGATGAGCTCCGAGGAGGAGAAACGCAAGTCCAAGCAAAAAGCAGTTAGTTGCCCAATACCGAACCATTACACGTAGATCAATCTCACACAGCCACTTAACAAACACTTTTTGGTTTCTCTTTTCGTTTATTTGATCGATGCTTACGTCTAGAAACTAGAGCACAAACAGTCGAAGCTAAAGCAGCAAGGTTCTATCCAAACAAACAATGGACGCTTGTCGCTTGTGGCTGCAACTGCAACAGCAGCTTCCTCCAGCACAGCGGTGGCTGGTGGGGCAGACTCCTTTAACCGCTCCGACAGCACTCCCGAGGAGCCCACACTGGCCGGCATCAAATGTAGTTATCTAACAGCCGTTCACAGCTTCAAATTAGTAGTTTGTTAGCTTGTTCCTTCGAACTAACTTGACTCACATGCGATTTCGTTTTCCTTTCAGCACCACCGCTTACTCCGGGGCCGCACTTGGGCGCCATATATCAGCAGGTGCCGGCGTCGCCAGGCGCCTCCGTGGAACGGCAATCTTCGACTCCAAACATGCTAGCTGAGGATGCGGAGGACGGCGATGGCGATGAGCCGACCCGCTCCGCTCTACTGGAGTCCATCTGCAAGTTCAACCGCGGGTCGCTGCGTAAAGTGCGCTCCAACGACTAGCTGGGGTGCTAAGAGATTTATAAACATTACAATTTTTGGACCAAATGTGGCGTTATGAAATAACGGTGCCATCAAAAAATAACTCGGAAACTAATCGAATTCCAAAAGCTACATTTTTAGAGGCATATTTGAAAAAAGAAAAACAAATCAGCAGATCGAAGACACCGCTGAGCATAGCATATAACCCAAAACAATCCAGCAATTACTATATGTACTAACGAAACCCACTGATTATAATTATTGCATCTTATACGTGTCCACTATACATTGCATACGATTTATCGGCTAAAAGAATATGTCTATTTATGTAAACAAGTTACATGTCACTCATTTGCGAACAGACTCCCAGATCGCAACTAAAGCTTTACCTATGTGTCCACTACACGACTGAAACTAACTTTGGTACGAATATCTAAAAATGAAAAACGGATACAAAGAATCTTAAACAAAAAGAAAATCGGGAAAGAAACGACAAGGAGAAATTGAGTACTTTCCAATATTTACATAAGTCTGCACCAAAATTTGCACGGGACGAGACGCTATTCTTTTATAAGGCCCACTGGCCCATATAGTACATGGATATGGATGTTAGATGTCTAAGAAACTGTTCCTCGGTGTTGTGCTATCTCCACCAGTGCGTTTTTATCGCCAATTTTTAGTAGTTGTACTGCAGGTTTTGTAAATTTGAGTTTTTATATTTCGAAGAGCCACGAATGTTTTTAAAACACTCAACTGTTCGTAAAAGTCTAGACATACTCGGAGTCCTGGACTCAAAATAGTTGGAACAAAAGACAAAGACAAGGAAATGTGGCCAAGAATTCGCACTGTTATCGTTTTTCTTTTTATAGACAATTTATTAGGTGTGTATTTAACCGAATCCAAATTATGTATCGAGTATATTTATATTTGAATATGTGTATATACATGTAATTGATGTTTTGTGGCCACAAGAGCACCCAGTAATAACGTAAATATCGTATTATCATCTACCGACTGTGTGTATATGTTTGATATGTATACTTTAAACGGGAATCGGAACCGAAATGCTAACACGAAAGTAAAATGTATTCCCCACATTGCAAACCAAATAAAGTGTAAACTAATTGTCGTTGTAAACCGGACTTTAATCTGCTGTCGATCCAAGAGGGCTATCATTTTTCTGTGTTGTCTAAGATTAGATTTCTGTTTGAGTCTGGGAGTTCTCAAAATACGTTTAGTTAAACACTGTGATCATGGGTGACTCTCCGGAAGAGCGGCGTAGCAAGGACGCCGTGCCCGAGGCTTCTCCCAAGGAGGCGGAAACTGGCAAGGGGAAGAAGGAGAAGAAGGAAAAGTCGGCCGAGGGCAATCAGAAGGTAAGTTTGGCTGACAAGTGGCGCATAATTTGGCTCGGTATTGATTCAACAAGCGCCACGAATTGCCACGGCGACAGGCCGTCAAGCAATCTGGCAGGGAATGGCCTAATGGCATAATCATTTGTGGTTTTATGGCTAACCGCTACGCACTCGACCCGACTCGATTCCACTAATACCAGGCAATGGCAGCCGCTGCAGCGAAGAACTGGTCGGGTCTGGTGAATCTCTGCCTGGGGCAGGAGCGCGAGAAGGTATAGGATTGATTTTGCCATTATGGTTACAATAGGTATTTGATGTCTTTTTAATGAATTGATGCTTGTAACGGAATGTGAACACGGGAGTGTATGGATTGCCTGAAATTTGGCCAAGTCACGCCATACCTTGTGGGAGTTCTGTTGGGGGATACAGTGTCTAAGCCATTACTAACATGCATATTCGGTTTCCCATTTCATCGTCATGCAGAGGCCGGCGAGCAGCCAGCGCGGATCGCTGACCAAGTCCCATATAGGCGTTCCCCTGGGCATGGGTGCTCCGGCGGCAAAGGTAAGTCTGCAAAGTAACCAACCGTCCCCCTTTGTATCTTAAGGTCCGTATGATTCGCAGCCCACGATGCGCTTTATGCCCACTTACCGCCTGGAGTCAAAGAATCCTCTGAATAAGGAGCGCGTGGAGAACATCATAAAGGCGGTGATGAACCGACACTACAACGAAGAGTACATGTTCCATCCCAAGCACTCGCTCCACATGGCGGCCCAGGTCAGCGAAGAAATCAAGAACCGGATCAAGCTCGACAACTACGACAGGTGACTTGGTGCTGTGCTTATTTATTTTTGACTAAGCACATATCCCCCTAGATATCGCTACATAGTGCTGGTCACTGTGGGCGAGTTCCTGATGCAAGGCCTCTACTCGATGGTGAACTTCTTGTGGGATGCTGAAAAAGATGGTTTTGTGACCTACAGCGTGGAGAGACCTTCGTACTTTGCGGTCTGCACCACCTTTTACCTGTACTACGATTAAAATCGGCATTCGAGTTGTTATTAAAATTGACGTTTATGCTTAAATGCACAATTTTTGTACCTTGCTGTGTTGGTCATCAGATTAATTCACTTTGTATGGCACTCGGACTTGCACTGTAACTCACAGCTCACGTTGTTTAACACCAGACTTTTTAACACATTAGGTTGGATTCGGTAGTTGACGTTTATTTAAATATCAGTGTAATAGTTTGATATAATATTTTCTCAAGCCTAATTTATTCGAACATCTGTCTAATGATGCAAGATCAAACGCAGTTAGATCGTTATAACTATCTCTGAGTGTACAGATTTACGATTGGTATATATATAAATAATATTTTTGAGAACACACGCATACACAACACATGCACTAGGCCAACTCCTTGGATTATCATCGTATATCGACTGATTTTTGTTCGTGGAATGACACTTGAACTCACAGAAACATAATGTAGCATGAACGCATGTATAAATTATAAACAAAACACCATTTTGTTGATAGCAGCCACAAGAAAACCAATGTAACAATTGCCAAACCCAATCAAACAGCAAAGACATTTTGGAGCAAATGCTACACGACGTTCTCTCTTCGGATGGAAGACGGATATAGATCGGGGATCGGAACACGATTTGGATATGGTAGCCACTTTCACGCACCCACAGGCCAAAATCACCAAGGAGCCTCTGAGAGATCGAGGGGAACTGAACTGAAGCCCAGCTAGAATTAAACACTTCGCACTGATTGCTCTTGTTACGGGAAAATCGCACTGCAAACAATCTATTGAGACACTTCGTAATGTTTAGTTGTGGACTCAACTGGACAATCAGACCACTACTTGGTGCACTTTTGTCGCACTGTATTTTCAGCATCACAAACTAAAGACCAAAAGGCGAAATCATCAGCGTAACACAAATGAAAATAGGAAATCAACTTTAAGGAACACAAAAACTTTCATCGAGATTATTATGCACTAGTTGTTGATAATAGGCGGACACTCGAATGGACTTTTTAGAAAATGTTTTGTTTTTTACTCATGTTGTTTTCATTCTCAGTTGTACACTTTAACATAATAAAATTGGAAAAATTGTGTGGGTTGTTTTTAAATACAATCTTGATCGACTTTTTCGAACTTTTTAGCACAATAATAAAAAGATGTATGAACTTCACTGGCACTAACACATCGAGAACTTGAAATGAAACCATAAAGAGAGATCCTGTCTGCAAAAGAAGGTTAATTAATGGTTAATTAATACGCGATAGGGGTCATGAGGTGTGGATGATATCTCCTCGGTTCTGCTCATGTCTCTGGATGTGTGCATCATGTGTGTGTGTGTGTGTGTGTGCGGTGCTTGGAGGATGCACATACACGACCCTTGCGTGTATGTGAACCCCTTTGTCCTCCTCCTTTTGAGGGGCCATCTAAGATACGACTACGGCTTTTATGTTATAGTTAGGTGTGTCGGAGCCTCTCCTTGAGCACTGTGGCTAGTCATTACCTCCAGTTTGTCCAACACCTGCCTCTCCTCCCCACCGACTCAGCTCCACTTTAGGCCGTTCCACCGCGCACAACCACTATAACCAGGTGGTCCTCCTTCAGGCCCTCCTCTGTCAGACTGTGGCATGTGCGCTTTAGCAGCTCCGTGGAGAAGTCGCAGGGCGGAAAGGCGTACAGCACTCCTGTGGCCTCCGTCTCCTTGTTCAGCAGAGAGATGACGCCAGCCGCCTCCTTCTGCTTTAGGTAAGAGACCAGGTTTCTCAGCGGACGCGTCTGCACGCTAGCATCGTCGCAATTGGTGTCATTTGTGGAGCCGGCCAAGCCCATGAAGATAGCGTGCGACGAGGAGGATGCAATTCGCTTTTGCACATCGTCCAGCTTTGGCGGATCCAAGCGCAGTCGCTGGGTAATGCGTAGGTTGTGCTTGCCTTCTTCGTCGCGCATCAGCGACTCGACAATATCTGTGTCGCCGTCCGTCAGATGGAACTTGGCTGGGAACAGGGAGCTCTTAAGGATCAGAGCTCCGGTCCACACTGTACTGCACTTGCGGGCCACCTCTGGAACTGTACTGGCTGATCCAAGAGCGTCGTTGCGGCGAGTCGACGTGTCGGAATCGGATCCGGGAGAGCGAGCCCGCTTCAAGGGCGATCTGGATCGAGAGCGTTCCACGCCAGGTTCCCGAGAGCTGGAGCGAGCTCCCCTGTCGTAAGATTCTCCAGGTGGACGTCGCCACTCATCATCCACTCCTCCAGGAGGCGGCACCGACGAGGAGGACCCACCCAAGGACCCAGGATGCGGCGGCCTGTGAACATCATTGTGGTAGTGGTACATGCCGCGTCCTCTTCCGCGATAGCCACCACGTCCGCGGTAGCCACCCCTGGGTGGATACGGGGAGTAGCCACCTCGCGGTGCGTAGGACGCCGACTCCTCGTAGTACGGATCATATTCCGGACGCCGGTACTCCAACGCACTTTCGTCATATGGCGGCTTGGAGCCCTTAAATGGTGCTGCCGGTGTGGCGCCCGGTAGTTCTGCGAAGTCCGTGCGAAGACGACGCTCCGGTCCGCCCAGGGGAAATCCTCGCATCTCTTTTACCGCCGCCGTGGCCGCCTCCACGGTCTCGTACTGAATGTAAGCGTATGGCTCTCCCTTTTGGTATTCGATCTTCTTGATCGCGCCGAAACGATCGAACTCTCGCTCCAGCTGAGTGACCGAGGTCCAGCCGCCCAAGCCTCCGATCCACATACGAGTAGCCGGAGTCACCTTGCCGTATCCGATCTTGCACTGAAACTTTCCGATGTACTGCCCGGAGAGCTCGATCTTTGCCCGGTGAGCCATATCCAGATTCTGGTAGCGCACAAACGCGAACGCGTTACCCGTGCCAGGGGGTGGACGCTTGATGTCAATATCATCCACTACTCCATACTTGCCGAAGATGCGTCGCAGCTCGTCGTCGGCAATGGTCACCTCTAGATTTCCTGCAAACAGTGTGCGCGTAGAAAGGGGATCGTCCTCGGGCTGCACGTGGTGCAAATAGTTGGGGAACTTGTCCTTTTTGCTTTCGGGCTTTTCGTAAGGAGCATGTGGACGTGGTGCCAGTGGTCTCATAGGAGCGTACTGATGGGGTGGTGCGTGGCCATGGAGGTGATGAGGATGGCCGCCGCGATGCAGAGGTGGACCGCGTGGCGGATGTGGATAGTCATGGTGCATTGGCCGGTAATCCCGTGGATGTACGGCATGCGGATGCATATGCGGAGGACCGTAGCGGTCATAGGGATCAAGCGGGGGCCGGCGGTGATCCAGAGGAGCCCCCGGGCCCATGGGTGAGCGCGAGTAGTGATAGCGCTCGTAGTCTGGCGGGGACATGGAGTGCCCGCGGGGTCTACAAAATACCAAAAGCAAGTTAGGCTTAAGGAACAAGATAAATTTTTAAAAATGAAACCATACCTATACTCCGGCCTAGTGGTGGACTTGTACACCGGCTCCACAATGGCCATCTTGTCGTAGATGATGAGACGCGGCTTGTGGTGCTTGGCCTCGCGTGCATCCTCCGGCGTCCGGAAGCAAACGTAGGCTACCCTTTCATCCAGATCATGAGCCAGTCGCACACTGAAGTCTCCAAACTTCTTGTACTCGCGGTACAGTGTCTCCTCGATGAACTCGTCCGGAGCCTTGGGCGGCAGGGCGCTGACGCACAGGACCTTGTAGGCAGCGGGTCGCTCAGCGGGTGGAGGACCACGCAAGTAGGGCTCTCGATGCGGAGAGCCGTAGCGGCCACGTGGACTTGGCGAGCGATCCAAGCGGCGTCGCATGCGCTCCGGCGACAGGCGCTCCGGAGAGTCGCCCGGCACCCCGCTGCCGTTGTCGTAGCCACGACCCATGCTCCGCGAGTTGCGCGACAAACTGCTCCTGGCGGCCGGACCCGGGGAGCGCGAGGCGCTGCGCTTCATGTTGTGGATTTTGATTGTGATTCGATCGGCTCCGGCTCCGTCTCGATGACTACTCATGGGCGGCTCTTCCGGTACTTCTTTCCTCTGTTGGTGCTGCCTGAGAACTTTCTCGCAATTTGGTTGTGTGGATTCTGCGAATTATTCGAGATACGAGCCTTGTGAAAGTACTGGTGAAAAGCAAGCAGACAAGCGGCGGCCAAGTGAAAAGAAAATGGCGGAGCCCCGACGACAAAAGAAAACGCTGAGGGCGGAAAATACACCAAAACCACGAAAGTAAGCTTTGTTTCCAGTGTCCTTACCTCTTTTGCTTGCGTCAAAAGATAATTACAGTGCTTTTTTCCAAATATATCGCGAATATTCCTCGGATTCTTAAATTTTCTGCGGCTTTGCAAATTCTGTATGCGTCGAAAGTGGAATGCGGTTATCGATAGCCATCAGACCAGTGTTGGCATCGTGGATGTTATCGACCCACATTTGGCTATTTTCAAGCCTGTAATGAAATAATTTTATTAATAAAAGTAGAAAATAAAAAATATACACGTATGTTTAATAATAATTTATTCTTTTTTATTTAGATTGTCCATAGATTCCCCCCCAGACCTCCACATAGACCAACCCTAACATATATATTTGGACAATTTCAAGCCTTCGAACACAGACGAGCCGAAAGCCTTAGTTGCTAGCGCTCCAATTATAAGTTAGCTGTTAGTTTTACACTGTTAGTTAGCTTTATAAAAATAAATAAATAAATATTCCGACAATCTAAGAATCTAAGAAATTGCTCATTTAACGATGGATGTACCACATTTTTAAGTCTCAACAGCAGGAAACACATTCATAATGTATAATGTTTTTCGAAATAAACATACATATTTTATTGGTTGTTTTATAGCTAAACCTACTTATCTTTTTTCAGTCGAGATGTCTTTTGCTATCGAGCAGCACTCTCTCGATATGCATTTGACGCGGCATCTCGTTCAAATTCGTCAAGGGTGCAGGTAAAATAGATCACAGGTAGAAAGGGACCAAACAGAATTAAAATCTCGTTATATACCACATGCCGGAAAACCCAAGTAAGTGATTAGAAAGAAAGGCAGGGGTTTTCACAAGCAGCCGCCTTAAGTTTTTCGAATATAAAGAGTGGCGCCCGTTGCCATTCAGACCCATTGTTTTGCCAGAATCAAAAGCGAAATGGTGCATTTAGCAACTGAAAAGAAGACCCAGGAGGTGTCGCCGAAAGCCCCCAGGCAGCTCCAGCTAGGGGGCCACGTGGGGTTCGACACTCTGCCGGACCAACTGGTCAACAAGAGCGTCCAGAACGGTTTCAGCTTCAATATCCTGTGTATCGGGGAGACGGCTCTCGGCAAATCAACGCTCATGGACACGCTGTTCAATACCAGCTTTGGGTCCACGCCCAGTCCGCACAACCTTTCCAGTGTGAAGCTAAAGGCATGCACTTACGAGCTGCAGGAAAGTAGCGTCCGCCTCAAGCTGACCATTTGCGACACGATCGGATATGGGGACCAGGTGAACAAGGAGGACAGCTACAAGACCCTGGTGGAGTATGTAAACAGCCAGTTCGAGGCATACCTGCAGGAGGAGCTCAAGATCCAGCGTGCGATGGCCAGTGCTCACGATGGACGCGTACACGCCTGTCTGTACTTTATCTGCCCCACTGGGCATGGACTAAAAGCCATGGACTTGGTGTGCATGAAACAGCTGGACACTCGGGTCAACATTATTCCCGTTATCGCCAAGGCGGACACCATCTCCAAGTCCGAATTGTCTGGGTTCAAGGAGAGGATAATGGAGGAACTGCGCCGGAACAAAGTGAGCATTTACCAGTTTCCTACGGACGATGAGACAGTGGCCGATACCAACGCCTCTATGAATGGGCATCTGCCCTTTGCCGTTGTCGGCAGTACGGAGTTCGTGAAGGTGGCCGGAAAGCTGGTCCGTGCCCGGCAATATCCCTGGGGAGCGGTACACATAGAGAACGAATCGCACTGTGACTTTGTGAAGCTGCGCGAGATGCTCATACGCACAAACATGGAGGACTTGCGTGAGGTTACCCACACACGACACTATGAGCTCTTCCGTCAGCGGCGCCTGCAACAAATGGGCTTTGTGGACGTGGATAGCAACAACCAGCCGGTGTCCTTCCAGCAGACCTTCGAGTCGAAGAGATCCGACCATCTGGCCTGCCTGCAGGCCAAGGAGGAGGAAGTACGGCAGATGTTCGTACAGCGGGTCAAGCAGAAGGAGAACGAGCTAAAGGACAGTGAGAAGGACCTGCACACCAAGTTTGAGCGACTGAAGCGGGAGCACCTTGAGGAGAAGGCCCAACTGGAAGATGCGCGTCGCAAGCTGGAGGAAGAATGCCAGGAGTTGCAGCGTCGCAGGCTGCAGCTGGTCAATGGTACGCACACACTCACATTGGGCAGGGGCAAGAAGAAGTAGCCTACTATTAAGTGTTTCGAATTTTAAACGATTTCGATTTTTATTAAACTTACGATGCGATACGATCAATTTGTACTTTAGAGTTAAGGAATTTTAATCAAACAACATAAATATATAAATATATATATAATTCTTAGTCGTAAATGTAGATATAAGGCATGACGATTTTCTCGTACTTTTAGAAAAAAGTGCAAATAAAAGATAAATTCTAAACTGAACTTACTCGTTTTTATGAATTGATTTGGGTTTATGTTTGAAATCTTTTTAGTATATTTTTGATAAAAATAAATATAGAGGAGTTGTGTGTAGGAGAGGAGTTATGTACATATATGCCCTGCTATGCTAGGCGAATGCACATGTCTAAAGATCAAAACTTTATGATATTCACTGTAGCATTTTACCCTTCGGAATATTTTTGGACATACCTATTGTTTGTTTGATATTTCGTAATATTTGTACTAGTTTATTTGCAATGTTAATCGAATTTGAAACCTAATTTCTCAACTTTACAGGTCTTAAGTTATGTACATATGTATGTACAACACTTTTGAACAATTTTTGGAATTTATAGAATTAATTGGTCTTTACTGCTGAAATTCTTAAGGTTTTCACTGGGAAATCTTATATGTCCAATACCAATAATTTAAAAAATACCCAATCGTTATACACATGTAAAAAATTGTATAATTTTGCAGAAAACCCTTTTAATGTAAAATTTAATTAAAATAATGTTGAAAACCAGTTTGAGTAATCTTCAAACTATTATAAATTTAACTATTATCTTATATAAATTAAGTACCTATGTTAAGTTTGATTCAATTAAAGGTCCATAGGGATACAGTCCAAATAAAACTAAAGTAATTTGATACATTTCCATAATTTGCAATCGTAAAGCAATTTAAGAAAATTACCTGACTGACACACCTTGTAAAATATGAAAATGGGTTACTTTTCGCGGAAACGTTTTATGGCCACCATATGTGTGTGCAAAATATGGTCGTTGGAAACCCTGGATTAGCCAACAGCTGTGGTGGAACTTCTGGTTTTCACGCCCTGCCCGCAAGCCGCCCTCTTCCTTTCCATTCCGCTGATAGCGACTACCTCTCTGCGGTTCGATTCTCTCTCTCTCTGGCAAACAAAACAAAGTGGAAAAATAGAAAACATTTTTATAAATATGCTAACGTCGCGGATCGGAGCGCAATGGTTAGTCATTCTGATACTGACGATGGCAGCGAGCACTACTAAACTGGAAAGTGGAACGTGTCCGGTGGCGACGGCCTCCGGCTGCGGCGTAGCTCCTCCGGACCAGGCCCGCTACGACAACTACCGCATCTACAACGTGGAGTTCGAGAACGAGGAGCAGATCGAACTGTTCCAGAAGCTGGAGGAGCAGAGCGACAGCCTCACCTTCATCGGCCATGCCCGCGAGATTGGCCAGAAGTTGTCCATTCTGGTGGCAGCGCATCGCGTGGCTGATATCGCCGATCTGCTCAAGACCTACAAAGTTAAGCACCGGGTTCTGGTGAGTTGCTATAAATAAATCAACAACAAATTGATTTGGTACCTATGTACATATGTATTTACTAAACGAGGAAACCCCCTTTTAGACCTACAATTTCCAGGAGAAGATCGACCGTAATCTGGGCGAGGTTCAGCCGGAGAGCATTGATGCCTCTAAGTTTGACTGGCAGCACTTCTTCCACCTGAAGACCATCTACGAGTGGCTGGATAAAATGGCCGAGAAGTATCCTCAGCGCGTGACCGTACTGGACATGGGCACCAGCACTCAGGGCAATGCCATCAAGGGCGTCAAGCTGAGCAGCAGTCCCAGTAACAAGGCCATCTTCATTGAGAGTGGAATCCATGCCAGGGAGTGGATTGCTCCAGCCGCGGCCACTTACATCATCAACCAGCTGCTGACCTCCCAGGATCCGAAGGTGCAGAAACTGGCCCAGGACTACAACTGGTTCGTCTTCCCCTGTGTCAATCCCGATGGCTACAAGTACACATTCGAGCACGATCGAATGTGGCGCAAGAATCGTCAGTTGTTCGGCACCTGCCGTGGGGTGGATCTCAATAGGAACTACCCGGACCACTGGAACTCAACGGGCTCCAGCAGCGATCCCACCCGCTACGATTTTGCAGGACCCTCTGCTGGTAGCGAGCTGGAGACCCAGCGCCTGATTGAGTTCATACGCGCAAATGCGGGTAAGGAGCAGATCAAGACGTACATTGCGCTGCACTCCTACTCCCAAATGCTGATGTTCCCGTATGGTTACACCAAGGAGCGGGTGTCCAACTACGACGATCTGCAGGAGTTCGGCAAGAAGGCATCGGCGGCGATCAAGGCGGAGAGCGGCAGGGATTACGTGAGTGGCAGTCTGTATGAAACCATATATCCGTCGAGTGGCGGCAGCATGGACTGGGCGCATTCCGAGGCGGGTATCCCGATCGCGTACACCTTCGAACTGCGCGGTCCTCCGGATAGCCAGGACCTCTTCATCCTGCCCGCAGTCGAGATCCAGCCCACCGCCAGCGAAGCTTTCACCGCCATTCGTGCCATCGTCGAGGCGGCGGCCGAGAAGGGCTACTACAAGTGAAGACCCTGGATTTGCCAGCTTGTTTTACGTACAACGATCTAGACAAACTCTAAGTGCATTTTTTATCGGCGACACGATATTATCTTTATCTATATAAAAATAAACTCATATAAAGACAACATAAAGTGTAACCACAAAGCCACTTAACGATAAGAATCAGGCGGCATGTCACTTCTGCGGGATTTATGGTCGTCAGATTAGGGTAATTCTACCCTATCCGAGTTAGAGTTTCACGGCCCTGGTGATGTGGTTTCTAGGTGAGAGGCGGGGATCGAATATGGCCTCTATCTTCACTTGGCAGTCTGCAAGAAGGAGGTTCTTAATTCTTGATTGTACTCTGCTAAACTTAAACTATACCGTTTTCCATTAGAAACAGGCAGCGATCATAGAGAATAATGCTCTCCACCAGTGGAGCCATAATTAATCGAAGTGTGTAAAAGGAAACTATCCGCTGCCAGTTGGCCAGGTCTGTTTCTAACTGCTCGTTACTCAGAATCCGGCTGTCCAGAGCTTCAAATCGAGTTCCCTGCACGGCTTTCTGGAAATATCTGAGCAACATGCTGGCTATCGATGTCTTGGGAATAGGATTAACTTACTGGTGGAACGTCATGCCGTGTGAATGCTTTACATTCCGCAGAGCACAGTGCCGGAGGTCTGGAAACTGCTGGACAATGATTCGCTCGGCGGCGGCCCGCAGAGAGTGTATCCGGAGGTGCTCATAGTCCCCAGCACTGAGACGATCGGTATACACCTCCATGGCGTGGCAGGAGATCTCGCGGGCTTCGTAACTGAGATGGCATCCTGGTTTGTTGCTGAGAAATCTGCTCAGCGGGTAGCCATGTACTTGCTCCCTGGGATGCGTGGGTTGGGTGGTCATTTTCTGGTAGCAACAGCCCACAAAATTGAGGAACCTAGCCTGCGGGCATCCGAGGAACATGCGCATCAATGTGGGTCCCAGGTTGCCACACGGATGCAGGCCGATGATTCCGAAGCGGAACTTGTCGTCTTCCAGCTGCAGCGCCTCCCGGATGCTGGAGAGGAACTGAGCTGGCTCCGTGCTGCTTTCCAATCGCTGTGTGAGATGCACTGGTCGCCGGAAGTGCCTGGTTTCGGCCTGCGACAGATGCTTCGCTGCCATGGACTCCAGTTTCAGATCGATTTCCCCCGCCTGCTGGTTGAGATCGTGTTGCATTTCAAAGCAGCAGACTTGCAGTCCGTATCCATAGCCCAGAATGCGTGCCAGGTGACCCACACCGGCTCCGAAGTCCACGATAAAATCAACAGGTGTCTGTCGATGACTAAGAGCACAAACCTCTGCCATCCGGGCGACCTCGTGCTGCTTCTTTGGCTTCACCCGCTTCAGGAACATGTGCTTCAGTTTGGGATGCTCCAGGAGTGTGCAGGGAAACGAGTTCTATATCGGGTAAGATATTTACATATGTACATATATGGTGGTGATTCTTGTTCAGAAACCGAAGGGATTTTACCAACATCGAGTTGTTTCTTGGGTGCACGGCCGATGCAGAGGTTGCGCAGCTCCTGTCGCAAGTCCAGTAGATCCACTGGCCAGTTCAGCTGCAGATCATGGTCCTCGTTTTGGAGCAGATCTCCTAGGTTTTCCAAGGGAATGTTTTCCAAGTGCTGCTGCCAGTTTTCAGGAAGCTTACTCCAATGGTCGTCCAGAAAGAAGTCCTTTAAATATCGCTGTTTTGTTTAACTCTTATACATATATTGTAAGCTCTAACCAGAACATAAGCATCCAGCAACCACTCATACTTTTTCAGCAACGCCAAGCTTTTATCCAGTTTTTCTTTTGTATACAACATTTCTTAAAAAGGTATAATGAAAAAAGATAAAATGTACATCACAACATTACATCAATTATATTTCAGTTAGTGGAGCTTACAACCATTCGATTAGTCGATTAAAAAACTATAAGGTATCGATGTAATGATATCAAGTTTTTCACGCTCAATGCTTATCAATTTGTTGTTTTATTTATTTGGCCTGACCAATTTAGAACGCTCTCAATCAAAATTTAAAATAATCTGAAACCGAAATTATCAGTAATCTTAAACAACCTAACAAATTTTTTAAATCGGTGTCTTTTAATTTAGACGTGTACATTTTCATGTTTGTGACAACAAGTAGGTCTATTTATCCATAGTACATTGGCCGTTAGCAAAGACACCCTCCTGTCACAGCGGAGACCCCGTCCTGAAACAGCGGATAATACTGATGATATCGATAGCCGCCCTGAAACATCGATGTTTCCGTCGATGTTCCCCCACCTCTATGGCCCATCGAATTTGCATAAAAAAACTTTCAGCAAGCCCAAGCGCGCACGGCGTTTCCGTTTCTAGTGCAGTTGTAGTTTTTTCATATTTCGAATTCTTGGCCTGTGAACTGAGTCGCCGCTGGCAGATGCACTTTCGGCAGCAGTTGAATGACAAATTCACAGCGCAGTCCATCAGTAACAACAACAAGCGCTCTAGTAGCCCACTGAACTGCGAATTCAAGTGTTTTGTTTGCTCGCCGCGCCGCCCGTCGTGATTCGCATATATTATTTACCGTTGCGAGAGCGAAACTGAAAGTAAAATTCGCAAGCCGCAGAAACTGTAAATTATGTAAAAGTATTGGGCCAACAACAAGTCGTTTGTGGCCGTGTGTGTGTCGGGTGGGCTTATCAGAAAAGTTTAATGGAGGCTGCGCCGGTAATTTCTCGGCCTTCTTCACTTCGCCACCCCAACATCCCCCAGCAACAACAACTGCAGGCGGCGAACAACAAAAGCAACTGTAAATAGCCGCTGCCCCTTGTTTAGCGCCGCATAAACAGCGTAAGTCGACGCACATTGCACATCATTGTCACATCGCCGCTGTAATATACACATGTCTGTATGTAGCACCATACATCTGTATTTATCGCTATATTGCCCTCACCTTGCACTCGTCATCTTGCTTTTTGGCCCGGCGCCAAGAAATTAACCCCACCAAGGCGACCACGCGGCTTTGGCTTTGAGGGTGTTAACAAATGCAGTCACCCGCACCCCAGATCAGGGATAATAGAGTTTCTGGGGCAATTTGCGTACGATCTGAACTGTCTTTCAGAAGTGGTCAAAATCAGATATTTTCGGATGAAGCTATCTTTAAAAGTATAAAAAGAAATATGCAATACAAAAATCTTTAACTTTATTTTAAATTTATTTTTTCTGTTTACAAATCAACAGAACACACTCACTTCTGAAAACATAAAATAATGTAAACTTGTTGATGTTTAATATTATTATTAAAATACGTTTCTGCTTGACTTAAACCTTAAAATGATTACTCATTTCACATCAATTTACCAGATCCTAAAAAAACAGCCCACTAAAGCAAATAAACAGTTTAAGCCGTATTATAAACCGATACATCTTTAGTTAGAGCTTCAGATTTGTACCTTTATAACAATGAAAACTTTAGATAAACAAAAAATAAATTTTCTCTTGCCCTAAAGCAATTGTAGCAAAACGTAAATAAAATAAATTTGTTTAGAATACCTCACAAATATATCAATAATAGTTTATTTACACAATCTGGGAGCGTGCACAACAAATCTGTATTTATTTGGGTATTTTAAACACCCAAGCCTATGCCAAAAACATTTCAATATCACGGAAGAATCCAACAAATTCACCGATGCTTGCTATCGTTTTTCATTACCAGGTCGCAAAATAATGTCGACAACGGGAAACTGCAGTCATAATGAAGAAGACAAATTAAATAAATAAATGCTCAATAACGAAATTGCGTTGCAAGCTAGAACCTAGCGAGATTAATGATGATTTAATGTAAGCATCGGCGGACTATACCAATTTTGCCACCTGGCTAAAAGGGAAGCCAGAAAGCCATCAGACTGGAGGCCTCACTCACCCTGAAGCGCATATTTGCCCGCAAAATTGGCTACAAGGCGAAATCGAAGTCAATTTTAGCGGCCATGCGCACGAAACACCTGATCCTGCTACTGATCGGAGTGATAATAGCCACGATCATATTCATCGCATTCGGACCAGCCGGCGAGCCGAACGACTCATTCAAGAACATCGTCGTCCAGACGCACCAGCAGTTCAAAGAGTTTCAGGTGAGCTGACTCACATTTTCGGGGGTCTAAGTGCCGGCGCCGACCACTGATACGGACACTCCGCGCCCCACATTGTGCCGAATGGCTTAGATAAGGGTATTAAATAATAATTATCTGTTCGTATCTGGCGCTGGCGTGTTGAAACTCACATATAAATAGGGAAAACCGAAACCACAGTGCACTTGTTTTTGGGTTCCTTAGATTCGACGCGCTTAAACTTATCACTAGGGTGGAGCTCGGGAAAAACAAATGCGAACCTAATTGATTTATGGTGCGGGTCACATGTATGATTCATAGTTTCCACTATCAGCAGATTGTCTAATGTTGATGGACGGCCCTATATCCACGACATTTTTTTGGCAATTGCTTTTGGCAGCGTCTGGCTTTTGGCATCGAACTTGGCCTTGAACTGTGCTCCGCCCCTGCCCCGCCCACACATGTAGCTTATTTTCCACTCACTTTATGCTTTTAGCCAAATTGAAGCACGTCCTGCTGGCTGGGCGGGCCGAAAGCTAGATACGCCAGGCAGTCTGGCACATTTGGCCAAGACAAACAGGCCGGCAGCGAACCGAAAGTCATCAGCATCACTCACACAAGTGTCTGGAGGAGGAAGAGAAGAAAGGGCGGATGTTGACCAGGTTCAGGTTCATTTCAGAACACTTTTGGCCGTGGTGGCAAACGAAAAGCCGTGGCCAGTGGTGGTTCTGTTTGGGTTTCGCATGCCAAAGCGTTTACTGTTTACACTAATTAGATTCCGGCCGGAGTCAGGTTGCAAGCCCGTTGAGTTATTGGGTAACTCGAGGGGACTGCGGTTAACCACAGCACAGAGACTTCCGCTGCTATGGGATTTCTTTAAATTATGTAGCCAGATGGTTATAATTCATCATTTTACATTGGTTAGTAAAATAACCAAAGGTGGAGCTTCGTTTTGGGCGGTTTTCTTATCACGTAAGCATATAAAAGCAAATCGATTTAATGGAACCGTAAAAAAGAGTCTTGTCTTTTAAGTTTACAACTAGTTGTTATCTAAGTCAGATAACCAGAAAAGTACAATTTCGGAATCATGACAAACAAAGATAACGGAAGCACTAATGAATAATACCACTGTTTTGATAGGGATCAAAATTATTTTCTAAAAATCGGAATATATTGAACGGGAGTTGTACGCATTTGAATTATTTTTTGTTATAAACCCGTTTTTGCAATTGCAACAATATCTATATAATATTTTGTTCCGTGAGTAATTTACAATGAATTTTCACTAAACTGGTTTGCCCTAGTACCGATACCTACATATATATATCTAACTCGAATTACGCTTATGTGTCCAATTCGATTTCCACTGATGTAAGCAAGCATATAGACTTACAATTAAAGTGATTGAGTGTGCAACTGCAAACACATGATGCATGCCGACTGTTTCCCCCAAGTGTCTTAGAAACATTTAGTTGTCTATAAAGATGGAGTGTTCATTAATCAAGCAAACTTTATTTCTATAGGTACTGCACAACTAGAAATATGAATGTTTTGTATCTTTTTTCAACACGTGACACTGGTAATTTGACCGAAAAAAATAGTGACCCCATCCCAAATGGTAAATTGATAAGTCAAGGGAATATCTACGTTAGTGGAAAAACGTGATAACACTATAAACAATAGGAAGGAAGCTAGCTTCGGCAAGCCGAAATCTATATCATGCCATTAAAATCATATAACAGAAACCGTAAAAAGATATACCCAGAGTTAAAAATAACTTGATAAAAAAAACAACTAAGGTAAAATTTGTATCCAATATTTTTCCGACCCTTCCTATTGGAGCTATATGTTATGGTTGGGAAAGTTTCTTGCCGACACCTTTAAAACTGAGAGACTAGTTTGTGTAGAAACGGATATGGTTAAACCGACTCGTCTAGTGATGCTGAGCAAGAATACATATACTTTATAGGGCCCCTCTGAAAGACAAAAAAAATTTGTACTTACCAAAGTAAATTCATTCTATTAATTATGGCTTATACATACAAATGTATAAATATGGCTCGAAAGTCACCCCACACTTTTCATACAGTTAAGTGCTTGTTTCGTGGGAAATAAACATGTGGGATTAAACAAACTACGACTTTAAGTGGACTTTAAAACTGTGGGGCAGACAGAACTGCTTTAAAATTCAAACAACAAAGTAGTTCGAAAATTAATAATCCAATTATAACATTATACTAGGGTATTCCGAATTTTATGAAATATTAACGCTGCCCTATTTGTGACAATTTGTGTCAACTCTTAATGGATGGACTAATCAATGACTTAAATTGCCCCGATGGTCGCGAGCTTTATCAATGCGTTTGCACAGCGATTACCTATATTTCATATTTACCTGTGTGCGAAGTATCTAAACGAGCGCTATTGATTGCCATATAGCTTTGACAGCCATTGCTTCAATGTCGCACCGCCACCCACTCACATGCTGAATAATACAATTAAGCTGCAGTTGGACGATAATCTATTTAAATTATCCATGTAGGGCGCTAGGAAAATATTGCTGACAAGCGATGAACCGACTGAACCGACTGACCTCTCGAACTTTGATTAACATGAATGCGGGGGTTGAAAAAAGATGGCCTTTATGTGGAGAGAAAATAGACGATGAAGTAAACGAGACATCGCTCAGTTCTCTATAAAGGGTTCTAAAATAAACTTTGGCATCAATGGAAAGGTAATTTAAACGCCGTTCGAATGATACAATACATTTCTTAACCCATTCAGTACTTATTGAAAAGGACAAATTTGTGTAAACATCTACTTTTTAAACTTTTTTCCTCGACTTGAAATCTTAAATTTGTTGATGCAAAAAGTTTCTTCAAACAAAAATAATAGTAACTGCAAAAAAAATATTTCAAAAATCATTTTGTTTATATTTGTTATGATTTTTTAAAGGTGACAATGTCGGAAAAAATGTGTATGAAAAAAAGAAAAACAGGGCTCAAATGCCTGTTTCTACAGATTTTCAAAAAATCATAAAAAATATAAGAAAAATTCAATTTGCAGTTACTATTATTTTTGTTTGCATCAAAAGATTTAAGTTTCCAAGTCGAGGAAAAAAGTTTAAAAAATACATTTAAAAGTAGATTTACACAAATTTGTAATTTTCAATAAATACTGAATGGGTTAAGAAATGTATTGTATCATTCAAACGGCATTTAAATTACCTTTCCATTGATGCCAAAAGTTTACATGAAGTAAGTTCAAATTATGAGTATATTTAACTTTTGTTTGTCAAAATACTAATGCCGACCAGTGTAAATATTACCATGTATTTACATTTAGCTCGATATGTTAAATATTCTTACATATTGTTTGGACCTTAAGTACTGAAGAGATCATTATAGCTTACAACCTCAGGCTATCTAAGCAACAAACTTATATTTTAAAACGCGATTATCTCGGAATGGTGTTTGCGGTGGACACAATTCCAGGAAAATTTAAATCCCGAACCCTTTTTCTTTGCTACTTATAAAAAAAGAATTATCTTGTCGCTGAACGATGTAATTTTTAGATATTTTAAATTTCTTATTTTTACTCTCGAAAAATAAGTTTTATTTAAACTGCCATGTAATCAAAATTCTTAGCGACAAGATAACTGATTTCACTCGCATACGGTTCCTTCTACCAGTTACATACTTTCCGACGAATAAGTTATTCCATTTTACCTTACGAGTAGAAAAACTATTTAATGCTGTCGCACATCTTGAAAAGCCTGCAACAAAAAAGAAAAGTAATATATTCCAACCAAACTTATAAGGCAAGATGATAAGAGTTTTACGTGTCTTTTACTCATATTCTTATATAACCAATTCAGGGCTTTGTAACAGCTTTTACAAAATCTGTCCAGCCAATTTTACCATCGCCATCAAAGTCGACCTGTTTAAACATTTCATCGAACTCCAGATCTGTGAACTTCATACCCATGGACAGGGCAAAGTGGCGCAGATCGCTGCCGTGAATTGAGGCATTTTTAGTCTCATCGATCGCGTCGAAAGCTGCCTTCAGGGAATCCTTGTCGTACAGCTGCTGGTAGACTTTGGTCATAACATGGAGGAACTGCGCTACCGTGACCCCCTCGTTTAACTCATATTCAAATTCCTGAAACATACAGTTGATCTCCGATTCAGTGCGAATTATTCCCAGTTGGTACATCACATCGCCGAGATCATTTTGACTAATCATTCCAGGTGTATGGGTTTCATAAAGCGCGAATGTTTCGCAAATTTCTGTGGCCTGGTCCTCAGTCAGAGAACGAATAGTTGTTTCCTCCTCTTTTGTGTCTTCCATGTTTTTTAATTATATTTGTGTATTTATTTTTTATTGTACAGTTTTTATATCTTTTGGTGTATAGTGTAGGTTTTAGCTTTAAAATGTTAATGTTATATGTCTCATATTTTCAAATGCCATTCCGAATTGTTATAATAAACTAAGTTCAAAGCCTTCTTTAACCCGTTATTGTTGTCGATAGTTATCAGACTATAATTTGTCTGTAAAAACTGCGAGATCTCGTGCACTTAAGATATTACCTAAACTTTTAAATTGTCAGATATTTCATTAAAATAATGCCATGGTCATGGCAACAATTTCAACAATTTTGCAAAATAACAGTTTAGGGATTACCCTTAAGGAATGGTGTGTATGGGTGGATTGAAAATACATATCTGCCAAGTACTCTTATTTGGCTCATTTACTATAAATCTCAAAAATTTCTAAATTATTTTAACGTACTGAAATATTTTTTTTTAATACCCTTGCAGAGGGTTTCATGGTTTCAGTTAGAAGTTTGCAACGCAGTGAAGGAGACGTTTCCGACCCCATAAAGTATATATTTTCTTGATCAGGACCACTAGACGAGTCGATCTAGTCATCTGTCCTTCCGTCTGTCCGTTTCTACGTAAACTAGTCTCTCATTTTTATACCTATCGGGAAAAAACTTTCCCATTGCAGGTAGTATATAAGTCGGAACAAGCCGCATCGAACAACTATATCCTATAGCTCCCATAGGAATGATCAAAAAATATATTTTTTAATTTGTATAAAAAGTATAACTTTGGTGTTTTTTGACATATTAACATCTTCTTTTCGGAATATCATTGTTTTAACATTTCAGAATTTTGAATAAAATTCAAATTAAGTCATACGACTTCATCATTAGCTACCAAAGCAACGATCGGGTAATTATACCGTTATACTTCGTTTTCGGTAAACATATACGGTAGTAAATTAAATTAGAACATAACCTTAAAGTTGTTGTAATTACTTTTTAATTATTAGTTAAAATCCATCTTTATCGTAATCGAAAACGTTGTATGCTTCCTTTAAATGCTTAGTATGTTCCATAAATTTATAGATTTGAGTCATCAATTCATTAAAATGTAGCAAAAAAATCACCTTCAAGTCTTTTGGAATACCTGTAAACTTCAGACTCTGTGGTTTTGGCCGAGAGCGCGCATCACAGTTCCCAAATCTACTGGACTGATTCTTCTAGTCTATTGTGGATCACAAAAGGTGAATGTTTCGCGGACCTCTGCAAGATCGTCTGCGGACAAAGTATACTCAAGTGGATAAAAACAAGAAAGAACGCTATAATTTCGTTTTCTAACTAAATAAAAAACAATGTTCGGTTGCAAGAAATTGCGGCCAGCCCGTATGTATGACAGCCTTCAGCGTTGATTCTCGTGATAGTAAAATATAGAAGTATCTAAGGACTTACACAGACCGCTAGTAATAATGTGGAAATGTAAAATCACAAATCTTAAATATGTAAAGAGTTTAGGTAAGAGTAACTATTGTCTATAGTTAAATAACTATCAAAACTACAACTTTTCAATGTTATACTAATTTTACCAAGAAAAAACTCTGAACGGCGCAGCGAAAGATATTCATCAAGTTAAAAAAAAGTGTGTGTATTATTCGAGCTGTAAAAAACATATTGTATCAGGGGAAAAGTATGTAACAGGTAGAAGGATGCGTTTCCGACCCCTCAATATTTAAAGAACCTTGATCAGAATCACCAGCCGAGTTGATCTAACCATGTCAAACTGTCCGTGTGAACGCTGTGATTGTGATAAAAGTTGTAAAAAAAAGTGTAGTGGTTTTATATATACCTATCGATTGCCCTAGAAAAATGTTGCCACAAACCACATAAATACGTCCGAAAAAAAGCGGTATCTTGGAAAGTTTAACAAAAAATTGGTATTACGAGTGCAGGCTCTAGAGATTTAAACAGTCAGATCCATGTGTTTATATTAAACTTTTGATGAACTTAATAACAATGCATATAGGAATTTCCCATGTTATTATTAATTTTACAATATTTTAAAAGCAAGATGTGACTACTAAGTTGCTGAATGAGTCAACATTTTATGATCAACTTCGCCAGAGAAAAAGTAAACACGGAGTGCGGTCGCGGTCAAATATTTAAATTGGCATCGTAATCAGCGTAGCTCGTTTTTATGATTGCTTTTCCTCATCGCCGTCACCCTTTCGAATATCCTGGCACTCCCCGGCGACCATTAGGCACATGCGACCATTTTGCCCATTTCGGAGTCACGCGCCCAGTCACATGGACACACACAATCCGAATTCTTGGGACAAGGTTTTACAGCCGACTTTCTGGCGCTGCCCCGACTGACCCAAAGGAATTCGGTGGGAATTCCTAGTGGCGCCGAGACAAGAAAAACGCTACTAGGGTGTCTTTTTTTTAGAAGGGGTTCGTGTTTATTTAATGCTTTCAATTTGGAATTTCTCATTCAGCTTCGCATGGCAGCAACAAACTCATTAAAGGATATCTTTCCATCTTTATCCATATCAATGTCCTGGAACATCTCTTGCAGATCACTGTCAGACATCTTTTCGCCCAGATTGGTCATCACCGCTCTAATATCCAAAATCGTAAAACTGTTCACTTCGTTGCGATCGAAGATCTTAAAAGCCTGCTTTAAGGACACAAGACTGTTTTGCTCCTCCAGCCGCTTAGACATAACATATAGGAAGTCCTTGAATTGTACTTGGCCACCAAAGTCCAAATCAGTTTCATTGGCCAGGTTATATATCTCCGCTTCGGTAAGGATCTCGCCAAGGGCCCGCATAACTCCTCCGAGCTGCCTGATGGTCACAAATCCTGACCTTTCCGTGTCATACAGGTGGAAAGCTTCCCGGATCTCTTCTATCTGGGCATCGGTCAAACTGCTCATGCTGGCCAAAATAAAGTGTTTTTTTTTTAGTATTGGAACGTTGTTTTACGTTTCTTTTCGTTTTAGTGTCAGTTCCTAAATAACAAACCAAAAATATATATTGACAAATAGATCTAAGGTGGTTTGAAAGGTTCTTCTGTTGCCTACAGGAGAAAAGAGGGAAACTATAAGACAATTTGGGACTTTTTAATGGACTCACCTTAAAAGAGAGAGGCTATCGCGTTGTCATCATGTTAACAAACTCCTCGTAATTGATGTGATTGTCCTGATCCAAATCGTACTCGCGTATCATTTCCTCCAACTCGTCGTCGCCAAGCTTAACGCCCAACGCCGAGAAAACATTTTTTAGCTCGGTGGTGGTAATATAGCCGTTGTTCTCCTTGTCGAAAATGCGGAAAGCCTCGCGCAGCTCCTGCTCCTGGCCCGTGTCACGCATCTTGCGAACGATAATGTTACAGAACTCACGACCCGCGATGGAGCCATTACCATCCGAGTCAACCTCATTGATCATGGACTGAACCTCCGTGTCGTTGGGCTGGCGACCAAGGGCGCGAATCACCACCGCCATCTCCTTAGAGGTGATGGCGCCCTCGTTCTCCTTGTCAAAGATGCGGAAGGCTTCCCAGATCAGGGACTGTTCCTCATGCGATATATCCTCCATCTTAATTGGTTTGGTTGATAGGGGGTGTATAAGTGGTATAAGGCGTTGTTTCGTATATTTGTTGTACTGTGTATTTCTCTGTTCGGAGGTGTTAACTGAATTTCCCCCTTCAACTTCACACGGCTCCTGACATTGAAATCGATTCCTACCCCAAGGGAAAAGCTGCGGAAAATGAAAACGGAAAAATGAACATCCCCCCGTGGCTTTATTTCGCTGCAGAGTGCACAAAACCGATTGGCACAAAATCAATAAACTCGTTGTGTAAGCGCAATGTCACAGGGGCAGAGTTGATTGATTCGAATGTCCTTGGGCCAAAAGGCCCTGAAGCTGATCGCTTTCAGTTGCGACATAAAGACGTCTATACCCATAGCTAGCAACCGTAATCTACAACTAGTATCTTTCGATTTTTGCTAACAAAGTTCAGAAAGAAAAAAAGCACAGCCACTTTTCTCATCCTAATGTTAAACTATAAAACAAAATAGATCAGCACTTTTCATAAAGCTTATATATTATGTTCCTGCTTGGTTTAGCTTCTATGTAAACTCATTATAAAAACCGCATTTACATTTTAGTTTTGGGTCAATTTACTTTACAATAAATTGATTACTTGATTTTCCATGATCAACTAATTATGGGTTTTTATAAACCTGATATTTTGTTTATCTTTGCTAGTATGATATCATAAAAGAAGCTCTTATAGATTGCCCATTAAAGTTGTAGGAGCTTTGGGTTAAATTAGTTTCATTGGTGATATCCGTATTCCAAATTTATATGATGGCTTTCCAATTTAAAGCTTCATTATAACAATGGTTTTTTTTTGAAGCTACTATTTTTAAATAATTTTTTTAACTCAATGCCGGAAAATAAGATGCTTAAAAAGGTAATGAATAGATTTAGGGCAATACTTTTTGCTTTAAGTGTAACTTAGAAGTAGTGGTTGCCATCGGTCGAGCAAGGTTGTCATGCGATTTGGGTTTGGCGACGCCTAGCCTTCGCCTTTTGCCGCAGGTTAATTTCAGTTGTTTTCCTCTTAGGGCCTTTCACCTGCCCGTAGTGGGGCACACCTGACACCATCTTGTGGCTGGAGAAGGAGCAGCGCCAGGAGCCAGAGCATGCGGCACGCTCTCCTCTGGCCGCATTCAAAACAAATAGTAGACACAAATTTGGCATCGGCACGAGAAGGTTCCATTGTGTGGCGGTGTTTGTGTTTTGGGTTGGGGTATTTGTATGAGTTGGTTTCTGCGGGAAGGGAGCGTGCTTGAGGGCCGTAATGGAAAGATTTCTCACATGTGTGTTTCCGCCGGGCCAACTAATATGTGTCGCCTCGGAATTGCTCCCATGACGGGGCAAATTTCACTCACCGAGCTTGGCTTTTGGGCACAAGGATTGTGGCCATATTAAGTTAACCGCAGTCTGCTATTATATGAATTATTAATTTGGAAAACCCTATTTAAACACTAATTTTCTATTTAATTCTTGCAGGAGAACCTCCGCGTTGGTTTGGAACGCAAAAAACTTGAAATAGACCCAAAGTATTTGATACTTCTGGGCTTCACCTCGCCAAAGGATGCCTCAGGCCAACAGCAACAGCAGGATCAGCAGAATGGGGCCGTCATTGGGTTACCAGGCCAGCACCTGCCAAAAACAGATTTTCCAGCGCCGGCTACCAAAGCGGAACAAGAGCTCAGCGAGCTACGAGGACTACGGCGTCCCCAGGATGCCGTCACCTTTGATGGCCAGCAGGGAGATCGAGAGCAACGGGGCCAGCGCAAACGGATCACCACACCGTACAACGGAACAAAGATCAACTTCACCATCGTCACGTATGTGCTGGAGGGTCAGGCTGCATCGGCCATCCTACTGGCCCAGAACATTGCAGCGAAGCTTCCCAGCGAATACCTCCTCATCTACGACTTGGGTGTGTCAGAGGAGCAGCTGCGGGACTTGGGCGCCTACTGCAACAACAGCCGGTGCTCGGTGATCACCTATGACCTGTCGGAGTTCCCCTCCTTCGTCAGTGATCAGCGGACGCACGCGTACCGGCCCATCGTGATCAAGGACGGTCTGATGCGTGCCCGGTCGGTTCTCTTCCTGGAAAACTACATGAGGGTGCGAGGCGGCTCCGCCCAGCTGCACAAGCTGCAGAGTAGCGTGATGAACCCCGGAGTAAAGACCGCTGGGGTCCGGTCCGCGGGAGTCCTTGGCTGGAACACGCCAACGGCGGTGTCCTCGCTGACGCATCCCAAAATGTTCGACTACTTCGAGTCGAAAGCTGAGGACTTCAACTTCCTGCGGATGGTCGACCTGGACGCGGTATTTTTCTCGGACAATCCCCTGGTTACCGAGAAGATCATGCTGCCCTGGCTAAAGTGTTGTCTGACCCTCGAGTGCATCGATCCAATCGGTGAGTCGGCAGTTGGGGCGAATTTGGGTTATGGAAAACTGTCATTAGGAATGTGCCCTGTTCTTTCCCCAATATAAATCAATCAAACCTACATTCGTGCCACCACCCCAATCTCTCCTTTGGGTCTGGTGTACTAATGACCGTCATTTGCACGGCATTCCGTTGATGGCACTCACATCAGGGAAAATTATGTAATTACCATTTGAATTTGGATTGATAGCAAACGTAACAGTGCCTTTTTAGATCGAACAATTCATTTTTATTCAACCGGCCATTTTTCACTTTTCCTGTGTTTGTTTATTACATATATTGTAGATGAACCAACATCACATAATTCTGGCTTCATTCCCTTGAATTTCGTTGAAATGAACTCTGTGTTCGTTTCCGTGACTTCATATGAAATGAACACACAGTTCATTGACAATTAGTTCAATAAAATGAATATGCTTTTTTATATGTTCTTGACGATATAGTTAGTAACCGATGGCCGCGCATTTCTCCTTTTTTCATTGATTGACAGTGGCAAAACCAACTAAACTCGTGCCAAAGAGCAACAGACCTTATCACCACTTCATTAACAGCAAATGCAAACTGAAAATGTATCTTCATGCTCGACAAATATTTTCTTTCGGATAAAAGACATCAGTAAATATTTCAGTTGTCCGCTGTTCAGCTTCGAAAAGGGTTTTATAGCATCGTAACAAATTTTTCGTCACATCGGGTTTCTTGTAAGCTTTAAATATTTGTGGTTTGGAGTTTTCGATACCAAACGGTGTTCCTAGTTGCCGATAATTTTCCGAAGTGCTTGTACAAAAATTTCTGGTTTTTGTATAATAATCGTCTTGGGGGGATTTTATTACAGAGCCCAGTAAGTTTTTGCTTTTTTCCACATTTTTAGACACCTTAAAGTTCCTATGCTTTACATTTTCCATATAGTATTGTCGCTGCGCCAAGAAGTCTTGTTTGTTTGCCATTTCCTTCACCAATGGTGGTATTTTTTCTGCCTTGTATTTTTGCAGCAAATTGCAAATTTCACATTCGCATTCAGTTTGAGTAACTGCATCAGCCTGGGGTACATGAATTCTGTTACACCTCTTAGGTCGTTTTTTCTTAAACAGTTTGACAGGTTGCCGTTTCCTTTTATTCAAAGGAACGTGAACAACTTCATAATCATCGAAAGTCAAGAGTTCTTGAGCCGAATTGTTGATGTCAGAAATCGTGAGTACAGCATTCGCCTTAGATTGATTAATTCTCTTAATCGACTTAAATGTTCTATTTAACTGCTCCGACAAGTCTGAACTTAACGGCGATATAGTTTCCTCAGAATGCTCAAAGCTGTTAGGCTCCTCATGACTTAAACTATCCAAGCGATGAAGTTGCTGTACAAGTTCTGCCTTAGAAGAAATTTTTCTTTCGTAGGATCTGTGTATGTTAAGGAACATGTTCGCCGCAGTTTGTCTAGTTGAACGTCTTAAACTCGTGTCCATAGTTCGAAAGACCTTTTTGCTGGAAATAGCTTCCGCATCCCGTGGTGAAGTAGAATCTATTAGCTGTTTTTTAAGCATATTTGTTATACTGGATGCACCTAGTTTCGAGGCCCGCTCCTTCAGATACTTAAACCCGTAGTCATGAATTTTAAGGCTTTCACCCAGTTTAAAATCAAATCGCTGGTTCAGAGAGGACTGTTTTTTGAGATTTTTTATTTTTATTGACGATGTTTTAGATGGTTCAGAAAAATAATTTATCCCGTGTTTTAATGTCCTTTTTGCAGACCTGTTCTTTAAAAGATCTCTATAATCCGTGGGCAAATTTAAGGCAGTTCGAGATAATTTCTTTAAAATCGTATACTGCATATTCTTGCTTAGCTTTGATGGGTTCTTTGGACCTTTCAACTCGCCCAGCTCTACTAGAGCTGGCCACAGTTCTGTTAGCTTCTTTTCTGTTTCTACAACAGATAATCTATGGTTTTGTAAAGATTTGAGATGAGATTTGAGTTGAGATGTGTGAGTGTTGCGCCTTTTATATAATTTGTTTGCTTTATCGTTAGATTTCATATATTTTGTTTGCATTTTTGCTTTGTTTTTTCTAAACACAAATCTACTAAGCAGTCGATTAAGAATGTGACAAAATCCTGGACTATTTGGATTTGAATTAATAGGCCTTGCCAAAGGCTCGGGTAGATTCTTTTGGGGCTTGAATGTGATTCTTTGCCTTTTAATCTGATTTATTTCAATAACTTTATTGTTGGACATTTCCGTTTGCTCAAAGAAATGTTGTTCTCTTACTCGGGGAAGCTTTCTTTTTGACTTGCTAGTTTTTAACTGCTGGTCTTGAGGCGGCTGGTACATCTGCTTAAGCTTCTTGATGTGATGCTTGAATCGTTTCCACTTGGGCATCTCGATTTCCGCATTACATGATTTAACTCCACTTGAAAACATGCTCTTTTGGAGTTGTTCCATTCGTTTAGTCAGAGGCATTTCCGATCTCTCATTATTAATCCTAAGGAGGCTGTAATGATTCTCTGCCCTAGAGATTTTGCCAGCACTGCTGAAAAACGGACAAGCATGCCCCAGGAACATTTTATGCTTATCCCTGACCGTGGGATGTAGCGTTGACTTGGATATGGCTTGGAAAAATGTTGGCATGGTTCAGAAAGTGATAGACTGGTTTTATTACAAAATTTTGACAGCCGAAATAAAATCGAACAATAAATTTTGTATTTCAAAGCCTACTGGGGGGTTCTCTTAGCAAACTTCGGTCCTAAAGCATTCGCGGAACATGCGTATGGCATCCATGATTTGGTTGAAGAAGAGCATCTTCATCAAACGCCAAACCCCCTTGGGCAAATCGCAGTGAATGTTGCAGGCGGCAAAAACATACTCCTGGGGTCCAATATTGTAGCCATGTCCACCGCACAGCATGAAGTGGGTGTCGTATATGACGTACCACGCCTCCACAGTGCAGGCCATTCCCAAGAAGACCTCTACCACGCGGTTCAGTCGGTAGGCCAGCAGCAGAAATAACCCAAAGATGATACAGATTATGGAAATCCCTCGAATCTGGGTGAACCGAAAGCGCTCCTGGGCGGAGTATAGCATTAGGGCTAAGATCTCTACGATTAGGATGACGGGATAGACATAGACCTGCAATACGAACGGTTATAAATTCAAACTTAAAGCTCTGTATTTTTTAGGCAATATATTTCAATATGAGCTCAGTAGTAATAAAATAATGATCTTCTTCAAACATTAAAATCAATATTAAAATATATCATTATACCCTTGCAGAGGTTATTATGATTTCAGTCAGAAGTTTGCAACGCAGTGAAGGAGACATTTCTGACCCCATATATATATTCTTGATCAGCATCACTAGACGAGTCGATCTAGCCATGTCCGTCCGTCTGTCCGTTTCTACGCAAACTAGACTCCCATTTTTATAGCTATCGGGATGAAACTTTCCCAAATTTCTTAATTCTATTGCAGGTATTATATAAGTGGGAACGAGCCGGATCGGACAACTATGTATATCCTACAGCTCCCATAGTGATAAAAAAATATTTTTTTATCTTGGCAAAATCATTTTTTGAACATTTAAGGACTTTGAATAAAATATTAACAAAATCAGACGACTTTATCATATAGCTGCCATAGGAAAGATCGGATAATAATGTCAAAATAACACAAAGTCCGTTATATTCCGTTTTCAGTAAACATAAACGGTAGTTAATTAAAATGGAACATTATCTTAATGTTTCTGTAATTAGTTTTAAGCTTTCGAAAAATCGAAAAGCTCTGAACACACAACGCTTCCACGGGATCGACCTGGAATGGTATAGAAACATCGGTTTGCCGGAGCTAGCTTCCTTTCATGTTTTTCATTAAATTTCAAACTTAAATTGGATTTAAGAAAAATGTTTTCACATACAATCCGACGTGTAATGTTGATTAATTCACAAATTTTGACTCACCCAATGTGATTGCACCAAATTAAGTAGATATACACTCCTATTAAAGGACCCGATGCATGTGGTTAAGAAAAGTACCAAGTAGTTAAAAGGACCGAATCTCCTCCACTCCCGCCAAACGTAGAAGCACGTATACAAGAACATAGTTAAAAACATGGCTATGGACATTATATAATTGTAAGGCAAGGGATATTTTAACATCAACTCCAGACAGGGCAAGGTAAATACCAGCTGCAGCTGCAATCAGCATTTTATAATAAGTAAAATGAAGTTGTTCGATTCGAAAATAGATAGCGGAAAACGTACGATTAGTATTCCATAGAAACGGCGCACCAGACGACGTCGGAGTCCAATGTTTGTAATGTCGAATTCAAAGTTCCTTTGCAAATGTCCATTGGGCAGCAAAAGTTCACATTGTATAGCAATTCCCGGGATTTCCGATTTTTCCACCATCAATATGGTGTCCATTTCACCACTCAACTGAGGAGATACTGCTGCCTAATGCCCAATTATATTTCTGTATTTGATAAGCCCCGTTTTCCAGTTAATAGTTTATCTAATTTGGTATACTCCATTTCCATAAACACCCCACACCATACATAAAAGCAAGGAAGAACGCTGTAGTCGGGGCACACGTTACTCAGCTAAAGAGAGCAAAAGGGTAATGTAGATATAACAGGTTTTTCAATAGGAGCGCTAAAATGCTTTTAAAAATCAGAACGGTTTGGAACATCAATGAAAATCTTTATTTCTGTGCAAGTACATTATCTATGAATCTCGATTTCTGTTGCATGGCTACCACGGGCACGATTGCAGAAGTCATAGCAGCAAATGACGATGGTTTTTAAGCATAAATCGGCCGATACTGCTGCAATTTCATATCGATATTTATAAGAAGTTCTCCAATCGTAGCTGCTTAAGTTCTTTCGTCAATTTGATCTTGTAAGGATGTAGGCCAAAATCTTTTCGCAAAAATTCGCCACAACGACGTCATAAGGATGCCTAACGGTTGAGAAAGAAGTTCGGTAGTAAATTTAAATAATTTAGACTCGTTGGATTGTATATCCTTCCATAATGGAATGACAAACCTTACTGAAGAGAAATGTTAAATGACACAGTTGGGGCGGTTTATGTAAGTGGCATTTTTATACCCGTTACTCGTAGAGTAAAAGGGTATACTAAATTTGTCGGAAAGTATGTAACAGGCAGAAGGAAGCGTTTACGTCCCCACAAAGTATATATTCTTGATCAAGATCACTAGCCGAGTCGATCTAGACTAGGCTATTGGGATTTGGCATGCAGATTCCTAAGCTTCTTATGCAGCGCAAGTTTGTTTCAGCAGAGTGTCACGCCCAATCTAAAAAAAATTTAACTGAAATGTAGTGTTCTTATCAATAACTATCCATTGACCCAAAAAAAATTTGTCACGCCCACTCTAACGCCCACAACGCTTAAATCTGTCTACCGCGGGTAGGTGGCTTTGCTGGTTGCATATCTCCATTTGAGAGTATTGAGTAACTGGTATCTGATAGTCGAGGTACTCGACTATAGCGTTCTTCCTTGTAAGTAATAAGGAGTTCCTAAGTTAAAGATAGTTCCCTATTATTTTAAATTCGGTGGAACGAAAGAAATGTTTCATTTGTTATAATTACAAATTATACGCTTGAACCGTCGCTGGTAAAACCATAAAAGCAAGAATATTGAATTTTGGCTTATAAAGGTTCATCTTAATTTATATACCTACCCTCCGAAAAAAACACTCTATTAATTATATTAATGCATTTGTATTTTTGCAGGTGCCCAATCAAATGGTTGCAAGTTCAACAAGAAGCCTCTGTACCGATATTCCGGGTGCCACGGGTACGATGCGTCCGCCTTCAACATTGTTTTGGGTCTTACCTCGCAAATGGACAACACTGAGTACTCGCTGCCCAGCGACAGTCCACGCAACATTTTCTACAAGGAGACGCTAGAGCAGGCGACACGGATTCTGGAGAGCAGGCGGCGCAACAGCAGCGAGACATCCGACCATCCGTTTACGGACGACTGAGCAGGGAGATCTGAAATAAGAAGTGAACGTGGGCATGGCCAAAGCATTTGATACAACATTTTCTACAGACACACACAGACACACTCAGGAGCCGGCGGAACAACCCAAGATTAATAGGAGATACGGCGTAACAGAGAATCCTTAATATGAATTAGATAACGCTCGGGGGCGATTCCCTATCAAGCAGAGATTGACAGACGATTTGGTGTCCAAGACAAGATCAGAAGTGAACAGACCAGAGCACAGTAGTTTAGCGTAGCGTTAGGATGTGCAGTTTATCAATACTTATAACAATTTAGTCAAGCCCTAGTTACTTATTTACCGAAAATCTACATGAATATCTGTGTGAATGTTTCCATGTACTTGCTGCGCGCATCAATAATTGTAAAACCCCTTCTTTAGTTAACTGCCCCAACTGTAAATACATAAGAACATCAAATGGCATACATTTTGTGATTGTATTTTATAGTTACTCACGCATAGACAAACATATACAGTATATAAATATAAATGTATTGTATCTATCCTAGAACAAGACGAGCCAAAAAAGTAAGTTAATAAAATTCTGAATTACCAATACCAAATGAAACCGTTCTTATTCTGACTCTGTAATTGGCAATAAATTGAACCTGCTATTATATATGAGTTTATATGTAGCCCTTCAATTGTAAATGGCACTTTTTCACATTTTTGTAAAGCTGAAGCTGGTTATATCTTGTAGAGGTAAGGGAGTACAAACAAATGCATTACTTTCAGCGTGACTGTCATTAGCCACACTAAACAAATTTCTGTACGATCCGAAGAACATAAATAAATATGCGGACCACATCGACGTACAGAGTGAGAGCTGCGAATACATATTCCTCGGGATCCAACTGTTCCGCACGGTTTCCGCCGACTATGGACTGCATGTCGTAGATCAGGAAGAAGCATCCTATTACGGCACACAAGCAAGAAATTGGCAAGCTATCCACGAATCCGGGCATCGAGAAACTACACACTGAAAGGACAAGAAGGATCATCACAAAGGTTATAGCTACCCCGCCCGCAGCGGTGTAATCGTATTTAGTTTGCACAGCGTAGATGCAGAGTGCTGTGACCAGCACCGTAGTAATTGCCACCGCCGAGAGGACAACATTGGAATCCATTAGGCTCGATGCGGCTCCCAGGAGCAGCGACATGGTGAAGGTAAAGATGGCCAGACAAATCAGATTTACTGGGTGCTTTCGTCGCACGCTCTCCAGACAGACGATCATTATCAAGACGATAATGTTAACGATCATGGCCAAAAAAAAGACAACGAAATTCTCCCGCACAAACTGCTTGGTGGGCCCGTGGTAAACAAATGTAGCCATCACTGCACACGTGAACAGTAGTTGGACCTGCAAGAATAAAACTGATACAATGTCAAACTGGATGTAAGATGTACAACTTACCATGAGGATTCCAAAGACTTTGCGCACAAAGCCCTTTCGAATAGTTTGATCATCAAAGATAATGCTTTTTACAATTAGATCATGGGTAATCGTTCCAGATTCCAACAAGTGCGGCTGTACAGCTTCTGCAGCCGAATCCTCAGCCTGGGATCCATTTCTTGGAGGAGGTGCTGGCAATGCAATCGGTGGGAAGCGGTCATTGTTAATCGGTACTGAAACAGACATAAACATCATAGAAACTGTGGGTTTTGGATTTATTAGAATTCAATGAAACAAAATAATATACAAAAAATATACATACATATATACAGAGTGCGAAAAAAAATTTACAAACTTTTGATATGGAGTTGTAGTACAAATTTAACTCGTCAAATGAAAACACCTCTTAACGAGGTACAAAACCTTCAACATACAAAAGTGTCGATATCCACTTGATGAAATAATAAAGACACTTTCTACATTTTTCTCATTAAAATTTGGGTTTTTATAGCTGTTTTCTCGTTAAACTACTCTGGGAAATAAAAAGTGATAAGACTAGTTTCTTACATTCAGCTGTTTAACACCATATAAATTTTTTAGGACTGTAAAACTTTTTGAGACAAACTCACAATAAAGGCATTTGAAAAGTCCCCTAATATCTTGTTTTTGGAATAAATGAACAGAGCATAAGATTTTAGAGAGTATTGTCAGCAAGAAATTTCAACTTGAACTTTATAAGTTATAAACAAAAAACTTAAAAACGGCCCTGACAAAAGAGAATATACGATTTCTTCCCTAGCTCTTTCGAACTTTTTTCTACAAACGTGCGGATCTTCGAGTCCGGACTTTGCAGTTAGTAAGTTGGTAAAATCAAAAAAAAAGGGGTCGTGTGTAGACTATGAATATATTCTTAATCAGGATCACTAGCCGAGTCGACCTATCCATGTCGGTCTGTCCATATGAACGCTTACATCTCGTAAACTGTAAGACGTAGAATGTTGCGATTAAGCATGCAGATTCTTGGGCTTCCTTCTTACATGTAAATACACACTAAAACTCTATGCAGATGTGAAAAATATTTAATTTTTTTCAAGGTTAAAAATGTACAATGAACTACAACTGTACGCTGTACGTAAATAAGATGTACACTTCAGTTTTGGGTTCAAATTGAACAAATTAAGTTGTTCAATTTCAAGTTCTCAAAAATCAACAAGAAATAATTAATTTTATAGTTATCGTCTGCAGCTTTTTCTGAAGAAAGAAATAACGATATATTGTCAACACATAATCAATCAATAATCAAAAACAATCTTTGTTTGTCACGATACCCTACGTGAATTGTTTATAAAATTATTGCAAATACATTTTCGGCACAACAAGAGAAACAACAATTATTTTGAATTTTTAACTTGACGTACCATATGAGATTTAAATAGTTCATCACCTTACCCTGCTCGCCACTTTACCATACACTCCCCTATTACTTCCAACTTTTAATTAATCCAGAATTCTGGACCAGAATACATATTTATCAGGGGAGTCACAGAAATCACTTCAGCGCTGTCATGAACAATTTCTATTTATTTACCATTTTTAAAAATCTCTATAGATATCATTTTTAATAAGAAAAAAAAAATTTTTAATAAAAAAGTCCACGTGGACAAAAATAGGAGGGCGGGGGCGGGTTAGTTAAAAATCCACGATTGTTCACAAGGGGAAAAGGGGGGGTCAAAAAGTGCTTAAAATTTGTCCACGTGGTATATGGACGGCCCCTTAGTTAGTTGGTAAAATCAAAAAAAAGCGGTCGTGTGTAGACTATTTATATATTCTTAATCAGGATCACTAGCCGAGTCGACCTATCCATGTCCGTCTGTCCATATGAACGCTGATATCTCGTAACCTGTAACACGTAGAATGTTGCGATTAAGCATGCAGATTCTTGGGCTTCCTTCTTATAAACACACACTAAAACTCTATGCAGATGTGAAAAATATTTAATTTTCTTCAATATTGAAAATGTACAATGAACTACAATTTGAACTGTACGCAATTTCAAGTTCTCAAAAATCAACAAGAAATAATTAATTTTATAGTTATCGTCTGCAGCTTTTTCTGAAGAAAGAAATAACGATATAATGTCAACCAATTGGGTATCGTCAGGGTACCCTACGTGAATTGTTTATAAAATTATTTCAAATGCATTTTCGGCACAACAAGAGAAACAACAATTATTTTGAATTTTTAACTTGACGTACCATATGAGATTTAAATAGTTCATCACCTTACCCTGCTCGCCATTTTACCATACACTCCCCTATTACTTCCAACTTTTAATTAATCCAGAATTCTGGACCAGAATACATATTTATCAGGGGAGTCACAGAAATAACTTCAGCGCTGTCATGTAAAATTTATAAATATGCAAATAAGAAACTTAGGATAAAGATTTACATAGGTGCTCTGTGGTACCCCTGATTAGCTCATTTATAAAGCAGGGTGATTCAATACTGATTATATGTTTCTTATCGCTTTCTGTTTTTTTTTTTAATATTTATCGTTCTAAGAAGTCCCTCGGGGATCCGCATTTACATACATATGTACGTACAATGTACGTCGTATGTTAATATGAAGTTTTTAAATAAATGGTAGGAACTCACCGCACAATGCAGCTTTATCTAGGAACGCAGTCCCTCTTTTAGGTGAATCCATGCCGAAAAGTAATGGATAGCAGTGATATCTGAATAAAATATGCCTATCTACAAAGTTCTAAGGATGAAATAATAAGAAAAATCTTTTGTGTCTGTACCGCAAAACTGGAGGAAAGGAATGGAAATCAAGCTTGCCGGCTTTTATTTTTGTTCAGAGATGCCAGAGTGTCGCGCAAAGAGTCAGCTGATTTTCAAATATTTCGATTCGAACAAATAGCTGTACATATGTATGTATATGAGCCATCGACATGGTCAAAATCACTTCAGTTCACAAAAGCCACGGGCCCGCAGAGTCAGTCTTAAACGGGTTCGGCCAGCAAAAAGTAAAAGTTCCCTGTCCGCGTGTGAGTGTAATTGTAAGATAATGAGTTTAATTACAATATTGCTCAAGACGGTGTTTGTACTCGCATTGGCCGTCCTCTTTGGATACGACACTGTGGCCGCCTATGATCCAAATGATCCCAAGATAGCCGAGTGCTGCCTGCCGCCTGAGGGCAATTTCGAGGCCTTCTATCCGCGGGAAGTGGACGGCATCCCCAACAGCGCCTCACGTCCTGCCCACGGACATGGCAGCTTCTTCAAGCACCGGAACCCAGCGCTGGTGGACACAAAAAATGCAGCTGCCTATGGCTATCGGTTTGATGGCAAGAGGCGTTTCAATTTTGACTAGCGTTGTTAAGCCGACCAATCTGTATTATACACAAATAAAGTCCATTTCAAAACGAAAATTTTAAGATTTATCACTGTAACGGAAAACCGAGCTGCAAGCGGGCTGGCAACCCTTTCACTCGTGCAGCCCTGGGGTTTTGTGTGACTGACACTTAAGGCAAGAGCAGAAGAAGAAGAAATCAACATTTTTTCTTCGAAATTCACTCGTTTAAAAAGAATAAAAAAATATGTTTCTGAATCAAATTCAAATATAAATCACATAAATTTGTTAATACCATTACCGAAGCCAAATCACCAGCACATGATGAACGCGCGCAGCATCGGCATGCTGAAAATGCTCAGACACTCCTGGCGCACGTAAGAATCTCGTGGGGTGGTGAAAGGTGGGGTGTTATGGAGCCGGCGAAAAATAACGATTGCCCTTTTCCGCTGAATGTAATGCAGGTTTCCACGCCGCTTGGCCACCAAGGTGACCACGCTGGGCGGCGACGAGGTAGGCAGTGGCACCGGAATCGGCCAGATTACCGGCGGAGTGCGGGCGACCGATGGGCCACAGAAGGTGAACACGCCGTCCAAGGAGATCGTCACCCACCTGCCGCCCCTCACCGAGCCACTGCCCAACTTGCCGGAGGCCGTTTACGCAGCTCCGCTGGCGGAGAGCGCCATTACCAAGGTCACCACGCTGCCGAATGGCCTGCGGGTCGCTTCGGAGCCGCGGTACGGACAGTTCTGCACTGTGGGCCTGGTAATCGACTCCGGACCGCGATACGAGGTGGCCTACCCCAGCGGCGTCTCGCACTTCCTCGAAAAGCTGGCCTTCAATGTGAGTTTGCTTCTGTTGAGTAAGATCCTTGCTAACTGGGCTACCCATTCCAAAGTCCACAGTCAACTTTCCCAACAAGGACGCCATACTTAAGGAGCTGGAAAAGAACGGTGGCATCTGCGACTGTCAGAGCTCTCGGGATACGCTCATCTATGCTGCCAGCATCGACAGCCGGGCCATTGATTCTGTGACGCGTTTGCTGGCGGACGTCACCCTGCGGCCCACGCTCAGCGATCAGGAAGTGAGTTTGGCCAGGCGCGCCGTTAACTTTGAGCTGGAGACGCTGGGCATGCGGCCGGAGCAGGAGCCCATACTGATGGACATGATCCACGCGGCGGCCTACAGGGACAACACCTTGGGCCTACCGAAGCTGTGTCCGCTGGAGAATCTAGACCACATCGATCGGAAGGTGCTGATGAACTACCTCAAGTACCATCACTCTCCCAAGCGCATGGTCATTGCTGGTGTGGGCGTAAGTCTTTGGCAAAGTTTATGTTTTGGAATTTTAATAAAGGAAACTTTTGCTAGGTGGATCACGATGAGCTGGTGAATCATGTGAAAAGATACTTCGTAGAGGACAAAGCCATATGGGATTCGGAAGCCCTGGACGACTTAGGCCCCAATCAAGTGGATACATCTATTTCCCAGTACACTGGAGGAATAGTAAAGGTGGGTCCCACAAAAACCCATTATTACCTTTATAAAAGCTTTCCATTACCCATAGGAACAATGCGAAATCCCTATCTATGCAGCCGCTGGTCTTCCCGAGTTGGCTCACGTGGTCCTTGGCTTCGAAGGCTGCTCCCACCAGGACAAAGACTTTGTGCCGCTGTGCGTACTGAACATCATGATGGGCGGTGGTGGCTCTTTCTCGGCCGGCGGTCCTGGCAAGGGCATGTACTCCCGACTGTATACAAAGGTGCTGAACCGCTACCACTGGATGTACAGCGCAACGGCGTATAACCATGCCTACGCCGACACCGGGCTGTTCTGCATCCATGGCAGCGCACCGCCACAGCACATGAACGACATGGTCGAGGTGCTAACCCGCGAGATGATGGGCATGGCCGCAGAGCCGGGCCGGGAGGAGCTGATGCGCTCTAAGATCCAGCTGCAGTCCATGCTGCTGATGAACTTGGAGTCGCGACCCGTTGTGTTCGAGGATGTGGGCCGTCAAGTGCTGGTAACAGGACACCGCAAACGACCCAAGCATTTTATCAAGGAAATTGGTGAGGTCTTCGATGATACTATCGAACTTTTTAATTAATGATTTTAAAATGTTTCAGAGAGTGTGACTGCTGCCGACATCCAGCGCGTGGCCCAGCGCCTCCTGAGTTCCCCGCCCTCGGTGGCTGCCCGCGGCGACATCCACAATCTTCCCGAGATGAGCCACATCACCAACGCAGTCAGCGGATCGGGACGCTCCGGACTGGGCCGGCGGCTTTCCCTGTTTAAATAGCGCTGGATGTGAGACCGCTACGATCTGAGAGATCACTTCGCTTTGTTGGACTCGTATCTCACAATTTTGTACGAAGGGCAATCGTGTTAAGTTTAAATTGGCTTAAATATTGACCAAAATTAGATTCGGTTATTTTACCAAGCGTTTCCTTTGGCTGACATTGGGTTAACATATGTGTATCTAAGCTTATAAAGACGGGCCTATCTTTGGGTACTTCTAAGTAAATAGTCGAGGAATAACACAAAATACTTTTTCAAAATGTGTTGGGAAGAAATATCAAAAAAGATTTGGCAATGATATTACATATATTTAAAGCCACATGATGAAATTGGAAAAAATGTATAATCTATGTTTTAGGAAAATTTGTTAATGTTTTGGTTTGCAAAGGTAATAAGTAAAGTTTCTAGGTAATCTACCAAACGTGATACAATTTTTATACCCTTGCAGAGGGTATATTGATTTCAGTCAGAAGTTTGCAACGCAGTGAAGGAGACGTTTCCGACCCCATAAGGTATATATATTCTTGATCAGCATGACTAGACGAGTCGATCTAGCCACGTCCGTCTGTCCGTCCGTTTCTACGCAAACTAGTCTCTCAGTTTTAAAGCTATCGGGCTGAAACTTTCCCAAAAGTTTTATATCTTTTGCAGGTAGTATATAAGTCGGAACCAGCCGGATCGGACAACTATATATTATAGCTCCCATAGGAATAATAGGAAAAACAAATTTAAAAAAATTATATCTTTGGTGTTTTTTAGCATATAACCTCCTAAGCTTGGAAATAACATTTTTTATTAGTTTTGAATTTAGAATTTAATTTTATCAAAATCGGAAGACTATATCATATAGCTGCCATAGGAACGGTCGTAAAATTGGTGGAAAAATAATATGAAACAAATTATAGCTTCGGTGTTTTTCAACATATAACCTCCAACGCTTGGAAATACAATTTTTTAATTAGTTCTGAATTTCGAATTTAATTTTATCAAAATCGGACGACTATATCATATAGCTGCCATAGGAACGATCGGAAAATTGGTAGGAAAATAATAAGAAACAAATTATAGCTTCGGTGTTTTTTGACATATTATCTTATACTATTGGGAATATAATTTTTTGTTTTTTTAAATTTAATAATTATAGCTGCAAGGGTATATAGGCTTCGGCTTGCCGAAGCTAACTTCCTTTCTTGTTATGCTCATGCTAAGTGCAATCTTTTGATATTAACTAATGCGGACATTTTTCCGTTCCGTACCTACGATTCTCACTACTAAAATTGGGCCTCTACTATCAGATACTTTTATCCCAATGATGTTAGGGATGATACCGAAGAACTCTTTCTAACGCGGCGCTGACGCTTGGCAGATGAGCTGGACGCATCGCTATCGCTGCTGCTGCTGCTATTGCCACTTCTATTCAACTTTAAGGGCACTGGAAAAGGGAATGATATATATGTAGCTATATACACCGCACATTCTGTCTGTAAACTTACTTGTTGGGCTCTTGAGAGCAGTGCTTTCAAAGTCATCATCCTCTGGCAGCTCGTCGCTGGAAATGTTCTCGTGCATGCGATACTGCTTAGGCAGGTGACTTTCATCCTGTAGCGGAGCCGCATACTTCGGCCGCTTGACCTTCTCCTCCTGTTGCTGCCGATCACTGTCGTTGTCCAACTCGTTTCCCGTTTGCTTCTTGATGCTCTTGGCGATCACGCGTTTCTGGTGATCCAATTGCGGAAAGAGATCCCTCGAATTCTCTAGTGCCTGCTTGGCCGCGTTCATCTCCGCCTGCTGGATGGAAGAGCCACTGGAGGTGGCCAGCCGCTTCGAGCGGAAGTACACGGCCACCTTGTACACCCGCGTGTTGGTTGGACCACTAGCTTCCACTACCTTATAGTAGGGAATGTCCGGTTCGCCTCCATCCATTGTGCGCAGAGTGAGGCAGCACTGCTGCAGCTTGGACTTGGGATCATTCCAGTCCTGGTTCATGATGAAGAGCTGTAGGCGCGGGAACAGGCATACGTGACAGAACTGCTCGCAATACAAGAGACCCTTGTCCACGTATAGGGCGCCCAGAAAGGCCTCCAGAAGATCGGCGCGATCCTTGGTTTTCAAATCTGCCTTGGGATTGGCATAAACCGCATACTTGGGCATTCCCAAGTCATCGCAGACCACCGCTTGTGTGCGGTTATTAACCAGTGAGGAACGCAGTAGGGACAAATGACCCTCGTGATGCTCGGGGAAGTGGCGGTACAGATACTCCGAGCAAATCAACTGCAACACTGTGTCTCCCAGGAACTCTAATCGCTGATTGGACCCCAAGGTTAAGTGTGTGAATCCAATGGATCGATCGGTAAACGCGCGGGCCAAGAGCCGGATGTGCTTGAACTTGATTCCGATGGAGTCCTCAAACTTGGTGAGCTCCTTAAGCACTCGATAGGAATCAATGCAGTTGCGATCACCTAGTGGCTCCTGTTCCTGCAACGGATGCTCTGGCAGATTTTTCCATATACTTAACAGCTTGTCGTCCTGCCGAAAAAGGGCATCCGTAAATACCTCATCCGCCACCTTGATCCCACCATCCAGGAGAAGGGCACCCATAAGTGCTTCAAAGCAGTTGGCCATGGCATGGCGCAGCTCCAGCTCGTGGCACAGATCGGACCCGTGGGCATACAGCATGAACTCTTCCAGTTGCAGCTTCTTGGCCAGCAGGGCCAGGTGCTGGTTCTGGACAATCGCTGCCCGATATGTGGCCAAGCCACCCTCCTCTAGTTCCGGGAACATGAAGAACAGATGTATCGAGCTCAAGAACTCAACAACAGCATCGCCGAGAAATTCAAGCCTCTCGTTGTGTGTGATATTCGAAACAGTTTCGTGATCCTTGCCAAACCGGGACATGATGCTCACTAATGTGTTGATTCCCCGCTTGCGGGTGTTCATATAGTGGATCTTACGATCTCCGTATTCCGGTTGCCGGATGCCGCAGTTGGTTAGCGAGTTGCGGGCATGATCCGGATTGGTGCCGTAGTTCTCTTTGTAGGAGGGATGCGTCAGCGCCAACTGAAGCAAATAGCGATTTTTGAAGCTATAACCGATGCTCTCCTCCAGCAGGTCCAGTGACTTATGGAAGCGGAGGTGACCTGTTAGAACAGGAACCAGCATGGCGTGCTGCACCACATCGCACATAATTCCCGTGCGATAAAATCCCTCTGAGCTGATGGCCACCGTGATGTTGCGCTTCATACGCCCCTGCGTACGCATCTCCTGAAGGCGTTGTTCCTTCTCCTCAAGTTTGCGCTTATCCTTGAACGAGGGCTTTGACATATTGGCCATCAGATGCCGGAACTTGACGTACTCCCGCCACGCCTTCTGGTACTCCGGATTGCCCGCGTAGCTTAGCTGGGGCGGTCGAATACCAAAGTGCACAATTGCGGGATGCGAGATTCCAGTCTCGCGATCCACGCACTCGGGTAGATCGGAGTTGTTCCTGTCCAATTGATCTACGCGCAGGGAGCACGGCTTGTGTCCCGGCTTTGTGACCAGCATTCCCTTGATGAAGTCCACGTAGTTCTGCCACTCGCTTTGACTGATCTGGTTCAGGTGCAAAAGCTGCTGCCGTTCCACTAGCTGGGCGGAGTTATCCAATAGGTAGCGGAGTACCTCGACCATGGCCAGAACCTCCTTTCCATTATCTGGAAGATCGCGAACGAAACGGGGTAGGAAGTGGAATGCCGGGCAGGATTCCTCAGCGCTGCCAGACACCACATTAGGCATCAAATTAAAATCCACCAGCTCCAGCAGTTCATGGAACAGGTATTTGACTGAAATCAAGCATCGGGTTCAGATAATATTAACCATTTTTTAGTTTTACTTACAAAAAAGATCCAACTCGTGGATCGTAAAGTTCTCTGGCATTTTCTCCTCCTCGTACTCAATGGTGTACTCGATGTTGAAACGGATCACTTTACACACTGGCAGATCAGTAAGACGCACGTGCGAGAGAAGCGAGAAGCCCTCGAACAGGAACTCGTGCTCATCATGCTTGATGATGGTGGGTGTCTTGGTCAGAAAGTTTGTGGGTGGCGAGATGCTGATCCTGTAGTGGAAAAGCTTTCCGGCATTGTTGCTGTTTGGGTCGCACAACTTGTAGCCAGTTTCGCCCGGATAGATGCCATGGCGGATCCCAATGCGCCGAGACTTGGCCGAGCAACGACACAAAGGACCGTCGTTCATCTCACCGGCATCGTTGTGCCAGAGATCAGCGTGAACCCTCTGCGGATGCTGCACCTTGCGTGACAACTCCTCCATGCAGCAGTCTTGCTCGATCTTAAAGGCGTCGTCGTCGGAGTCCTCGTCAGAGGAAGAAGAGGATGAGCAGGCCTCTGACTTGTGTTTATGCTTGCAGACACGCCGGCGCGCCTTCCTCGGAGGCGGCACATATACGGGAAGCTTCTGGCGTACCCGCTCCGCTCTCTGCAACAGCTCCTCGTCGAACAGGTTGCACAGCTTCTGCAGCCGCACGCGACCCTTGACCTCGTTCTCGCTCTTAGTGCGCTCGTAGTAGGGCTCAGCTGGCGAAGATCGCACCCAGGATTCGGCCGGTGCATCCGCCTCGCTGAGGGCGTTCATCTTCTTGACATAATCCTCTGGTTTCTCGCAGAAGTTGGAGCACCACTGCCGCAGGAGGCGGTCCCTTTCGGTCTCCACTTTGGGCTTAGGTCTGGGCTTCTCTACGGGCTCGCTTCTCTCCCTCTCGCGATAGCTGCGCTGCGGGTAATCCTCGCTGCCTGCACCCCTTCCGGATCCATAGTAGCCATGGTGGGATCCCTTTGGCGGCCTGTGGGCATAGTGTCCATGTCCATGTCGTGATTCGTAGGCATATCGGGGCTCTTGCGGATGTCGGTGTTCCTGGCCATGTCGCTGCTCATAACGCTTTCCCGAGCTGTAGCCTGGATAATGGTGGTAGCCTTGGCTGGAGCCATAGGAACTATACCTCTCCCTTTCCGATGATTGTCGGTAGTTGGAGGCGTATGCGGGATAGCGCTCTGGGTACTTGTAACTCTCGTGGGGATAGGATGTTCCTGGTGCCTGGTAAGCAGACTCCTGTCCATAGAACTTCTGTGCTGGATCCTGGTAAGCATAGCCATCGTAGCCGTATGTCGCCTGCTGCTGGTAGGGATCGTAGCTGGGGATGGAGCCGGCGTGAAGAGTCGATGCCACCGGATACACGTAATCCTGAGCTTGGGTTTCATTGGACAAGTAAGTGTGCGAGGCCACACCGACTCCCGGCGGAGACAGGGTATCGTCTGACTCGGGCGGGGGTGGAGGAGGCGGCGGAGGAGGCTGGACAGGCGGCGGCGGTAAAGGCGGTTGGTACATGACGATGTTTCTTTATGGAAAACTTCCTGCAAAACCGGCAGGTTGTTTTTTTTTCCACCGCGAATGGACCGATCTGGCAACTCCCGGGGGTTTGTTTACATTCGCCCATCCGGCAAGGCCATGCCACATATGTTTCGATAGACGACGCCATTGAAATATGCTACTTCCCCGGTATTTTTCGTGGAGCTTCCAACGCTGCACGATGGCCTTCTACGCCGTAGCTAGTGGTCGGAGGGCAGGAGTATACGGCTCTTGGGCAGAGTGCGAGGAGCAGGTCAAGGGCTTCAAGAACGCCAAGTACAAGAAGTTTAAAACGCGCCAGGAGGCGGAGCAGTTCGTCAATGGCTGTAAACCGCTGTACGCTCCACAGGATTCGGCGGTGCCCCTGGGCCAGAAGCAGGCAGCTCCGGCTAGTTGGAAGGAAAGGGTCGATCGGATCGAGAAGCCCAAGTACACAGAGGCCTGGCCCGAAGAGGATCACGACCTGATTGAAGATGAGCTGGTGAGTAGGAGAATATACGAGTGTGAAATCTGCAGTCCCTGACCGTCTCTACTTCTAGAATGCTGCCATGAACGAAGTGGAAGGAGATCCAAAGCCATCATCTAGCAGTGACAGTTTGGTAGGAGACCAAAGTGCCTCCCGTAGACCACACTAAAAATGTGTACCCTTTTCAGGCAGACATCCTCAATCGCAAGCGAAAAGGCAACGACTCTATAAATACTACAAATAAGATTCCACGACATGCATCTCACGTATCTGAAGCCACGGCTCTCAAGCAGGTGGGTGCCTTCCAGTTCGAAATCGACGCCGAAGGCTACGTGATTGTGTACACAGATGGCTCTTGCATAGGAAATGGGCGTCCAGGAGCCTGTGCCGGCTATGGCGTTTATTTCGGCAAGAATCACCAGCTGTAAGTAGTTAACGTAAGTCGAAATTAAAGCTATATAACCACTAAACCTTTAAAGAAATGCAGCCAAGCCCGTGGAAGGACGCGTCACCAACAATGTCGGTGAAATACAGGCGGCAATTTACGCCATAAAAACCGCCCTGGATTTGGGAATCCAGAAACTGTGCATCAGCACTGACTCCCAGTTCCTGATCAACTCTATTACCCTGTGGGTTGCGGGTTGGAAGAAAAGAGACTGGAAGCTAAAGAACAATCAGCCTGTGAAGAACGTAGTTGACTTTAAGGAATTGGATAATCTGCTCCAGAACAACAGCATAACAGTAAAATGGGTGGGTAAATTATTAAAATACCTTGCTACATTTTACTTAACTTTATTTCGGAATTCCTAGAACTACGTGGAGGCTCACAAGGGCATAGAGGGCAACGAAATGGCAGATAAATTAGCGCGACAAGGATCCGCTATGTATAAGGAAAGGAACTCCTGATAAGCATTTTTAAAATTAAGCGCCTTTGTAGTGTGTAATCGATGTGGCAACGCTGAATAAATTGAAGTGGAGTGACAACCCTAACCCAAATGTTTTTATTTACACTTTTTCATCGGAAGTTTTTAAGTAAAACTAGGCTTTACAAATGTTTTCCAGGGTGAAGGACAAGTGGTTGTTGTTTTTTTTGGTTTTGGCATTAACGGGAGAAGTGGGCAACTGCTATGTGGTGGAACCACCCATTATTCAAGTGGAAATGGAGAAAGCCGGCATGCACAGGTTTTTGCCAGAAGAGTGTTTTTTGAATTTGTTAAATTAAAGTGAGAATTGTTCTTGCAGGTCCCTCACGTACCGCCTGCGATTCGACTATCCACTGGTGGGCAAGGGCTGCGAGTACGCGCTGCTCCAGGCATTTCCCGCATCTGTTTACATAAGCACTGACGAACTGGACGACCTGCAGCGTTTGAAGAGGGTGCGTTATCGGAAAGATTAACTTACAAGGACTGTCCATAACATTGTGCCTTTTTAGTTGAGTGCCGTCTACCCGAAGTTCGTCAACATTGAAGTGGCCACGGAACGGGCGCAGCCCTTCTCCGTTTTACTGCGCGGTACACCCAAGATTACAGAGACGCTGGCCTTGCCCGTGCATTTTCGCTACCATGCCCCCAGTGATAAGCGGTGCGGTGATCTTGAATGTTGAATTGCATTTGCACACCAGAATAACACCATGTAATCCCCTCAGGTCGGCGGCCACGGTGGCCATCCCCCTGCCGGAGCTCTATCTGAACTGCCCGATGGCCGATAGTGAGCTAATCGAGAACGAGTTGGTTGCCCGGCCCGATAAGCTATACTGCCTGAATGCGGCGGAAAGCCGCTTTGATGAGAACGTCGTCAAGGATGGCCAGCCGACGACCATGGCGAATCTGGAGCGCTGCAACTGGAGGCGTGTGCACGTGGACTGCCAGCTAAAGACGCCACTACGTGCCGAGATACCGGTGGGGCAGGCGACCGCCTACGGCCCGGTGCTGTGCGCCACCATTCTGCTTGGCTGGTCCCTGGCCCTGTGGACCATCATCCGCTCCATGGCCAACACGCGACGCATCAATCAGCGTCTCAACGAGCAGCGTCTGCTACAGCAAAAGGTCAAGTAACAGGCGACAAAGTCGGTGCGGTTCCAAGTCAACAATGGTTAATCTAACGACACATTCCGGCGAATACACAGGGCTGTAAATATTTATTAGTATGCTGTATGCATAGACGATTTACTTATTGACATACTCAAAACGACTTAATCACCCTAGAAACGTGCCACGTCGTAAAGTGCTTTCACACAACTAAGTCATATTAAGCTTCCCTTAGCATAAGCGTAAACATAAACCAATATCTTTAGTTAAAGCTAGGCATATCAAAATATCGCTGGCACAGACGGCAAGCTATACTAACAATAATATATAATTACTACAATTAACGAGATTGTCAGTGGGCTACATGAGCAGGGCGAGTGCCCTAGAACCGATTATCCTTTTCGGACGTTGGAGCAATGATCTTTGAATCGTTCTCTTGGTGGTTGCGCAGTGTCATCGTGCTGGACATGGAAGGGGGCTCGTTCCACGGCTGAATAGTGGCCTTGCCAAATATCACGAACAAGGTGTTGCACACCAGGTAAATTCCTCCCGTTATAAAGAACACCAGCCGCCACTCGCTTGGATCTTCCTCATCTGATATGATAGCTCCCACCACCAAAGGAGCCACTATGGAGGTCACTCCCGCGATTCCGTTGGTCACTCCCATCATGGGGCCGGCAAAGTTGGGCGAAAGATCGATGTGATTGATCAGGTAGCCGCAGAAGCAGCCCGCATTGATACCCACAGCCAGCGTCAGCAGAAGAATGGCCCATGTCTTCTCATCCGCAGTCATGTATCCCAATCCAATCAAACAGGCCATCGGCCCCCACTGTCCTATTGAGTTGAAGAGCTTCCGGGCCGTGGTGATCGTGATGGTGCCCCGATTGATGAGCAAATCCGATATGGGACTGACCACAAAGCAGAGCAAACCCATGGCGAAGTACGGCAGTGAGGAGAGGAAGGCATTGGACTTGACGTCCAGCTGCAGAACCTTGCTCATGTACGTGGGCATTTCGGTGAGTAGTGTGTAGAAGCCCCATGTGAATCCACAATGGGCTGCTAGCAGACCGTAGAAGGCTGGGGACTTAAAGATCGACAACCAGGGCACGGGCATAGACTGAAAGTAGACGTTGAACCTTAAGGATTACCCAAACTTTGATGAGGCCATTGAAAGCGCACTAACCTGACTTGAGCTGTTGCTACCCGTAAGGCTCTCGATGTACTCCACCTCGCTTTTGCTGATCCTGCTCGCTGTGGCGGGTTCATTGGCCGCCTGCCAGAAGAAGAGCAGCGCCCAGGCTAGACTCAGACCGCCGGACAGGTAGAACAATCCCGGCCAGCCCATGCTGGATTCGAAGATAAACCCACTGGTGACCAGGATAACAGCCGTTCCGAACTGTGCTCCCGAATAAACGCCCGTTGTAAGGACTCCTCGCTCTGTGCGCGGCACCCACTTGGCCAGCAGAGTGTGAACACACGGATAGACAGTTCCCTGAACCAGTCCGGTGAAGACGCGCAGGACGCAAATACTCTCCCAGCCACTTTTGGCTGCCAGGGGATGGAAGAAGCACAAGATGCCACCAATTGCTGTCGCCGAACCCAGGACCAACTTTGCTCCAAATCGCTTCGCAAGGAGTCCTATAAAAGAAGGGGTTAAACATTTTGAATTTCGGCAGGTGTTTTGGTAGCTTACCTGCCGGCACCTGGGAGACCACATAGCCCCAAAAAAAGCTACTGAGGATCAAGGACTTATCCGACGTATCCCAGTTGTAGAATGGAGCACCCGCGGTGGATTGGGTCATGGGAACGATGCCAGCCGAGATGTTGACCCGCTGGAAGTAGTTGATCATCATGCCAACGAACAGGAGGATTGCCTGCCAGTGGCGTGCTCCAAAACCTCTGGCTAAAAGGACACGATAATTTATATTAGTTATTTATGTTACAAAAACAGTGATCGTATCTTTTACAGGATATTTTCCTGAGCGGATTTGGAAATACGCGTACTAGCAGGGGCCTTCTTTCTCCGTTGGAATAATAAACCATGTTTGATTAGTTACGGATTTAACGGGCGTCTGGCCATACCATTTATTGATTGCCTCATTATAAATGTACTGTGCGAATTGTTTGTCACTGGCTTGATTATTTCTAGGACCCTTTTTACTCAATTTACATTTTATTGCCGTTTAACAATGCTCTGATAGTGACTTTTCCATTAATTAACGGTTCCGACAGAGCTCTGTGAGTTTTATTATAATAATATTGTCATTATCATTAACGCCTGCCAATGAGGAAAACAAAAGCCGCTTCACTCTCAATGGAAAAGTTCTCGATGGCGACAGTGGTGTAGATTTAAGAGGGGGCAGAATGTGTGAACAGAGTCGTATACTTTAATTGCCTCTTATGAACTCGATGGATCGTGAGATTAAGTCCCCCAAAAATCGTTGCCTTGCAGATGTACAGTACTGACAAAAGATAATAAATATTTTCTTTGTGTCAAACGTATTTATCTCTTGATGATCTTCATAAAGTCTCTAGTCTCAGCAGGTGACTGATATACAGTACGACCAGATATGGTTTGCAAATATAGCCAGACGTTTGTTTCGTAATGGAGCCATCTCTTAGGGTAGGTCTGGTGTGCCGTAAAGTGCAGTTATAGTACAAAAAGAGAGCGATCGCATAAGACCAACACCTCTTAAAGCGACGGCGGGTATTTTAAAAAGATTATCAGTGATATGAGTATGTATACAGTATAGTCTTGTGTTTCTGTCGTAACAAACGTCGTCCATTTCCTATCAATAACCTATAATTAGCTGTTGATTCTGTATAAGACTCCGATGAAGATCTGTCACATTGACCGGAGACCCACAGAAGCACTCGTTAACCCTTTGGATCCGAAGGCAGTCCAGCCTTGGTAATATTTTCCAAACTTATTTCCCCTTCTGGTGACAGAACTTTGTAGCCCATATTTTGTAAAAGATATTCTTTAGATCGTATTATTCGTGGATCAATCTGATACCAGATAATTTAGATGAAGAAAACAGGCGTTACCTCTTTTATCAAAATTTCATTGTATCAAACTGAATATTTCATTGTATCAAACTGAATATTGACCCAAATCGATATTTTTACAATGCAATATTTTACATTTTACAAATGTATGTAAATATAACTCAAAATATATAAACTACACTTTGTATGATGCACTACTTCGACTGTATTTCGCACGATTTAGCTAATTGCACTACAGAAACTCAAAACACATCGACTGTCTCTTGGATTAGTCACTTACGCCTTGCCTTATCCTCTGAGGTGTCGAAACCCATGTCACTGATATATTTGTTATTTCACGTCGGACTAAAAGTCGGCCGGAGTGCCTGGGCGCGAAATCGTTAGATGACTGCGGAGCGATTGGTGTACCTTTCGCTTTTATACTGATATCACAAGAACCAACTTCCCTGATTACAGGGGCCTCCGCCTCCAGTTCTTGAGTGCCCGCGAGGCTACGCAGATCGTTTGCCGTTATCGCGGCCATAATCATAAAACCATAAACCTCCATCAGAGATCTCGGCACTTGTTGCGACCGATTCAATTCAAATTATATTTTGCCTTGTCTTTGATTTACTTTTATTTGCCGAGAGGGCTACAAACAATTGAACCATTATCGCGATCGGCTCCTGGCCACAGTAATAGTATAGTGGGTTTGGAGCTATCTCACCTGTAGAGGATCACTCTGCTGCAGTAGAAAGCCCTTTTAAAGCCTATGATTCAAGTGTAATCTCTTGTTTTGTGCACTTTTTCACAGAATTGTGTCGGCAAGAGTTGGTGATTATCCAGGTCTAATTGTTTTATGGCCTCCGAGTAGAGTCGGTGAATTCTGAGGAAAGCCTATATAGGTTTAAGCGATGTGTCAACTTTGAAAGTTTATCATTGATGTAATTATCATTATATAAGGAGAAAGTGGGTGGGATAATAACTAAATAAACGGTGTCCCTGAAATCTATAAAACCAATCAGCGAGGCTCTGTCAGGGATGAGGTGAACACCTGAAATTTCGACCATTTCCCTATTCTTTGGGCTTTTGTTCCGGCATTCCTGCAACCAAAACCGACTTAAAGGATACTTATCTGATAATCGAGGTACTCGACTGTAGCTTCCTTTCCTGCTCTTATTTCTTTTAATTTAAAATAAGCTGTTCATTATGTACTTAATTTTTTATTTCTTACTTTTGTACGTAAAACAAATTGTAACAAGAAGGGAAGCTAGCTTCGGCAAGCCGAAGTTTCTTTACTCCTGTAGGTCGTTCCCATGGCAGCTATATGCTAAAAAGTCGCCCGATTTTAAATTTATTAAAAAACGCCAAAGTTATAATATTCTTAAATTTTTCAAATAATATTTATTGATCATTCCTATGGGAGCTATAGGATCCGGCTCGTCCCGATTATATACTATCTGCGATAGAAATAAGAATTTTGGGAAGACTTCATTCCGCTAGCTTTAAAACTGAGAGACTAGTTTGAGTCAAAACGGACAGACGGACATGGCAAGATCGTCTAGTGATGCTTATCAAGAATATACATTTTATGGGGTCGGAAACCTCCCCCTTCACTGCGTTGCAAACTTCTGACTTATATCATTATACCCTCTGCAAGGGTATAAAAACCATAACTTTTTGGGATACAGGTGTTTACTACTGTGGCAAAAAGTAAGATCAATTTGTTTGTAAATATTTAAAATACACTTAGGCCAGCGTTTTTTCCAATCACCGAGTCATGCCTAATTTCCAGTATATCCATAAGCGCCTTCTTCGATTTTTGTATCTCCGCATTTGACTTGAAACGCGTTCCCTGGATAAGTTTCTCTAGTTGCGGAAACAGCCAGAATTCACACGGGCTTAAATCAGGCAAATACGTTGGTTGCGGAACCATATGCGTCGAATTTTTGGCGAAATGGTCACGAAGAACTGCTTCTCGCAAACGTCGCATAACGCTCAAATAATAATCCTTGTTAACAGATTGGCCGGGTGAGGGGAATTCACATTCAAAAACAAAAATTCATTGAAAATGCTTTATGTTTATTTAGATTGATCCTTTACAATTCATTTGAGTCACTTTTTGAACACAATATCGACCAAATTGCCACCTTTGTTTTTAATGGCAAATAGTGTCCTTTTTCAAGAATTTTCCATGACTTTCTCGAGCATATCGGCCGATATATTGGCCATTACGGTGTTAATACTCTAGTTAAAATATTTATTTTTTAATTTCAAGAACACAAATTTAGCTAACAATAAATATCCTTTTAAATTATTGTAGAATTGTCGGAAGTGCGATCCGATCGATGCAGGTATTAGTGCAAAAAAAATTACTTCAAACAATAAGATTTACAATATGATTGTACGAACACAGCACTATTTATTTTGTATTATTTTTTTCAAACACTTTCTTTATCTGATAGTAGTATGAAGTATATTTGTACCCCAAAATTTCGGCTTATACCCCCTTCCCATAGAGTCCACCCGTTCGAATCGGTTGGGATTTTTGACAAATGTGAAACTCCGATTCCCACAGGGCACATCTACCATCTACCATTCGACAACAGCTGTCAAATCAGCTGTGTCTAATAAAAACACAAGCAAAAATTGTGAAAGTGGATTTTGCCAGACCAAAATGAAACATTTACCAACTGTTTTGGCTGTTGTACAACAGCAAAATATTAAGTTGAATAAGCTTTTATTGGCAGCCAATTCAGAGGAGTGGAGTGACGACGAATTGGATCTGTACGAAAGCATTTTTTCTGCAAAAGAGCAAATGCCACGAAGTGTTTGGATGCTGGTACGTGCTCTTAAATTGTATCAAAAATACTATTAAAGAATGCGATTTATATTAAACAGATGCGATACGGGACATTTTGGGAAAAGGATATGCCGGAAAACAACGACGAGTTCTTCAAAGAGAGCTTTCGTATGGTGAAGAGGACCTTTTCGTTTTTGGTGGACCGACTATGTGTTTTGCGGAAGAACTGGCGAAATGCCATTCCTCTGGAAAAGCGGTCGCTATAGCCTTGGGATCATTAGCGGTTTGTTGGGAATGGTCTTGACAGCCACTACAAGAATAATAATGCAGTCATTTTAGCCTGTCGCATTTTGCACAACATTTTAAATGAGCACAACAGCGCTATAAATGAAACTTGGCAACAGGCTGCAAGTGACCTACGCGAACAACCAAATCAGACTAACATGTCTGCAGATTTTAGCCATCCTGCAGAAAAAATAAGGGCAGCTATTTCCCAATATTGTCTAAATGGTAACAAATTAAGTTCATTAATTATAAATCTGTTTGTTTTTTATTAATTATTATTTTGGTCTATTTATTGAAAGTTTTTGGGAATTCGTTGCTTTTCTCAACAGCTCCAACAAATCCGATTGGAATTTAGCTTGGCTGTCTGCCATTCTCGACAAAATTTCTGTCTGCGCTCGCTGCTCCTGCAGCCTTTCTCGAGCTATCTCCACAAGCTCCGACATGTGGTTCACCTTTGCGCGCTTAGCAGTGCTGCCTGAGCGTTGACTGCCGCTGCAGATAGAAGCTTCCCTGTCATCTGGGTCTACATCCAAGAGCTTCGCAAAGTATTCCCTAGTATCTGCAATAAATACATTTTATTAGATCATTTTAAACCAACGGATTAAGTGTGGGGACATACTCTCGCCTTCCATTTTCAAAAGTTCCCCGTCATCATAGTTTACGTTTTCGTAATGAATGTTTCACTTTCCACTGTCAAGAAGAAGAGTTTAGGGTACCATTTATGGACCATCCGTTCAACGGATGCTAGATGGTGGATGGATCTCTGTGGGAAGACCCTATTAGCGAAAATTTACTAATTTGTTGAATCATATGTATTGAAACCTATATCAATTGACAGAAGGGATTCGTACATATGTTTAATAACTTTTTTTTTATTTTGAAACATCTGATTGATGATATGACTCTTGGTCGCAGACAACATTGCCGCATTGGCCAGATATGGGATTCAATTACGGTTCTTCTTCAAAAGCCGATAAAACATCGACATCATCCGCCAAAACATCGATATCAGGAGGGAACTACAAAATGGAACAACATCGAAGCTTATCGATGTTTCTCCACTTGGCCAAAGATTGATTCCATTTTACTCCGTTCACCAGAAAAACATTAAAACGCAGATGAAATGGCCAGCGATTTTCCGCCATTGGCCATCCGGATTTGGATGGACAAGCTGAAGAAGGGCGTTGGCCAGCCAGTGGCTGTCCTAGAACGCTCCCTGCTTAACTCAATGAGTGCTGGTAGGTGAATCATTTAAACACCCAATCCAATCCAAAATTTGACAACTCCACCCAGAGGCAGCCAGTTTGTCGGTGAAGAATGCGATGGAGCGGGGCATCCTGGTGCCAAGAGCAGCCAACGGAAGGGCCAAGCGGCTGACCCTCACCTTTTGCCAGAAGGTGAGCAGCCTGCCCAGTTCCACAGTAGATCTCTACTGCTTCGAGTGCCATTTGCCCGGAGTCGTGAAGAAATGCGCGTCCTGTGAACGCTGCTTTCACGACGATTGCCAGCGAAAGGATCCCGAGAAGCCCAACTACTCGGTGCCCTCGGACAAGAATCAGCCCTACCAGTTTCCGACAGCGGTCAGCGAGTCGGACAAGGAGCCGGAACACAGCACCCCGAACTTAGAGGCTGCCCGGACACCCACGCCAAAGCCCCTGCTCGATCATAATAGCAACATCAGTCAGGAACCAATAGCTACTCCCGAATTCCTTAAGCACGAAAGCCCCGAATGGGATGACGACGTCTTCTTTGTGAGCGAGCGAAAGGGCGCCCGCCAGCGAAAGCAAGCCAGGGTCAAGGATGAAGTGCAGACTAGTTCGGACAGCGATGAGGGCAGTGATCTACAGCGATGCACACGTTGCCGTCTACTCGCCCTGGCCGCTCTCCTCAATCCACCGCAGTTGGAAAAACAGGAACTGGGCCGCCTTTTGAGATACTCTTGGGAAAAGCATTACTCCTGGATCTCCATGGACGTGTCCAAGTACATGGCCAAGCACTGGAACGAACGCGACAAGACGCTGGTCAAGCGCACACTTTTTAAGACAAAAATCTTGGGGCTGTCCGACATCGAGCGGAACATCGAGACTGAGAAGTATAAGTACTTGGCGGAGTTTCTAATGGATCTGCTCGATCTGCAACACAACATTGCAGTGTTCTTTGGACCCAAAAGTGTCGAGTACAATGCCACCAAGTGGTTGGTGAGGGATGTGACGCACGATATCCGGGAAATCCGACGATGTCCCGACTGCTATAGGTATTCCAACGAGGCTAGTCTGTCTCAGCTTTGGTTTGCCAAGCCCTGTCTCCAGCGGCACGAGTTGGTTTTTGCCAAACAAACGGGTTCGCCACCCTGGCCTGCAAAGGTAGATATTCCAAGAGTGGTTTAAAATTTATAGCAATGTTATATAATACTATTTTTTTACCAGGTTATGAGCGTGTCAAGAAGGCAGCCGATCAAGTACGATGTCCGCTTTTTCGGTGGTTCTCATTCCCGGGCACTCATCTCTGAACGTGATATTACTCCTATAGAGTCGGACATTCAGACCCATTTCAAACCACGGAACTCTCGAGCCCTAAGTGCAGCTTTAAGGGAACTGCAGTGCCATATGATCTTGTCACACTACTCCGCCTCGTTGTTTGGGTTCCATGCAGATCCCATAGTTGCCGAGAATCTCATCCAGGTAGCCCTTTCCCATTGCACGAAATCAACAGAAACTACTTCGACTGGCAAGCGAGGAAGACCTCCGACTCCGGCCACTCCCGGCACTGTAAAGAAGAGAAGACTTAATTTCACCGCTCCAGATACACCATCTCCGGTACCCATTCGTGGGATTCCAGACTTAGTTACCTATGAAAATCTAACCGCCGAAATACTGCAGGCGCACGAGAATCTGCTGAACTGCAAGAGCGAACTGACCGCCATGCAAAAGAAGCTGGATGAAGTTAAAAGGAAGCATTGGTGCTATCTCTGCCTGCAAGAGGCCGTCTTCGACTGCTGCTTTACTGCGTCCTACTGCAGCGCAGAATGCCAGCGACGCGATAAGAAACGCCACCAGGCCACTTGCAAAGTCAATCTCTAAAATAAGATGAAAGAGAAAAAATATGAACACAGTTTCGAGGTTTTTAGTATAGGTTTGTGAAACTGGATTATTGCAATCCAAAGTGATAAAATCTCGTTTCCTACAATCATTTGTATTAAATGTATCCGTTCTAAAGATATCGCAAGTTATTCCAAGAAAATATAGATTGTTAAACAAGTATTTGTGCAATATGATTGTATTTTGGGATATTTTTACGGATTTTACAATTTTGAAAATAGGCGCGCTTTGTATTCTCATGATGGGCAGCACTCTTTCCGGTAGGTGGCGCCTCTAAAACTTCAACAACAAGACGAGACACTAGTTTACAGCCAAAATGCCCCAAGAAAGAAGATCCTGGTATATAATTATCAGATACTCGTTATTCAGATTAAACACGAGCTTCTTCAGTAGTCGGTTCCATTACTTGCTCATAGCTTTTTAATGTGTAATACTAAAGAGTTCTAATTTTGTATTACATTTTTTTTTAAATTTGTCAATACCTATTACGTTATCTGAAGCCCTTTACCACACCCACTCCAGTGTTTTTGAAGATTTATTTTCAGTGTACATTTTACATCATTTAATTTGGCAATTAGTTAATAAGTTACGTTGGTTGCTAAGTTCTTTTTGTTCAGTTTTTTAACAAGGCCAAATATTTTTCGAAATTCGGTTAAACTGTTAAAACCAATGTAATATGGTCCCATTATGGACAATTACGCTCTGGCAAACGTGTTTACCCCGCAGATCGGATCGCAAAAAAGCAGAAAAGTTCAGACGAAAGGTCAAATCGAATTTGCGGAACGCTTAAAAGGGTCCAATGCAATTTACGAGTGCAGGCGAGCATGTGAATGCATCAGATATGAGGGACGATAGAGGGGCTGCTTACCTTACGAGTGCAGGCCGGCGGCGAAACGGCCGTTAAGCGGCTATCCCAAAATAATTGATTTATGCCGGGTTCAGCAGACTATTTTGGGGGCCAGTCCCGAAATGGAAATGGCCACAAGAGTTGGCACCTTGCGCTGGCATAGATAGAAATACATGGCTGTAATAAATACTTCACTTAGGGGGAAGCAACATCAGCACACGATTTGGGGTTTCTGGTTTCGGCATTCTGCTCCCCAAAGTCGGAAGTCACGTTTAAACGTTTTCGCTAAAAGTTTCACACAGCGGATGATTGATGAGCCGAGTATTACTTACCTATGTTCCGAATATATGGTCATTAGGGGTTCCTCGTGTTTATCTTTGGCTCGCTTTAATGCACTTTCGCCCTCGAAATAGTAAATCATTTTCGGAGTATTTCACCCTGCCACTTAATTAAGCCAGAAGCTGAATCAATAACAAACTCTCCCATTTCATTTTCCATTTGGAGCGAGTCATTATTGTTTGCTGAATAAATATTTATTCAACATTTTTGGCCTGTGGCTGAGATGCAAGACTTTTGCATTTTGCAATCAAAATCCCAGTCAATATTTGTGAGAAAGTTTGTCAAAGAAAAGCAGACAAATTCCAGTGGCAATTAGGAATATATGTACTGTAGTTTTGCTAAAAATAAACATGTATTTTTTGTATGCTTCGTCTGTCTGCTTGCATTTTGAATTGTGTTTTAATTATGTGCAAACTTCAGGGGCGTTTTCCTGAAAATTGTCTGCCGCCTATTAAAATCCCCCTGACAAGACGGAACATTTTTCATCAGCTCGTAATCAAATTAGTCGCCTGCTAATTTAAACTGCACTAATTTGTCTACGTCACGAAGGGAGTTGTCCCTTCGCTGAAGTGAGTATCTTCGTGCTTATCTTCTACCTAGCAGGTTGTCAAAAGGAGCCTGACTCCAAGGAATTTTGTGACAGCTAGGAAGGATTTATTGGCCCAAAGTTGCCCGCCTACAATTGCCCAACAAGTCTTCTTAATGAATTTCTTTGCGCCAGCCGAAAGCATTCCGAATTAACAGCAAAACATGAGAGAGATTTTAAGAAAGTCAGTAGATTCAGTTAATTCTTGAATACTTTTCTAATTTTAAATTATTCCACTTGTCGACATGATTTGATTGTGTATTTTGTACCCTTTTTAAGGGTACATTGAAGGAGACTCTTCCAACCCTACAAAGTATATGTATATCTTGATCTTGATCTTGTCCGTCTGTCCGTCCGTTTTAACCCAATTAATCTCTCAGTTTAAAAGCCATCTAGATGAAACTTTCCCAAAAGTATTCTTTTAATTATAGGTAGTGCAGTTTTAAGGCCGGAATGGGTCGGATTAGACCAATATATCCAAAGTTTCCCCTAGAAGGGATCGATTTTCGTCTTAGGTTTTTTAATGGTCGATCGGAAAATTAATGAGAACATAATGTAAAATGAATAATTTAAGTGTCATACAATCTATCAGTATATTTATATACAAATATGTTGATTTTAATATCATGATGTGGTTCAATTTTCTTAAATGTATCAGTTAAGTCTTAGATTGTCCTGGTGGTATACACTTCTGTGTACTTCTTAAGTTTCTCCTGGCGCTTATTTCCCAGCTGCTGCCACTTTTAAGCTCCAGTTAAGCTGCTCCTTTTTGTCCTTAGCCTTGACTTGAACTTGACTGACCATTGCCAAGGATACCGTTTTCCGGAAGCCACCCACTCATCCTCCCTTTTTAGCAACAGCTGCAAAGACTACAATCTTGTGTGGGGATCCAATAACCCAGACAGGCCATGAAATGCAATTTCTGCAGCCAACATGTTGAAAATGCTGTCGCTTGTAAATTTTTTTTGGCATGCGACAAATATTTTCCACCAGAAAGGGAGCCCGAACTTTAATTTATGGCCAACGACAAGTGCAACTGCACGCCCCAGCGACGACAATGAGCACTGAGCAACATGCAACAGCCCACCAGCAACATGCAACATGCGAAACAAAACTGAACAAAACAACCGCAGACAGCCAGATTGTATTTAAGCAGCTCCCCAGCGAAATGCAAGTAAATGAGTCTATTATGGGCCCCAGAGACGGAGTAACAACCATTGAGAATTTGGATGAAAACGAATCAATTTGCAAGGGCGTGTAATTAAAATATGGGGCTAAACCAATCTGAAATTTCGTCACAAAACTGGCAGAGTGTCGGGAATTATGCTGATTTTATATCCACTTTTATCGGGAGTGCGTCATTTGGAGTTGGGGGTCTTACATAACCGTAACGAACATTGAAAATGACTCGCAATCTGGGTGAGTGCCCAAGATTGCCCCACCCAAAAGCCCAAACTTCTGATCCGCCATCAGTGAGTCAGCTTTGCGACCCTGTCAAGTCATTTATTGTTTAAGCCAATTTCAAGGAACCCAACACTCAAGTGTCAATGGCCAAAAATTTTGTGGCTCAAGAAAGGTCATAAAGAAACGTTACATGGGCCATAACTATTGGTGATATTTGCAATTAGCTAATACATACGTTCAATTCAAGTCCGTTGGTTATTAGTAATAAATAAATTAATAAATAAATTAAGCTTTTAGGTCCTCTACAAAAGCTAGTTTGTTTCTATTATGCAAATAAAGTAGAATATTTCTTGAAACATGAAAAAGTTTCATGTCATTTTCATTTTTTTAAATTGCTCTTATTCCTATTTATATATATTTTGTAGAAGGTTTAAAAATATATCCAACTAACTTATAAAAAACGGTTCGCAATATCTCACCTGAAGTAATTAATTTAAAAAAGCTTAAATAGCGCTAACTCAGGAAAACAGAAGTCACTTTTGAAGTCATATTTCGAACTTAATGGATTTACTTTTTTCTTTTATTAACATGCTAATAAGAGCTGACTTATACGCTGTCAAAAAAAGACTCAAACGCCAAAGCCACTTCCATTTCCTGTTTTTTCCCCACATCTTTAACTGCAACTTCAGCTTTCGAATTTCTTTTAAAACCAATTATCAAATCATGTCGCTGCCGGCTGACAAACTCATTTATTTTGCTCGCTGCACTCAAAACCGAGACAGACCCACATGCATCATACTTGCACTTGGTTTTGGATATAGATCCGTATCTGTACATGGGAAAACCCCCTATCCCACTTAAAACTCCCCACTCTTTAAATGCAACCTAATTTTGCTTTCGTTGCCACACATGCAACTACATCCGTGGCAGAAAATGTTTGTTTTCTTTGAGAAAAGTTCGACTGCCCTTTCCACAGATCCCCAACTCATAGACCCCAGACCACAATACCACGACCACGACCACGACCAAGACCCAGATCCACATCAAAACATCCAAGAAAGTGTCAAACTGTCGCCGGGGTCTGAAATTCTCATTACTCAGTGTCCATTGCCTCGTTTACAGGTTCGAGAATTACATTTGGAAAATGGGGAAAATGGAGTGGGATGTTTCCAACTAATTTTAGCGTGTGACAATTAAGTTTGTATGATTTTTGGGTCAGGGATCTTCTTGATTTGCCTAGCAATTAGCTTTTGCTACGGGAAAATTAATTCAAATCAACTTTATATTAATTTTAATGTATTTATTTAAAACAAGAAGAAACACTTTAGTCGATTGGCTCGACTATCAGGTACCCGTTACCTTGTTTTAAATTTCAATTTAAATTGCATTTAGTCATAAAGCCCACTTTAATTCACACTAAAATTTTCGAAAATATGTGGGCGTGCCACTCCGCTGAATCGAAGTTGTGCGGGTATAATATTAAGGAAAACTCAACATTTTGGTAGTTCCTGGCAGCACCCAAAAATCTAAATTACCTTAGATTTGCCTCTTATTAGTTTTGACACCGCTAATAAATACACCGAATAAATAAGTTTTCTTAAAAACTAGATATTTAAATTTTTCTGTCAGCCGCGACTTGTTTTTCTGTTTTCTGCATATTCAATTGATTATTTTTCTGTAATCCCCACGATTTTCCTCACATTCTCGCCAATTCGTTGGCGCTCGAAATACATCAGCATAAATCATCGGCGAATCTCTGGCAAGCGCCACAAAAAACGAAAAAAAGGAGTGGAAACAAGAAAAGCACAGCGACATATTAAATTTACAAGTTGATTTTGATTTATGCGCAATGAGCATATGGACAGACACACAAACCGAGATTTCTTGCCTGCAGACGCTAACTTAATTTAACTCACTTTGTTGTTGCTGTCCCCGAGTGGCTGTATCTTTCGTTGCCGTTGAATTTGCTATTCCGCCTCAATTTGCTGCCTGCGCCGCCTGTCGCCGACAATTAAGCCGCAAATCGCAAGCGTTATGAGTTTGAACCGCCTGCAAATCAAAGCGGGAAATAAATGTAAGTAATGGCAAGACCTCATTTGCTCTGTTTTTCTGTTAAATAAGAAGTGTTGTAAACGGTTTCAGGTAACCAAGTAGGATTTTAAAATTGATTTGTAGGATTTAAAAAATATTTTTTTGCATCTAACATGTATTCAAATTGTTCTGTCAAAATTACATGTTAATCTAACTAAAACTAGCAAAGAAATATCATTTAATGCGCCCTGCATCATTCTTCCGATTTTACATCTAACGCCATTTCTGAAACCTAGTGCCAAAATTTACAAACTGATTGCTCTGAAACTTTAAACACATTTTTCATACATAAATAAACATGTAATAACTGCTATTAATTTTTAAAAAAGCTCAACATTGCTTACATTTTCACACAGAATTCACAATTATAATTGGCTTTTAAACACCTACCCCCTCTTAAAGATGGTATGATATGTTTCCATGACATGTAGGTGTTACCAAAATTCGGCATTCCTCCTCCCTTTTGACGAGTGCTATAAAAATGGTCTCAGCCAGCGAAATCAACTAACCTTTTATGTATTTAAACATTTTCCGTGTCCGAAATCCGTGCTTTAATTTATAGATTACCACACACAGACTTAATTCACTTAAACGCCTTTTCATGTCTGCACCTAAAAGCTTTCAATGGGATGCACATCCGAATCGGAATTCCGCCGCGTTTTGTGGGCGCACAGAAGTTTCTTAGTCTGTCGCCATCAACTTCAAACTAGCAGAGCAACCACAGAGTTACGGATACAGATACCGCCAGACTCGGTAACTCGGATTAATTAAAACTGAAAATTGCAGTTTGCTTGCAGGGAAATGGGCCCCTTTTTAAAAACCTGCAATTAGCAGCGTAGAATCTCTGGGCTGCGTAATTTGATAGTCCTCGAAACTTGACCCACTTTTTGGGGAATACGGATACGCTAATGAAGTCCATCCGAGAGGGAATTTTATTTCACTTCGTTTTTCGGCCTCAAGTCCCAAAAACTCCCCCTACCTTTTCAGACTGTCGTTTATTTTTACGACGCTTTCATTTAAGCGCTGGCATTTAATGTGAAATTTATCATTACGGCGCCACGCCCCCCGCCCAACCGACAAATTGTCGGCCTTGGACAGATTTTTTATTGCACTCACATTTCTCCGAGGCGTAAACTGATATTTTTATTTTTTAAGCATTTAAGGTTGCTCGCTGGTCGACGATTTTTAAATGAGAGTTCCTTTGGCACATTCCTTTTTTAGAGCCACAACTTTTAACCGCAACCTGTCTGCACATAGGTTGCTCGGGGGTGGCAATCAAAAAAAGTTGAAAAAATGCATTTCAAACAGGGGTTTTCCCATTGGCTGAAGAGTTCAGTTTTTGTCAAAGGATTTTCGAAAATAAAATTAAACGAGTTTAGTTTCAGCAAAAGTTGTAGTTAATTTTGTTGGGAATCACATTAAAATGGGTTTAAATTTTAATTAAACTTATACTTTTTCCCAGATGATTATGATTCCATAATTTAATGTACCTTTTAATTTTGATAATGCAAAACTTTTATGCGTTTTTCATCAATTTAAATATAAAAATTGTTCTCCAAATATACAAAAACTATTTCTTCATTTACCAAAATGTATTCCTTGTTTACGTTACGAATCACCTCTAGGAACAGAAAATCAGCTTAGAAAATTCAATATATTTTTAGGACAAACTTTTCTAAATAAATATTTTTAAATCGCCTTTGATCCCGTTTCATTGGATTAACATTCTTATGATTTCTTTACAACGGATCAGTTTTCTGATTACCGTAGAAAACTTATGATTGATGTTGTAGTTTTATCTTAACGGTTACAGTGCCCTGGCTAATTAATTATACCTTTTTTCCACATAACTTGTAAATCACCGCATTGGTACTTACTTCGTTTAAAATTTGGCGCCAATGCGCAATAGTTACTAACGCGTTTCAAAGTGAAACCGCTGCAACAAAATATCGATAGTGCCAGGCAACATCTCATTGTCCATTGAAATCACCGAAACCTCGCTTAATTGGCTTCTGCCAGTGATAGAAAGGATTTACATCTCAATATTTATATTCGAAAAAGATGTTTTTAAGACATTTTTAATGGAAAAACTTTGCATCTTGGCATTTCGATCGTAAAATCTTACAACATCGATATTTAAAATACATCGGAGAACATCGATACATATCGCGTTGAATCGACGCCTTTTCCCACCACTAAAAAACCGCCACCGCGCGCAATTGTTGTAATTTTTTCGGTTGCGACGACGTCGCTGCGCGGATGTATACACCGAAACTGCATGCGAATCGCGTTCTACGATAGTAAAATCCACTAAAATAAATTATTAGGTAAAGCAAAGGCAGTTCAAGTCGGAAATAAGAACAACAGCCACCGCCTTAATACAGGAAAACGCGGAAAATGTGATTTTAAAAACACTGCAGCTGCAAATCCGGATGCCTGGCGAAGGTTAGAGCGAGACAACTCTACTTCCTCGAGAGTGTGTGCAATTTGTTGATAGTATTTTCTGTTGTTGTTGGTAAAATGCAGGCGTGCAACAACAAAAAGACCTGAAACAACAACAAACAGCGGCGAATGCCGGCAAAACAAAAAGCGTAAAAGGTGAATTCGATTGATGCGAAAAACGTAAAATAAGAAAACCGAAGGCAATAATCGTTGAAGAATACACAACAAAAGTGGAGTGAGCCAAAGTCGCGTTTGTGTGTGCGTGTCGCGTACGTGTGTGAGTGGCTGCAAAGGATAGGAATAGGAGACGTAATCGGCGCTTTGCGGAAATCGAAAGCCAAAATGTTGTAAACAAATAAAAAACCTGAGCCATTCAAATTACCTCCGATTGCAAACGACGGTTTCCAGTTCAATCAGCGAAAAATTCGACAGAAAATGGCCAGCAAAACAAACGAAACCAGCAGGACGATTTGGAAATGGCTAGTCGGCAGTTATCTGATACTGCAGCTGATTGGGAGCAGTTTGGCAAGTCAAGGTAAGAGATACAATCTAAAATTGAAAAACTACTTTTTCTGTTTAATAAAACCAAAGCGGTCAAAACGCACAAACTAAATGTTTTATTAAAATGCTGGGTCCTCTTTCAAGATCCTATTTTTAAGTTGCATAGAGTTTTTGTTTGTTTATAAAAAGATTAATTTTTTAAAATTATACAAACAAGGTAATCCTTGTAATATTGGCCATAAGTCCGGAATTGCAGATTGTAATTCAAAGTTAACATTTTTCATTTAAGCTTTTATGGACAGTTGAAAGAGGTGAAATAGCTCTAAAAAAAGATAATAAATTTGTTGAATGTGTAATGTATAGATGCTATGTACAGATTATACCATAACTTACGTGTTTAGAATGCTAAAGTTATTATAGCTTTTTGTTGTTAATTTATTGCCACAAAAAAATAATCTAAAAATGTTATAAATATTAGATAGGCAGATTAAGCTTTATAACATTTACAGCAGTCAAGCTAAGATTATTGACAATAAACACGTTAGTTCAATTTGGCTTTTTATCAATTAACAAACATCCCGACCCTAGCTTTTAAGTGGAAAAGTCTGTAATTAAGTTTCCAGCAGTTGCAATAAAATGTAGTTTACTTTCATTTCACGACCACATAGCATAAAATTACAAATATATTGCATCATCGCTGTATTTTGCAAACGTCAGTTTTTCTGTACCTCAGTCTTGGTCGTGGCAGTACATTTTTAGAATCTATGGTAGGATCAAATACGATATTCTAACAAATAAAACTGCTAGTGCAGATTTGGCGACTAGATGTCTGGTCGACGTGCCAGAAAGCAGGCAACGGGTCCCAAAATCAACTCTTATTTGAAGGGTGATGTCAACATTGTGCTGATAAGCAGTCATATTTCGCACCTCGCGCTTTTTTCACTCGTAAATTTGACGTACTTTCGCAAAACCCTTTCCTGTTCGAACCACATGTGCCAATCACTCGGGGTAATTCACGGTAATTGCGCCCCTCCATATCACCTGCAGATAAGAACTCAAAACGAGAAGGTTGCAAAACGGCTATCTCCTCCGATAGTGCCTCAAATTTCGAACATTACTAATGAGCTTCGCTTGAAACGAGATAAACACAACACTGCACAACAAGAATTGGAAACCTGCCGTGTTTACTAGTTTTTGAACCAAAACACACACCGACTGAAGCCTGGTTTTCCTTTGAAAAAAAAACAACAGAAACCTAAGAAATAGGGCCAGACAAAATGGTAGCCGTTAGAGTCATTATCATTAGCTCAAGCCTAGGAAACAAGTGATCTTAAAGGATCAGGTAAAGGCAGGTAGAAACAGTGCAGGCAAAATGCAATTAGGATTAAGGATCAGCCACATTTTCGGGTCAAATGTAGGGTCTCGAAAAGAGATTAGATCGGTAGGCAGCTGCAGTGCATCAACTGATTGATTTTGTTTCAAACTAAGCCTGGGGTGGCTTTAGGGCTTATCATATTTCAATTCTCGGTTCGAGAAAATAAACAATCGCAGGAAATGAGGGAGGGATAATGGAAATCCCCGCAAAATGCGCAAAAAATGCAAACAAATTGAAGGCCCTGCGCTCAATCCTGCTTTTTCTCCCCTTAAGTCCAAGAAGAGCAACCCCTAAAAGTGAAAATTGTTCTGAAAAAAGGGGAGCCGCTTTATCAGCTGCGAAATTTATCAATGCCAGCTCCAAAGGAAAGACCCCCAAAAGTCTGGTCGTAAAAAATTGTCAGACATGTCATATGCAAATGGAATGAAAAATCTTTGAACAAATTTTTAGGTCATGGCATGTCATAAGTCCCAGGACTTTATGCCAGATTTAATTAAAAGCATTCCCTCACATAACACCAAACTTTATGTGGCGGGCGGTAATTAAAAAAACTTTACTTACATGGGTGTAACCCGCTGACAAAAAATACGTTGACAATAAAAAGTTAAGTTGGGTTCTCGACCACTTAATTCCTGTTACTCGTGCTTAAATGAAAGGAGAATAAATATAATAAAGGTAGTTCCATATTTTGATTTAAAACAATGATATTGGCGCACAAGTATGACGCACAAGAAGACAGCAAATAAATAAAAGAAAACCCCTTAAGATCTGTAATCCTTCCATTTTATCTTCTTAGGTAATTATTTACTCTGCCTCTTTGAAGCTATGTTTAAAAGATTAACCTTTCCTGAATCCAAAGGATGATAGCCTAAAGAAAATAAAAAATAATAGGGCAATGCTTACTGAAAGGCGTCAAACCTTTTCGTTACATGTTATAATAATTATTGTAATATACCCACCGATCCTAAAAGTACCGTGTACAAAAACTCACGTGCGAGGTCCTGTTCTCGTTTTCGTGTTTATTTGCTGGCGTTCTTTGTTTTCACTTTTCTGGTCATATTTCTTTGCTTTTAGCCTGGGAACTGTGGCAATTGTTTGGTGTCCTGGGCGAGTCGCTTTTCCTTGGTTTTCCCCTTGGCCAGAAGCATATTTAGCCGCATTACGTGATACAATATATGAGGGACACGTTATTCTAATTTCGCACCCCTTTTCATATTCCTGGACACATTTTTTCCGTTTTCCTCCGGGGGTGCGCTTGTCAAAATAAACATTTCCATATGGTGGCCATAGCCCCGGGCGATGTGTCGCAATGTGACAAGGAGAAAGAGGGAAAAGAAAGGGACAACCGGGGAGAGTGTTTAGAGGTCTCGAATGAGGTCACTTCTTCTCCGTTGAATGCAGACTAATTACGGACCGATGCAAAGTCTCTCAATTATGTTTAAAACTCAGGCGTCACTCCGAAGTGTTGACAAAGCAGCGGAAATTGTTCGTCTTTCGAGGTTCTGGGTTCCGAGGGCATGTACTATATACATATATGTATACCATGACTAAGGGGCGCTCAAAGGACTTGAAAATATCTCACTTTTGTGCCACTTATCGATGGTCGATGTGAGATGTCTTCTTCGGATTCTTTTTTTTTAGAGATTGGCTTTGTCCAAGGCTTGTTCTCTGCAAGCAAAGACAACTTCGTTCCCTGCAAACAAAGTTTTGCAAATGAAGTGCGGTTACACAAAAGTTTGTCATGTCATTTAATTAAAAAAATTGTGTTATTTTTTATTCTTACAAGTTAAGAGATGGCAACAACGGGTGGATGTTGCATATATTTGGGAAAACTCATGTTGCCGGAATTTTTATGGAAAACAGCAGGAGGAACCGTATTCGACACCAAAAAACAAAGCAGCCAAGCTCTCGAAAGCTCAGCAAATTTTGTGTACAGAGAAAAAATTAAGAAAACAAAACGTTATAAACTTATAATGTTATCTTGGAGTTTAAACACTCTTTAAAGTCATTTTAAACATTGTATTTACGGAGATGGAATTGTATGAATCGTTAAATATTTAAATTTTTATGAATTCAATTGATTATTGAATATTTAAAAATGCATTTATTTTTATATATATTTATTTGCTTGTTAGTATTGCAAGCATACAACATAACATACATTTTGTAAACTTTCAATATAAAAATCGAATGTTTAAAATTATTTTTCTCTGTGTGCGGCTGCTGCTGCGTTGGCAGAATGCAATTTCGTTTGCAGCTTCGAACTCGAACCTTCCCGCCTTCCGCCGATTCGACATGACAACATGAATAATTCACTTGAACCCGCCACAAAAACAAGAACAACAACAAGCCGAAACTGATTCTGCAACCCGAAATGCTCGGAAAGTTCAATGCACGCAACCACAAAATCCAGATTTTGACCAACTAAAAAAAGAAGGTAGATTCGGGGGAGAATCAGGATGAAAGACGAGACGATCTCGAGGCAGTTACAGGAAATGTTTCTGACCAAAAGAGCAGCAGCTTTGCAACAATGTATCTCGTTTTGCATTTAGCACACTGTACTTTTTGCGGAGGCGTTTCCTCAAGGATTAGGGCCAATTTGCATAGAAGGTGCGTGGGTGATCGATCCGTAGGTGGCGGTTGGCATTGCAGCCAAGGACATGGCTAGAGATTCCGGGAAGAAATAGTGCCAGCCCACTTAAAAAGACGCTCTATCCGTACTTAACTTGTTCGGCTGAGTGGCTTAAAGTGCCGTTAAAACAAGCCCGGTCCGCAAATCTCACACCTCTTTCGACGGGCGGCTCCTCCATTTCCCCATTTACCATTCCCAACTCTACACCGGGGCTATAAAATATCAGAAATTATCTGCCTCCACGCCTCGAATCGCACTTAATCACCCCGAGCAGATGCCAAAGGAGTGAAACGGCTGAAGCGCTCGAAACGGAAGTCGGCAACAGTTTTTTAAATGCAGTCATTTAGCCAAAGTGCCAAAGTGCTGGCCATACTCGCTCGAGGACCGACTCTCTAGGCCCCCGAGATCTGTGATACGGCCACGCCCTGCCTAAAAGAACTCAATTCTACCGGATGATTTTCTCCACTTGGGGGAACTGGCTTCGGTAATTATTTTGTGGCCAGTGGAGCGAGCGATAAGACAAGCTGGCAAAGTAAACAAAGTTTTTGCATTGTTTTTCCATAGCCTCTCTGCATCTTCGCTGCAGTTCGGGTTCTTTTTGCATTTTCTGGTTTCAGGTTTCGCGTGCCCATGGGCTACATTAATTGAAAAAGTCGCTCGCTTTGGCTGTGCTGGCAAGCAAATGAAGTTGGTCTTGGCTTTGGAACTTACTTGACTGCTCCCCCTGCTCTCACTTCGGAGTTTAAGCCCCAACTGCCCACTCTCCGTGCCTAACCCCCTTCGGACTTATCGGTCAACAAAATGCAGTCGCTGCCCGGCGATAAACTGTGGCCATGGCTGCCTTAAAGTAGATCGATCGCTTGATTGGCGACGGAAAAGCGCCTGCCCCATCTGCGACTCACCCCTCCCTTTGTCTGGCCGCTTTTCACTCGGAAAAATAACTTTAATGACTTTGTCTCCCTAAAAAGTTTTTTTTTAATGTTTAAGACCCTCAGGTTTGACATTGTTACAAGGCAAAGCCACTCTTAACAAACTATTTTCTTATTTATAAATGTTATAATAAGAAAGTTGAAAACCTTATTAACTTAGGTAGTTATCTGTTAAGATTACCTAATAAAATAACTAAATTGTATCTTGATAAAAGACATAAACATTGTGATTTGATAACGGGTGCTTAAGTGCATTTTTGTATCTTTCTGATTATCGAAAATACCTCTATTTTATAACGCTTAGTTCCCATTTTATTAGTTTTTGATGATTTCCAAAAGCAACCATATGATATTCCGTCGATTCGTTGCTGATCGGCTTTTCTCGGTGCAATTATCTGTAGAGCTAATCTATTTGCAGCAATTGCCGCAGAAAAATAGAACATGAAAAACGAGCAGTTACAATGGCGACGACAATGTCTGGGCAAGATCACCAAGGAGCAGAGCGGGGCAGAGGAAGTCGACGGGCCCAGCCAAAAGCAATTTGTTACAAAAGCCACAAGACCAAGTCACCAGCTTCGTTTTGTTCCGATCCAATGCTATCCAATCGGATTCGATTCGAGTCGATCCGATCCGATCCAAGCGCCAAGACTCTCGACTCCAGCCGAATGAGCAGCCGTTGCTATTATTTTATTATTATCTACAAAATGCACGTACTTTATACCACTTACGAGTCTGCAGCCACGGTAGTCGACGTCGCTGTAGAAGTCGTGTGGTTGCAGTTTAAGTTTTGGTGGGGGAGAGTGGCACAGTGGGCTGGGGCTCGCGATCTGTGGAGATTCAATGATTGGGGATCCACCGGGTGTGTGATTTCGCGACATTTAATAGCTGTTACCTGCTGTTTACCTAATGAGTTCACCATTTCACACTGTTTTCGCCAATGAAACCTTGGGTAATTTTAGCCATTTAATAAGAAATGATGGTGTTTAATATGTTTGTTGATTTTCTTTCGCTTCATTGGCAAATCAATAAAGTAAATTCCAAAGTACATGTTTGTATTTTAATGAAAGTCATGAATCATCTTAGCAAGTTTGTATTGTAATAACGCTATTATAACTTAAAAAAAACTATAAGGATCAATTTAATATTATAATGGAAAAATTATTAGTTATTATTTCTCTTTTTAAAAATACTTTCAAACAAAAAAAAAGAGAAGAACGATATAGCGCCTTAAACAACTCTGGGTAACAGCGAGACAGCAACTTTTTAAACTCTCCGAAAAAAGGAGCAAAAGCAAGATGGCGAACATATCAAAGTACCTAAAAATAAGTGATTAATTAACATGATCGTATTATTTTATAAATTTTTTTAAGATATCTCTCCCTTCTAAGTTATAATTAGTACTTTCCTATGTCCTTTCCCCACTGTAACGTTTTTAGCCGCAATCCGCTTTTGCCTTTGCTCTTGCCAGCTGTGTGTGATCTTATCTGAAGCGTTGTCCGCGTTCGCGCAACTTAAGTAGGTACTAAGTGCTGCATATATCATAGATGCCAAGGCCCAAGCCCAGGCCCAGGCCCATTCCCTACCTCTCGCATCCCGCCCTCCTGCATTCCCACCCAGATGTTGAACCCCAAGACCGGACTTTTTTGTTCTTTGGACCGATGGCGAACGCTGGATTAGATGTAGTGTGCTGTGCGGCTTATGACGTGCCATGTCCATGTGCGGACTTGGCTGATTAATGGCAATTATCCGCCGCACATTTTCTATTTCCACATCCAGCGGCAGTTGGATTGAGCTGTCAATGGAGCCGAGTGGAGCGGAAAGCGGGTAAACCTCGGGGTACATCTGCCATAAAATCCTGTGAAATGCAACCATCCGGCGATGATTTCAGCTCGGTGGCCATTAGGTAAGCGACTTTATGTAGGAACACTTGACAGGCGAGTGGAGCCTAATACCCGAAAACACCAACTGCAGCAGATGCATAGTTGTTATCCGCGGCTTTTGAGATTTAGCTTCCAAAGTGGCAAACACTTGACTCGCGAAAGTTGTGGCAGGGAAGTCATGTTTTCAGACACTGTCTTCTCGGTGGTTTTCTAAATTTAGGTCTAGTTTTCTGAGTGCGAAAATATCCTTGGGTTGAGATGAAGCCATTGTCTGTGCTTGGCTTTTGTTCTCGAGTCCCACACAATAGCAGATGCAAATATGCAAATCTTGTAATGAGGTGGTAAAATACAAGTTTTCTCGGTCTCTCTCCCTCCTGCGTCGTTTTTCTACCCATAAAACAGATGAGGTCAAAATAATACCACTGGAAATGACATTCGGAGAGTGCAAATATATTGAAAGTACCTATATTTATAGCTCAAATAAAGAGTAAATTTAATAATTTAAATATTCTAGCCACTGAGGCCCAGACACTTATTTTTAAAGGCCGTTGGCTTATGTTCAATGATCAAAACGTGCTGAGAATTACTTAGCAATGAATGATTTCATTATTTACATCAAAATTGGTAAAGGAATACTAAGTTCTATCGAAACTTGAATAATACTTGAATTTAAAAGTCTTAAGAGATAGATAAATATCATTACACATTTCTTATTTTGTAAAATCAATCTTATAAAGAACATTTCCTGAGATTATAATGTAAGGATCCACCAGAAGATTCACACTAAATCATAAGAACAACCGAACAGTTAAACAATTTCCCACTGCTATTATCTTGACCGCCACTGTGCACATATATATGGCTGCTGGCAATGACACAAATTGCTTTTGTCGTCTGCTCACAATTTGCATTTGCCAGAGTTCCGTAGTTCCAGTGAGGATGATGGCACCTACACCTACTCCTAATTGAATGTCGAGCATAAAATTATGTCAGCTGACGAGGAAGGGGGCTCTTCAGTATTCTGTGCACAATGATGATGGAGATAATGACGATAATGTTGACGATAGTTAGGGCGCAGTATGTGGGCGTTCGGATCACTTTACAACTAGAAAATTAGAAAACTGACAGCGAAGAGCATTTATCTAATTAAGTTGTCTGAGGGTAGGCACTTTGGAGTGGTTCCATAAAGTTCTTGGAACATAACCCACTCAAGCCTGTACAGTTTGGCCTCTAAGCCCTAAGCCGATTTTACTTTCGTTCGACAAATGAGCTTTTGTGTTGCCCGCGACACCTTACTGATGTTTATAAATTTCACACTGCTGGGGTTGTGGGATGTGGGATGTTGGCGCCAGGTAACGTTAAAAAAATAAAGAGGCAAAACTTTTTCGCCAACCTGACAAGCGTGAAATTGCCGGGAGAAATGGGAAAGGCGGAGGCGGAGTGTAGGAGAGTAAGAGAGTTGGAGACCCGCACTTGAACTTTTGTGCCGAGTGTTTGACATGACAACAGCAAAGTAGATAAACGCAAGCCAGTATGGGGAAGAAGAAGCTGGAGAACTCCCCGAACCGCAGAGAAAAGGTTGAGAATCGGGAGGGGAATTCCGAAGCTCGCGGGACAAATGGGCAGGCCAAAAGACGGAAGTCACGTAGACAGGAATAGAGAGGGAAGTACGCACTGGCTGAGCTGGATGGAAAGCATGTGGAGCTGCCAAAACGTGATTGATGAGACGAGATCTGAAAGAGAATAACCAGAAACCAGACGAGAGAAGGGAAAAAGTGTTTTGGGGGCCCCCAGAAACGATTTCCAAATACCTCTTGAAACCGATAATAATCATAAAAAGGTTACAACACTCAAAATACAAGTTCAAGGTGCCCATGTGCAGGGTTAGCGCTTACAAACATTATACTTAATTTTTAAAGTACCAAAGAAAAGGTTTTTATAAATACTTTAAACTAGAAATATAACGGTTACTTCATTAAACAGACGCTTTCATTGAAGAGGAAGTGGAAAAATATTCAAACCAATATTTGCTAGGCCCATATTTTCTCCCCCATGTAAGACAAACAAATGTTCTTCTCTTTTCCAACTAAATGGTATTCTGTTGGCAGAACAACCACATCAAATGCATTTAATTATGCTTCGGGGGAACGTTCAACGTCAATCAGCAGAGCTCTGTTTATTTTTCATGCAAACACCGTCGTTGTCACTAGAGACATATGCAAATTGATACGGATTCTACATACTATGGCCCATTTATTTATTTTTTCGGTAGCCAACTAGCAACAACTTCTGCCAAATGCATGGAAATGTATGTACATGCAATTATTGATGTCAATCAAATCATTTATATAGAGATCGGGATCGGTCACGCTCCGGCAAACGTGGAATGAATTTCAATTTACGTCGAAGAGAGCACCATCAACTTGGTTTGTTGACACGCACAAATATTTTTGTCCAAATCTTTCTTCACCACCTCACCCCGAGAATCTGTGGCATTAGTCGTGGGTAAATATTATCTTACAAATATTTTACTTGACACCCAATCGCATGTGTGTGCCCATCCTCTTGCCCTTCAGGTAGGTTTGGGTTCTGAGTCTTCTGGGGACTTTGATTCGCTTGCAAATATTTACAGCATTATCATATCTAAATATGTTTGTAACTGATTCCTAAACAAACTTGTTTGAGATATTCGACTGGCAATTTACTAAACCCTCCCAAAGGCTCCCCGAAAAACCCATCGAACCGCAACATAAATCACCATTAAGAAGGAAATAAACAAAACTGCAATCGAATGGCCCCAAAAAATAAACGAAAACCCACTTAATTGCACTGCGGCCAGATGGTATGGTATAGTAAGGAGGTGGGTTCCAATTTTTTCCAAGGGGGTTCAATAAACCTCGAGCCGTATGTTTGCCTTATTGATTGCCTTATCACCAACTTGGAACTTGGAATCGGATCGGATTCGGAATCGACTGGGAATCGACGCGACGTTGCGCTAGATTTTCCATTTATCAGCTCATATATGGAAAGAAAGCGGGGGAACCGCAGACGTCGGCGATCTATAGATAACTTTTCGGGGGTCAATTCCGAATCGAACTTGGAGTCGTGGCTGCGACCTGCGTGCTGTCATAAATAAATATATGTACGTACATTCGTACATGGTGCGTTTGTGTTGAGCATGAAAAATTTATTGTTCAGTGTTTTCTTGCTTTTATTTTTCGGTTTTTTCTCCAACAGACAATCCAGACAATCGTATCAGCGTTTACCAATTGGATATGCAATGCATCCCAGAAACGCTTTCTATTTATGAAAGTTGCCTGTTGACCGGGCCAAATTGGTTTTGTGGCCACCAGCTCCAGCAGCTTTGGGTTATAAGTTCAACTGTTCTCTGCCGCTTAATTTATAAACGAGATAACGATTTCCTCCAGAGTTGTGCTATTCAATATTAATTAAGTCTTGGGGTTTGTTTACAGCATACAAATCATGCAGTTTGTGGTTGGAAATCTTAGTGATGGGGAGTATCAATGTAATTGTACACAAAAAGCAATGGAGCTAAGAGTATTAATTTCGATACTTTCAAAATGAACAAATTTTTCTTCGATTGCATTACAATTTCATGCTCTTAATGTTTACATGATCTGTGGTTACTCGAAAAGATCTATAAGTGCTTATAATAATATGTCAGTTCTTGAGAACACTAATGCTTTGCAGCCACTTTTTTTTACCCATGAATTTCTTATTAAAATAAGATATATTTTACCACAGATATCGTGATGGTTTTCGTACCTTTCTCATCACTGTTTCCGGGGATAAAATGCCCCTGCAGTATGCATGAGCACTAGTATCTTATGGACTTATAGCCTAGGATCCTAGAGGTATGGTGGGAATTCGGGGTGACACAATGGCTGCCACTTGTCCAAACACATTCATTGATTCAGCCAGCAGCACTCGACCTGTTCCCATTTTCCCTTGGCCATTCGCAACATATTTGCATATGAGTTGCCAAAAACATTCATTGGACAGGATAGGACTGGTGGCCTGAACCGGAGGGGTTTTCCTATCTAATGCGGTCAGTGCAGCCCCGACCATACCCATGCCATCGTGGGCAGACAAAACTCTGTTGACCAGTTTTGCCAGAGCAATGGGCAACTGAAACTGCGTGTGTGGGCGCTAATTGCTGCCAGGCCATAAAACCCAATCCGGGCGAATGGCTCTGGAGAATTAAATGCGAAATTGTAAAATGTATCTCTGGCCGGAGTGCAATGAGCTGCCACTTGAACTTAACCCGCTGAAGAACCGCAGCTGAATCTCGGAGTGGGAAATCGGAGAAGGAATGGGGGACGGGTCGTGCACAGACACATAATTCATATGTTCGAGGCATTTATCGATTTTTCCTACCACCCCACCCCCATTCAGACTCAATTTCACCCACCCCCTTCTCGGCCTGCTCTCAGCTGTTGGTAGTTGTTGTAGCATCCCTCTTAACGCACAATATTTTTTTGATTTTGCTTGCCACACAGAGAATTCCCGCTTTCCATCCTCCCTCACCCTGGTATTGTGGCACTCGGCGCCCTGCTCATCCCCGTCCTTCATCCAGAGATCCCCAACCCTCGACGCAAGCTGTGAGCGTCGTCATCGTCATCTAACGCGGCTCTCAACAGCTTCACTTTATTATATATATCCCATAGTGTATTTAATGCACGGGAAACATTTTTTGGAAAATATAGAACATGACGACGGATCTATCTTTGAAAACGTTTCATTAAAACGTGCTTGTTTTACCTCTATATAATTAAAAAGCTGCTTTCTGAACCTAGGGTAATTTTTAAAATGATATAATTTATATTTTAGATAAAAGGGCTCGAATAAATCATTCCGAACATAGCCCCTTTTAAAGTTTCGAGTGCTATAAAAAATCCAATCGAATTTGTGAAGTTGAAATAGTTCAGTTGGTTACTGAAACATGGCTTAGGGACCAGATTTTGATTTCGTTTTAAATTTAAAATGCCGATTTTCTCCAAGTGCATCGATGTCGCTGCCTCTGTTGTTTGTTTGACTCTCTGCGGTTGCCCAACGCAGAAATGTTGTTTTGACGGGGCCAAACGCCGAGACATCGGGAGAAGTGGCAGAGGGCCTTGGGAGGGAGTGGGTTTTCCGGGTGGGGTTGGGCTGAAGTTGAGCTAAAATAAAATGCCATAAAATTCAGAAACGGGAACCCGGGACAGAAGTCAAATGGCAAGTGCTTTCAGTTTTTCCTGATACTTTTCCGTTCATCTTTTTGCAGTATGCTGATGATTCATAATGGGCGAACTATGCGTAGTGTGGGGTTTACTGTACGCATTTAAATAAGCAGAGCCACGTAACATTTAGTCAGTTAAATATGATTTAAGTGCTGTCATTTCAACAATAATCACACTTATCTGAACTGTTTTGTACACCTTTATGGCCGCTGATTTGTACTTAACCGTCAAGAGATATGCGTTTTTCCCCCTTTTCTTTTGTTTTAAGGGCGACCCTGGTCATAAATAATAATGCATGTCAAAATCAGATGATTTACGCTGCTTTGATGGCATTTTTCATTTTCATAATTTGTTGCCAACTGGAGCGCATAAATATCTGGCTGTGTCTTATCAAAAATTGCCCTTTCACTCCCCCTCGACACTCCCCTTTTTGTGTGGGCGTTCCGGCCAACAAAAAAGGGGAGATGGAAATTATTTGTAAAAACTTTTATGCCCTCAAAATTAAGTTAGTGGAAGTGTGTGTCTGTTTGGAGGTGTGAACGCATTCAGGTTGAATTATGGGCTGCTTATAACTTTTGCTTTATTTGAAAAACTACAGAACTCATTATTCATTAATTGGATTTCTCTTTTCTCCTTTCTTCCTCGCAGGTGAGTGCGCAAAGTAACAAAAATAAATTTGATAATGGGAAAATTATGATGAAAAATGAGCAAACAATTATTCTCACCCTTTACGTAAGTTTTAAACTGTGAAATTTTACCAAAACTAAATTTCTTTTATGTAAGCTCATATAAGAGCTTTCTTCTTATTTAAAGTTTAATGGCTTTCTGAAAAATTCTTTAAATTCTTCTTCAATAAAATGGATCGTAAAAAACACAAAATCCAATCAAAACCATGGAAATTTATATTCAGTGAAACGATAAATAACAAATCGTTCGACAGATACTTATTTTCAATACCATTTCCATCAAATATAAATCAACAAAATGTAATCTCCTCTTTTTTGGGAAATATTCCGCCCACATTTTGGCGCCTCTTTCATTTGAATGTGCCAATCTGAATTTGCATTCCGCTTAGGTGAACTTTTTAGAGTGTTTTCCCAGCTAATGCGCCACTAAGTATGCACTTGTTTTTGGGGCTGGCTGTCATTATCCCCGATAAAATTATGCGACACATAAATCGACGTCAAGAGCAATTAACACTTTCTGAAATTGACATAAATTTGATCAAATCGAAATAAAACCGGTTTCTTTTTTTTGGACCATGCAATTCGATAAGTTTGTCGTTATTATTATTGTACACGTTTATTTATGAAGCTTATATCGTTAGGCGAAAAATTCAATTAACAGCCTAAACGTGGGCAGGCGCCAGTCGTCCAAGTCGTGCGTGGGATGCAACTGCAAATGCCACTGCAAAATGCAACCCAAAAATGCAACTGCATTTTCCAGCTGCCCCAGACGAGTTGCATAACCCAGCCGAACCAAACCCACTTGCACTGATATGCAAAAAAATAACGTTGATTATGATGGAAACTCAACTCTCTCTTTTGCTGGACAAACTTTTCAATCCAAATTGTCAGTTGCGAACTACAGTCAAACTTCCCTAATCAGGATGATATTTATTGAACACAAAGTATCTTAGTGCTAAGAGTTTAATTTATTAATATTTTCGATGAGTAATAACACAATTTTCTAAAGGTTAAAGTCACTTTTACTCAAATTCGTGACAGATTGTCGACCAAGTTATAGATGACTACCTGTTTATGAAAATTAAAGAAGTGTTGCATCAAATTAGAGCTGTCAACTGTGGCACGAGATGAATTGAGTTGCTTGCAAACTTTTTCACTTAAATCATGGCAGATAAATTGAGGATACCCAAACAGCTGACTACTGACTACACTGACTCAGACAATGGCAAATAAATTCAATGCCAGACGCCTCCCCCACTTTACATACATACAATATAGCACATACCTCAACAAACCAATTTAAATCCCAGACCACGTACTTGGCGCGTTGTTCCTGCCGCTTCCTTTATTTCCATCCAACTTAAGTTGCCAATATTAAACGCTTCGATGGATTTTATGGAGCATAAACAGGAAATTTGAAGAAGAATGTCCAATTTGCCATGGCCAAAAGCGAGACAAAGACCGGCGACAAACTGAAAGAAGTAGGAAGAACCAAGAAACGGCAAAGAAAGTCTGGCCCAAGGATTGGCATTTGCTTTTGTCACTTACAGGAAACTCTCCATGGCAAATTGGCATTAGGAAAACCGAGTTGGAATACCAGAAGGCACAAAACTGTTGAAGCTACTCCCCCTTTCGCCGATGTCCAGCTGTCGTATTTTCCCTTTTGCCGTCATTGTGCTGTGTGTGCGGTCGCTGCAGAAACCATAAAACATTAATTTCAATTGGAACTGCTGCCAAAGGACGGATAGAATGGGATACGTTACTATGGGTAGGATAGGATAGGCCAGGATCCATCCAAACAGCAATCCCGCACACATGTAACCCGAGTAATGAACTATTATTCCAGACTTTAGGTTTAGATACAGTTGAGTCCAACATTATAGCAACAAATATTTACAAATCTCGAAATTATATGACTCTAGAGTCTAGACGTAGGATTTTATTTAAAATCCTGTTTTTAAATTTGATTTTTCACAAAACTGAAATTAGCTTAGGGTATATTTTATAAAAACTTTTTTTAACCAATCATAAGTGGCTGAAAGTCGAACTATAAGAAAAAAATTTTACATAATTGTCTTTTTAAGAAGACAGATGATCTTATATGTAAACAAAATGACTTCAAAATTTTTTTTATATATCATAAGTATATAAATTTATTTTAGAATATAGACAGTTTATTATGTGCTATTACTCTCACCGCTGCTGTGCATACATGAGCGGGCGGACGTAATATGAAATTAATTTGTTAGGCAACCACCGACAGCATAAACGGTAACCGAAACAACAAATACCGCTTGGGAAAAGTTGCAGACCGCAGCAGCTGTTGGAAAAGACAAACAACAACAAGCAGCATATGTTAATTAAAGAAGTGTCCGTTTCCCCAACTCAATCGACTTTCACATTGCATTTTGGCTCTAATCAATGCAGCAGCAGTGACTTAACAATATCTTGAATATGCATTTCGCTTCGTGACATTGCCGCAATGTGTCAAAATCTGTCGGCGGCACTTAACCTGCACATAAGTCAGTGTCAGACAAACAGAAATTATTTTTAAATTTTCTGGATATTCTTGAAAAGTGCTTCCGACACTCACGGCACAGCACAGCTGCTACTTATTTCCCCAACTTCCGCTTAGTTTTGATTCAACAGTACAAATATACACATTTTGGAATTCTGAAAACAAACTTTCTACTTTGGAAGTCCTTGTCATTTGGACATCATGGACAATTAAAGTTGATTCCTGGTGAGATCTCCAAGGAATGGGCATCTGGTCTCAGGGACATCTGTCAATGCCTCCACTTAGTTTTGATTCAATTGTAAATCACAATATATTTCAGAGTTCTGAACGTAAACTTTCTACTTGAAATCCTAATCACTTGACTTGCACAAATCAGAGTTGATTCCTGGCTAGATCCCCCAGGAATAGGCATCTGGTCTCCGGGACATCTGTCTGTGTTTTCTTCGATTTCCACGGGGGTGGGGTCTTCGATGTGCGCTAAAGAACCATTCAAAACATGCCCAAGCGATTGTAAAATGCTAATAATAATTGGAAAAACTCGCCTCTACAAAGTCTAGCTGGGTACTTCCTGTAGGAGGTAACGCATATGCTTTCGATAAATCATAAATTTATATTCTCCAGCGCTCTTTGACACTACGATTTATACACGATTTTCGGGGAGCGGCCCTCTTTTTTTTACCGATCCAAGAAAACATCAAACGCAAAGCAGGAAAATATGTGCTGTGCACTATGGCCGTATCTGACTGTGAAATTCATGGATCAATTTGAAAGTTTAACAACTGGCCATTAGCACCGGGGAGAACTATTTCTCATTTCCATCGTTCTTATTTCGCTTTGAGGCCATAAAATATGGAACATGAAATGAAATCCATATTTTTACAGCCGGGGGATTATGGTTTGTCAAAGCGCAGCGATGCATAAGTTCATAGAGCAGACTAGAAAATGAAAAACAGAGGCAAAAAAAGGGATATTTACTCTAACTTACTGTGCGGCACACGTGCCCCGAGGAAAACCTCCCTTCAAAAAGGAAATTGGCACAGGCACGGATAATTATGAGTCTCGGAAAATGCGTTTTAATCTCTTGCCCATCAATGACTCACCCTGTCGCGACTGTGAAGCCGATTTTCCCCGATGAAAATGACACAAATTATCCGAATGGGATGAATAACAAAATCTAGACATTTTGTAATAAAGCCTATTTGATACATACTGATAAAATATTGATAAATTGGAACTGATATTGATAGTATAATATAATTTATTGGATCAATTTACATTTATACGGAAAATATTTTTCCAATTTCCTACCCACTATACAAAGTGCACTAACTTGTAGGATATATTTGAACTATCATGAAGTTCGCGTTTATCGATGGTCTCTATGGATATTTAGTGCTCCAATATCTGGGGATTTAATAACTTGTCACACAAACATTAGGTATGAAATTCAATATAAATCCTTTGCCGCAGTCCAAGTGTGTTTCTGGTTGCCATTCCTTTCTAGTTAATGTTACCGTGCACCTTTGTCACTATATGAAACACCACCCCGAAATGGATTTACAGGGCTCTAAATCACAGATGTTCAATGTTCCTAATTCCTCCAGTGTCAAAGATCAGCTATACAGAGAGAAATATCCAAAAACATTGATCTTGAATTGAGAACATTCGTTCTTAAGAACCGTGTAAGTACATTTTGGTATCAATTTTCACAATATTATATCAAAATGGTGAGAAGAGAAAAGTTAAATCTAGTTTATTTAACAACTTTTTGATAAGTATACACTACTGACTGGACTAATAGTTTATTTGTTGAGATATACTATGCAAATACCGCCAATTCAACTTGATTCGAGCAAAATAGAAACATTTTCAATTTAAAAATGTTGTTCTATTTTTAGGAACATTTTCAACTCACATGAGAAGGTTAGAATTTTCTCTGTGTACATTACGTTACTATACACAAGAGAAAGTTTTGTGGGTTCATAAAATAAATGCCAAAATAACTAAAACTAAATTATGACTAATGACGAAATTAGTAAACCTATTTTTATAATATTCCATTTACAAATTACTCCTTACCGGTCATTAACAACTCAAACGAACAAATTACAAAATAATGAAATCTGATTCCATACAAATTATAATGATATTGTAACGCCAATTTACTTGTATTTAGTAAAGTTTGGAAAAGCATATTATTAGGTTTAAAATTGTTCTGCAATGAAGTTTAAAATAATCAGAGTGTTATTTATTCTATTTCTGGTTTGCGAGGACCGCGGTGACATTATTACTCGTCATACGAACGTAAAATGTGAAGTATTAGAGAAATCGTTTGTGGAGTTTCCCGTATGTCATCTTAAAGTTTTGGGACGTGGCATAATCGCAGAGAATCTTTACATTAAAAACCTTAAACTTCCTCTTAAAAGTATTTCGATTAACTTTGGTGTCTATAAGAAGTTATCGGGATATCATCCGTTTTTATTCAACGTAACCATTGACTTTTGTCACTACCTTAAGCATCCGAACCCGCTTAGTATCTTCCACCTTTTTTATACTGCAGTGAAGCCCTATAGTAATTTAAATCATACTTGTCCGTATAACGTGAGTACTACGAGTACAACGTTTTCCATACATTGATTTTACCATTTCCTATTTCCACAGCACGACATTATCGTAAAGGACTTTGTGCTGACCGATCAAATGTACGCAAAAATTCCTCTTCCTAAGGGCAGCTACATGTTTAGTATTAAAGTGGGCACCGCAGGTGTGTGGACAGGCATCGTTAATACATACTTCGACATTAATTTGGAAGATAACCCTAAAATAAGATTTTAGAACACTTTACCAATTCTCTTGTTCAAGGTTTATTTAATCGTATATCTTAATAAAATCAATAATTAAAAACTATTGAGTAAAAGCTTCTTTTATATGTTTGCCTTCTCTGCAAATGGACTCAAGTCAAGCTATGAAAATGGCTTAAGTTGATAGAACAAATACTGTGCGAAAACTTTGAAGAAAAGATAAGAGTTTAATTCCCCACACCACAATCCAGATGTATATAGATGAAAATTCGTTTTAAGGGGGTGAAAAGTTTGTTTTTCCCCTCGGCGAATTGCAAACGATTTTTCTAAAAGATTCGGACAGCTCGAGGCAGAAGAACTGCGTAGTAGCACTGATGAACAAATACAAGTTTCGGCTAAGAAAACTGACCTAAAAAGCTAATCAATCTGCCAAACTATAAATATGTTTGCTTGCTCCATTCAGTTGGCCACACTGGTTTTATAAAAAAGTGTGCTAAGTGTGATCTTGCTGAGTGCAGATTAGTTCATATAAGGATTCTTTAATTCAAATAGGTTAATAATTTACGGAGCTTTCAAATCACTTTCAAAATTTTTGTAAATGAACATATCAAACACACCTTGCTGAGGAGTGTAAATTTCTGATTGTCTTTTGGCTAACATTTACAATTTCATAATGCAAAAGTTTTGCTGCGCAACAAGCAACGTCCTCGTTGTCGCTGGATGCCAAAGGACAAAGAAAAGGCAACGCCGGCAGCGGAAAAGCGCTCAACTTAGCCCAGCTTAGCGACTTGCTTGGGGCGGGAAGACGGGGGAGTCGGTGGGGGAAAAGCTGGTCCCAGCATGTGGCCAAAGTCATTTGCCAGAGCAAGTGAAAAATGCCGCCCAGAAACCAATGAACTCTGGGCTCTGTTCTGGGTGGGTGTGTGAGTATATGGTGTTTTTATGCTTGCAGGCTGGATGGCAAGCGGAAGAAGCCAGGCGGCCATTTTGTTAGACAACAACAGTTAGGACAGCCATTTTGCAAATGGCAGGAACAGGAAGAAGTCGAGGCCCCAGAAATGCCCCCACGTCATGTGTCAAATTAAAGGCAAATGAAATGATATATGCGCCAGAGGAAATTTCCCAGGTGGCACCGCCCGAAATCCATTTGATTGCTGCAATTAAATGTGCCGTCTAAATGGAATGGATGAGCAGCCCAAAGAAGCCGCTCCCAAGATTACCCATTTCTTTCCGGGCTTTTGCGCCGGTCATGCAAAAAACTCGTTTGTCCTCGAATAATTGAACATTCTCCGAGTTAGATGGCGGGTAAAATTCAATTGGGACTCCGTTTGCCCAGCAATCAAGCAACTCTTTTATGCGCTGACTCTTGGCTAAGCCCTAAATACACACCGCACACATAGCCGGGCCTCTAAGTGTGGACAGTGGAACCTCGATATAACAATACTTCAATATAATTTAGTTGAAAAATGCAACAGTTATGTTTTTATCAATACAAATCGGCTTAATTGCGTGTATCCTGGCAGTTTTATTTTTATATTTTAAACATATTTAACAGATTGAACAAATAATCTTCATTTAGCCATGTAAAATATCTGTGAAGTTCCCTATATTAGAGGTTCTAGTTAATGAGTTCCACTGTGTGGGGCACGTGCCTGGGGCAAGTTATTGACCGATAGCTGTGCCTGCTAACTGGCGACAGTCCGACCGGACAGTGGTCGTCCGTTGCTTTAATTAAAACATCACATACAGACACAAGAGGCACAAACGTATCGACATCCGTGGAGACAACCTGAGACACGGTCTAACCGTTGAGTAAGCCGCTTAAGTTGCCCTTTCCACGCGGCTGCCACGTATCGTAATTATGCTAAAGCCCTCTGATCCGACCTTTTTTCTTACCAGCAATCTTATCACGGCCGATCGGCGCTGAATGCCGGGAAATTGATTTATAATTTCCAATGGCAGCCGCGCTCTTTGACACACATCGATAAGGTTATCAATATGGCGGCAGTTACAGCTTTTGTACCGCCCCGAGATATGTGTGGTCTCCACAGCTATGCTACATCATATCTTATCGGGCCAGTAATCGAACACCGTTTATCGATTTCCAACTAACCGGGGGTTTGGGGAGTCGTTAACATAAGGGAATCGAGGTTATGCTGTCCATACATATTACATATATTTCCAATTAATTCTGTGTATATGTATCAATTACTAATTGGTTTTTATTTCTCTCTTTTATTTACAGGTATGTAATGGAATAATTTATGAAAACATGAACTTTCAGCTTGCAAGGAATATGAGAAAAGGCCTTTAAAAATCGGAAACCTAAAGCTTGTAACCAGGGAGTCGACTGAACTTGATCCTGCTAGTTAAATACATATATTTTCCAAACGATTTCCATTTAATCTCCACTCGGCAGCAGCTGCAACGCGATTATCATCTTCATCATCACCATCATCGAAGAAGGGATCCATTGGGGCACGAACTCATTGAAACTGACGCGTCATAAACTGCTGAAGGCTTAGCTCTGCGCTCTCTATTCAATGAATTTCCTTTTGTTGTATTCTCTGCTTCGGAAAAACCCGCAGGTTAGGGAAAACAAAAGCCAGCGCTGAAAGGAAAATGAGAAAGGAGAGATGGAAAGATCTCAATAAGCTGCTGCACATTGATTGAAATCGAAGACGGTAACGAGTAAACGTGGAATGACACAACCTGAAGCTCATGATGGCCATAATAAAGATGACGATGATGATGATGATATAACGTGGGCCAACTCCCAGCAGCATTTAAGGCGAAATGCATTTGAAACTACTTTTGCGGATGGAATTCGTACTTCACAACTGGAATTTAACTAGTTACACAGTCGAGAACAACAAAAGCAACAGATAAAATTGAATAAAACATGAAGTTTTTGAGGAGAAGTGAAGACGACTGCATTCCAGGAAATGCCTCGAGAAGTCTGCGTGCTTACCTCTTGCCTTGATAAAACTTTAATTAACTTGAGGAATGGATCACGGCGCCTGCTTCTTGTTTGCCCTCTAAAGTAAACAAAAGTCAAGCCAAGATTGTGCTTGCCAAACGCTGGAAAAAATCTGCGTTTATTACTTGGCTTAAGCATTATTATAGCCAGCAGCAAATTAGCTGCGAACTCGGGAAAAGCCAAAAGGAAAAGGGGAATGCCTTCGCCCATTTCTGGGAAATCTGCAACAGAGTTGCTGTCATCGTCACTGTTTTTTGGTTTTTTTTTTGTATGCAGAGCAAGTCTTTTGTGAGGCGGCTTTCACAGCCTGCAGCATTTTTTCTTCTAAGGAGCAGGGAACAATATGGAATAGTTTACTTTTAATGCGTTCATATCTAGACATCTACATATCCTACTTTGTGGCGGCGCTTCACGTGCAAACTAAAAAACGAAGCTGAAAAGAAAAAGAAATCTCTTCTGCATAATAAAATTTGTTGTTCCGAAATGAAGTGGCGCAAGCCCTTAGATGATTATCGGATTGCCGCAGACAGCTTTATGGAGCACACTCTTGTACATACGTACATGCCCTGTAATTTGAGTACTTCATTTCCAGGACAAAGGAAGGATATCTCCTGTCTGTTCCTTTCTTTTCTTTAGTTTTGCGCAGAATTTCATGGGCAAAAAACGGGGAATCTATTGTGTGTGTGCGGCATGTTTACAACCTCAGAGGGGAAAAACTACTTTACTCCCGGCCTGGAGTTCTATGTTTTATTTACAGATGGAGAGGTTATGGTACGGGTTCAGTACAAGCCCATAAATTAGCAGCAAACCGCAATAGCTCAATGACAAAGCAAAGAGACAGCCAGAAGTTGCAGTCCGGGCAGAAAGGGCGAAATTGGGGTTGGACTTACATAAATCCTCCTCGCCCCATGGCCATTAGGTGTTTGATGGCTGCTTGTAATTAGCATAATTGAAATGTAGCCACAGAAACCGGAGGGGGGAAGTAAAGTCATCAATTTGATTGCCTTTTCGCTGGCCATTGAACTGAACTGGCAAATGTCAAACGCCATGCAGATAAAAAATAGAATCAAAATCAAAGCTGCTCCCTCCGCCGAAAATCTCCATTGATGCTTTCACTTGATGCGACAATTTCCATGAACCTGACAGACAGGCCAGACTAAATATAGACCCATCTATTGGGGTGGGTGGATGGCTGGTAATGCCACGCCCCAAGCCAAATTGGAACTGAAAGTGGGGGTTTCCTCGGTTTCCCGGGGTTGCGCATGGAGGCTTCTAACGCAGCACCTAATGGCCGGGCAGACGTTTATAATTATATTTGTGTAGCTTTTCGGACCCACATACAACTGTTGTCTGGGAGTCGGGAAGTGGTGTTCAGGATGCGGCACTGCGGCTTTGACTTTATCCTGCCGCTTGTGAATTTGAATCTGTGTAGCTCTTCAAAGTCACGGCCCTCGTTTTCCATCTGTCTGTCATTATATTTCCTTTTTCGCTGCCACTCAACATAAAAGGTTTTTCAGCCTCTGGGCAGCTTTTCACTTAATTTTTTCTCTTTCCCTCTTTGGTCTGGACACTTTGTGGCTTGGCTTAGTGGGGAAAATCAAAAGTGTCGCATAAGGTGTTAATCAAAGCGATGAAAGTGACAACCAATCGAGCGGAAAACCGTGGTCAGGTGGGAATTGGGTAATGCCCTAAAAAGAAAATAGTTATACGGAAGAGAAAAAATATTAAATTTAACTTCATTTCAATAGTCAATTTAGTAATCTCTTTTTGTAGCATAACTTTCTGTCGGGTTGTTTCAGAGTCTTGACGCAGAGCTATAAGAGTTTAATAAAATTAATGTTTAAATTATAGTTTAAAAAAGATTTCTGTGTTTGCTCTTGAAATATACGATTACAACTTTGGGAAGTTTGGGATCATAATGTTTAAAACACAGATCAAAGTACATCCCTAAGCTATTTTACTTTTTCAAAACATATTAAATGGTATAGATGGTTTGGTTCGGATCACTATACACTTTAAGCTAAACCGGATTAGGGGGTAAACCCAATAACTGCCTTTGAAAACCTTAAATTGCATTATTAATCCGAGTTATTCCCTCTTTAAACTTCTTCTCGCCCAACCCTCACTAGCCAATTAAATATTCATCCAATTTGGTTTAATTTTTCTTCTTTTTCCCTGCGCATTTGCACTTTGGCCAACGTGAGCAATGCGATTTTCTTTCGTTTTTCCTTCGGGGAGACTCCTGCAATAAAATACCCACCAAGTGGAGGAGTAGCTGGGTCCGGGTGAAAGGGAGGAAGTGCCTCCATGGCAAATTCACACGCACGTGGGTGGAAAAGGGGTCAATGCAGTCGTTGTCGATGCAGTTTCCGTTCGCAGCAATTTTATTTATTTTTCCTCGTCCCCTTCTTATTTTCTTTCTTTTTTTGCATACATTTGCGTTTTTCCTTCTTATTTTGCGGGCGCATTTCCTTTTGTTTGGAGGGAGTTTGGAGGTGAGCTAACCAAACGGAAAATCAACATTGGCAAGCCAATCGATGGCGGACGGATGCCCAGGTCTTCGCCAGAAGTTGTTGCTGCAGTGGATGTTGCTGCTGCTGCTGCAGTTGCAACTTTAGGCGCTGCTGCAGTGGCGACTGCAGCCTGTGGGCCTTTTTCGAGTCGCGTGAGCGTGCGATGCACATTTCGATAGTGGGGCAAAATGCAAATGCGGCCAACTGCTGCGAAGCTTACAGATTTCAGTTGGCGATTTTCGGCTTAGTGTACCCTGGATTTAGAAATTTGAGGAGGGGTATTGTGTTGGTGAGGGATAGAGCCTTTTAGGGATCTGTTGAATACATCAAGTTTCACCCGTTAGCAGGAGAAATTTGAATTTGTGATGTAGTTATTTACTTGTGACCTTTTTTTATTATATATAGAAAAGTTTTAACCTCTTGCTTATAGTTTCTAAGTCAATTTAGTTAAACATAGGATATACCATTCGACTACATCGATAAATACGTAGAAATTTGCCGAAAATGGTTGGATATTATCCTTCTGGAAAAGGCTTTGTTCGAATACGAATTCAAATTAAGCTAAAGCTTACATTAAGCTATATATAAATGATAATTTAATGAAATATCATTCAATTTAAATTCAAAATATATTTATTGACTCGTCATGTTGACACTTTGTGAAATGTTTAAGATTATAGGCTATATGTATGTATATGTATAATATATGTAGTTGCAAGTCATTTTGAAACGACAAAGATTATTTTTTCCATAAAAATTATAGGGTATCTAGTGGTCTGGACACCAAACCCTTATCCTTTATCCCATCTCATTTCGTTGGCCTCTGCTGTGCTGCGTCATTCGGGTACACCCGCATTTGGCTTATTGGCACATTTAACCCTTAGTTGGCGAGCTGTGCATAAATTTGGCCAGCGATAAGGTGGCCAGAAGTTGGCCAGCCGAGCATCAGTTTCGCGTCCCGGCCTGCCCAATTTAACCTTAAAAGGTGCTACCATTAGCCGCCTCTAATGGCCTCCGCTTTCGTTCACTGTGATCGTGGACCGATATGCGAATTTTTGTCTTTGTTTTTTGTTTGCCTCCTAAAATATTTTCTGTTTGCCCGGAATCGCCTGACTGGCAAATGGAAATTTCTGCCTAATTGTGCGCCTCTCTTGCGTGCTGCTGCCTCCTTTTAGGGAGTTTTCTCTTTTTGGCCATATGCTAATTTGATTGGCTTCTCCGCAGACTCTGCGTTTGATTGGAAATCATGTGAGTGTACTGGAAAAATGAAAACAAGGGGATTTCCCAGGCCATCATCAGCAATGTCAGCCTGTTGATTCGGGTTTCCATCTCTCAAAGTGTTCTTCACAAAAGTCAAAGGTTTGAAAATAAGAAACAAAGTAAAGAAAGCTCGAAAAATATAAATTGTTGTAATGATTGAGCTTACATAGAAACACTTTTTTTAAATTGAATAATATCATTCCATTCCATTCCATTCCATTTTTAAGTAAACTTTTCCTTTCTGTGTACAGTGCACACAGTTTTTCATCACCTCGCACAAGAGTGCCATGTCTTTCTTGGCCAAGCATTTTTCACCATGCCAATGTTTACAAAGTCTTTTCCTCCGAACTGCTAATTTTTTATCGACCAACAAACTGCAATTTGCATATGGCAAAGCGAGCTGCTTTTATTTTTTAAAGGAGCCGGAGAAACTGTCGCCATCTAAGCCTGCTGCTCCTTTGGGCTTTATCGTCTGTAAATGAAAAATCGTAAAATATGCAAATTCACGGGAATATCATAAATATTCATGGACCGATTTCGTCTCTCTCTCTATTTTTCAGTGTCCACGAATTTGGATCACTTTGGACTCGCAACAAAATGCATCAAATTCGTTTTTGAATTTTCCATCTTTTTTTCGTTGTCGTTAATCTTATGTAAATGCCTGCTGCGTGACTTGTCGAGTTGATTTTGTAGGCCCGCTACAACAATTAAACTCAATTAAGCCATTTTTCCCATTTCTCCTTCTTCGCTTGTAGAGCTCCAGTTTTTAAAGTGGAATTTCTAGGAAACCAAACGCACAAATCTGACTGAATTATAATTGTTTAATTTGATTCAATGAACGCGTCGAGCGTAATTACGGAAATGGCTAACTCAATTGAAAAACAAAATGTATACAAAATGTTTGCTCAATTAAAGCAAATCAACTCTTTTTCAGCTTTAAGCTGTTTTTTTTTTGCATTTATTTTAATTTACCAGCCGACAAAAAGTATTTTCAGGATGAAAAAACTCCTGAAAAGTTGGAGATGGGGTGTTGAGTTGGGGGAGTAAAACAAATAATGCAAAAAGGTTTTTGTTTCTGTGGCCTTTTTGTTCTTATTTTAGCAGACAAAGGGCAAAAACTGTTTAACAAAAATGCAGAAGCTAAGGTACACAAAAACCCTATATACAGGGAAGTTACCCCTGAAGTATTCCTTAAAATAATGTGCATTTCCTAAGCTGTCAAGGGCTTACTGTACTTAATGGCGATATTTGCATGCACCAAGGATTGCATTTGCATAAAAGAAGAGGAAACATTGTAGATGTTTGGGGCAAGGAGTACAGATTTTTAAGTGCGGAACCCAGGCCTATAATAATAATGAACATAAATCCGCCATGCCAATATTAATTGAGCTTTCATGAAGCCAGAAACACAAATTAATTTCTCTTTGCAATTGCAGTTTTAATGAAATGCCACTTCAAATCGAGTCTTTTGTATTTAATTGGTTTAATTTATTAATTATGGATTTTTTCGGCCATGTGTGTGAGTGCGCGGGCGTGGCATCTCCCCGCCCCCACTGTCATCATTAAAACCGTACTACAGATAACGAGAGATGGAAAGTCGGCACTAAAAAACTGAAAACGAAAGAGGGAAATAAAACCAATTGACACAATTTTTTTGGGAGCAGCGATAACCTCTTTCCCCTCCGACTTTCGAAATTGTTTCTCCCTTTCTCTATTTATCTGCTGCCAAAGAAGCGTACAATAAAAATCAATTCGAGCAATAAAGTTTTTAATTGGATACAGCTCCCTGCTGCTGCGGAGCCATAAAAACCGAATAGTAGCGAGATGTCTCCATTTGATTTAGTGCCTACTGGCCAGAGATTCCGTACAGAATGATTATTTAATAAGGTTCAAAGAAATTCCTAAAATAAGGCGCAACCCCGAGGCAGAAATGCGGGTCTGTTCGCCGAAACTGAGCTGCATAAAAAGTGAGAATAAAAGGGGTGAAAAGTGCAGGTAGCAATTGAATTGCAGCTGTCTGGAAAGTGAATTCAGTCGAATTCAGGATTTTCTGCAGCTCCGTTCACCTTGACAGTTGACGGGGGTTAAAAGGGGTATATAAAAGGGTGTAGTAAATTATATAGATCAATTACACGCTCATTCCTCGTCTTGATGCTCGCATGTTTGTCTTAACAGCTCCTAAAAGCGGGCCATAAACTGCGCAGGGATATTCGAGGGAACGGGAATGTTTCAAAAACACAATTTCATCAAGTGAAGTGTGGAAATAAGGTAAAGAGTTGAGGTTCTGCTCCATCAGACCACGACCCCAAAAGCAATAAACATAAAAGCCACACGTCGGGACTCAAATGCTCGAATAAAATGTGAAATACAAGGCACACTCACTGGTGGAGTTTGCAGAGATGGGAAGGGAATTCCAGGTCCGCTAAGTAGCTTACCCTAATAGAGTTGGGTCGGGTTAATATGGCCGAAGCGCACTGCACACGGTTCGCATAACTTTGCTTCAACTTTGGCTCCGAAGTGCAGGCCATTTGAAGCGGGACGGGGCGGAAACAAAGCGAATAATTGGCAGGCATACTTGAGCAAATTTCTGGCAAAAAGCCTAAGTTCACGGGCGGTCAAATTTTGAGTCCGGCCTGGCAACGGAGAAATGGAAATGAGATCCACAGGCGCAGCAGTCCAAAGCCAGCTGCAGGTGCACTCTGAATCCTGGGTACCGAGTCCTGGCACGCTGAATTGCAATGAAATGAAATGTGATGTGTAATTCATGACGCCAAAGTCGTTTGTGCAGCTGAATAAATCTCGTAAATTAAGTCATCATTCCAGCAGCATTTAACTCACGCTTCTCCGGTTGGAACTCGATGCCTAATTAAGGCCGTTCCCATTTATATATAATTCATTTTGTCCAGTGATGACTGACTGGCTGGGGCTTTTATGCTCTTTAATAATGTATTTTTCAGCAAGATCAAAGGGAAATTTGTAAATGGGTATTTAAAAAGGCGTAAGCACTCAAAAATAAATATTAATTTTATATTGATTATAAATTAATAATATTAAAAATAATCAATAATAACCATTTACACTCACATGTGATTAATAAACTCCTAAGCTTGGCTAATAATCTTAGCTTTAAATGGCTGAATGTCTCAGATCTTCTAGGGTGACCCCCTCAGCCTGTTTGTAGCATCTTTATCCCCTGTTTCCAAGCCTTTGAGGATATCAGGCAACGAGTTCCTAGCATTACTCGATTTTTCTTTCAGGCATGTTAGGTTATTCATTGGCAGGCCCTACCACCCTCCGGTGCGCAGACATCCAGTCCACCCACCACCCCCGACGAGCCGAGCCAAAGTGGAAATGCAAATATTTGCGTGCCTCCGGCGACCCCTTCGCATTTTCCTCAGTCTCCGCCCCTGCCTCTGCTGCAGCATGCCTTCGAGAGAGAGTTGGCCTTTGTAGCCTCAATTATTCAGCCATGTTTACAAGTTGACAGATTGCAGAAGCTGCCGGTCCTCGAGTGGAGGCACACTCCGGTAAACTGGGGGCGGTTGACTTGTCGTGGCACAAACCCCATTCGGATGTGCCAACCCCACACGGAAAAATGTTTCTAATTTCATAAAATGATTTTCTAAATCAGGATAATCTAAATGCAGCTTTTATACGTTCTGTGACTTACCAAAAAGAAATGGCCATAATGCGATTTATAAACTATTCATGGAAAGGTTTCTTATTGGACATAATACGATTTTTACACTGTTCATGGAAAGGTTTGCAGAAAAGATTTATTTTTTCCCCTATGCTTATTCACAAATAAGAAAATATTTAACAGCCCTTCAAAAATTTCTGGCAGTGCATTAATTTCACCAATCTTGTCCATTTTTTATTGCAGCGCTTTCGTTCACCTTGGAGCCGCAGGATGCAGTGGTGCCCGAGGGCCACTCGGTCCTGCTGCAGTGCGCGGGCATTGCATACATGGGGCGCGGAGGCAAGGGCAAAGCCAGCGCGCCCACCCCAGTGACCATCCGGTGGCGAGGTCCTGACGGCCAGGACCTGGTCATCGTGGGCGATACGTTCCGCACGCAGCTGAAGAACGGATCACTGTACATCAGCTCCGTGGAGGAGAGCCGCGGACTGACGGGAGCCTACCAGTGCCTGCTGAGTGCCGATGGCGTGGGCAGTGTGCTCAGTCGCCCGGCACTGGTGGCCATTGCCCGACAGCCGGACCTGAACCAGGACTTCCTGGAGACCTACCTGCTGCCGGGTCAGACAGCCTATTTCCGCTGCATGGTGGGAGAGGCCAACTGGCAGGAGGGCGTCAAGCACTCGGTGCAGTGGTTCAAGGATGACTTGCCACTGGCCGTGGACAAGTTGCGCATGGTGGTGCTGCCCAACGGAGCGCTAGAAATCGATGAGGTGGGGCCGTCGGATCGGGGGTCCTACCAGTGCAACGTGACGTCGGGCAGTATCTCCAGACTGAGTAGCAAAACCAACTTAAACATCAAAAAACCCAATGAACTAGGAGCCGAGAATGCGGTGGCTCCATCGTTCCTCGTGGGCCCTTCTCCCAAAACCGTGAGGGAGGGCGAGACCGTCACCCTGGACTGTGTGGCCAACGGAGTGCCCAAGCCGCAGATCAAGTGGCTGCGAAACGGCATGGATCTGGACCTGAACGACCTGGATTCCCGCTTCTCCATCATTGGAACGGGTTCGCTGCAAATCTCCAGTGCCGAGGACATTGACTCTGGGAACTACCAGTGCAGGGCCAGCAATACGGTGGATTCTCTGGATGCCCAGGCCACGGTGCAGGTGCAGGAGCCGCCGAAGTTCATCAAGGCGCCCAAGGATACGACTGCCCACGAGAAGGACGAGCCGGAGCTAAAGTGCGACATCTGGGGAAAGCCCAAGCCCATTATTAGGTGGCTCAAGAACGGAGATGTCATAACGCCCAATGACTACATGCAACTGGTGGATGGTCACAATCTTAAGATCCTTGGGCTCCTCAACTCCGATGCCGGGATGTTCCAGTGCGTGGGCACGAATGCCGCCGGCAGTGTCCATGCTGCAGCTCGTCTGCGGGTTGTACCCCAAGGAGGTGAGTGGATTATCTGACAATGTACCCCAAGTAGTCCTAGCTCGGTGTCCAGTATTTGTGCAGCTTAAACAATTGGCGCCTCTTTGAGGCCTGTAAATTGACCCAACGAAATTTAAGCCCCAATCTCCCAACCCCGCCTATCACACTTTGTTGTATAAATATCCTTTCATCCATCCTGCTTTTGTAAAATAATTTCGTAAGCGTCTATGTGTGTATTGTTTGTATAGTAATAAATTAAGTTACTCTAATTATTTTGTCTCAAAATATGGAAATCTCTTTTGTGCATATTTAACTATTATAAATGCTATTATTTATGTCTTCATTGTTCTGTGGATAAGGTATTCAAAGTACTTAGCTTTAAACGAAACAATTGTAGTAGTCCTCTGTTTGCATTTATGATTTAAATAACTTTATATAACCGAAACAGTTAATCGGCTTAAGTATGGCCACAATTAAATATAATGAATTATTCATTAATGCGAATTATTGAACATACAAAAGAGATTTCAATCCAGTTAATTAATATTGAATAACATGAAATGAATTTTATTAATTTCCAATATAATTTATTAACTTATTGTTTATTTCGTTTGTTCTTTTATTTCCTTTATCCTCGCCTCATTTCCATTTAATATCACCCCAACCACAACCACAACCATCCACCACCACCGAATCCCACTCCCAAAGTGAAAATCAAAAAACGAAAATCCCAAGGCCACTCCACCAAATCCCTCCAGACCTTTGACAATCTGACCAAGCGGCGCAAGCCCTTCAACTCGGGCGAGCAGCTGCGCACCAAGTCCGGTGGCAGTTTTCCCTTTCCGGACGAGGACGACGAACTAGACGATGACGACGCGAGTACGACACGACTTAGAATTCCTTCCGGAAAGCTTCCCCAGTTCGAGCAACCGCTCAACGATCGCAGGTTCAATATTCTCAAGTCGGCGAGTGTTCTGCCGCTGGAGAGCCAGTCAAAGAGTTACGAGGACGACGACGATGACTATGACGACGAAGATTTAGCCAACATTGAGGCTCATATAGAGGCCTACAAGCAGGGCGAGAACGCTCAGAAAATACTGGACTCCTGGCAGGCGGGCAAGAGCAAGAAATCCCAGCAGCAAAAACAATCCCCTGCTTCCCCAGATTCCCCCGAACAGGATCCGAGTGTTCCGCATCCAGGTGCCAAGCCCCTGGACAGTGGACTCCAGGCCCGATTGCCCAGTCAGCCGCGGGACCTGGTTGCCCAGATAGTGAAGTCCCGGTTCGTGACCCTGAGCTGGGTGGAACCCCTCCAGAATGCCGGCGATGTTGTGTACTACACGGTCTACTACAAGATGAACAACAGCGAGAGGTGAGTAGAAATCATCGGGAAATCATCGCATTACCCGCTTAATTGGCATCCGCTTCATTAAGCAACAATTAGCAGGGGTTAAGCCTGTTTGCATAGTTAGCCAATCGCCTAATGGCTTCCTCTCATCAGTCGAGCGGAAATGATTTCGCTTTCGATTCAATCCGACTGTCCGTCTGTCTGGCTTGCATCCTGAGGCAAGTCCCAAACCCCACTTATTCAAGGAGTTCGTTCGAGTGCTGCTATTAAGTTTAGAGATTTGGAAAATCTAGTGTTGTAAGATTGGGATTGCATCGCCTTTTAATACACACTTTACAACTACACTTTAAGGGCTTAAGTTCATTTTCTTAAATAAAAACCAATTTTTAATGACTAATTTTATAAACACAATTTCAGGGAGCAAAAAATGGTCACCAAGTCGCATGACGATCAACAGGTCAATATTCAATCGTTGCTGCCCGGCAGAACCTATCAATTCCGAGTGGAGGCCAATACCAACTTTGGCAGCGGGGCATCCTCTGCTCCCCTGGAAGTCAGCACCCAACCGGAGGTTAATATTGCGGGTCCACCACGCAACTTTGAAGGGCATGCCCGTAGTCACAAGGAGATTTACGTGAAATGGGCAGAGCCCTCGGTGACCAATGGAGAGATACTTAAGTATCGTGTTTACTACTCAGAGGTGAGATATGAAATAAATTTTAAGCCTTCAACACATAGCTGATTCTTTTTTTTATCTTCAGAACGACAGCGGTGCAGATTTATATCACGATAGTACAGCCTTGGATGCAGTTCTCACCGAGCTGCGTCCCAACACTGATTACGTGATCTCAGTGGTGCCTTTCAATCGAAATGGAATGGGGGATTCCTCAGCGGAAATCCGTGTGAAGACGTTTTCCTCCACGCCGTCTGAACCTCCCAACAATGTTACTTTGGAGGTGACCAGTTCCAGCGTAAGTAGATACAAATATTTCAAACGAAATTCTGTTAACTTATAAACTACATCACCTTACTAGTCCATCACCGTTCACTGGGAGCCACCTGCAGAGGAAGATCGCAATGGCCAGATTACAGGCTACAAGATTCGTTATCGCAAGTTCAAGGATGCGCCCCAAGTGAAGAGTACTCCTGCCAACATTCGATACTTCGAGTTGAGCAGCTTGGATCGCAATGCTGAATACCAAGTCAAGATTGCGGCCATGACGGTCAACGGTTCGGGACCATTTACGGAATGGTACCGCGTCAACACACTGGAAAATGACCTTGACGAAACGCAGGTGCCGGGAAAACCGATTTGGAAAAGCATTCAACCCGGAGCCAACAACATTGCCCTGCACTGGGGACCACCACAGCACCCGGAAATCAAGATACGCAACTACGTACTGGGCTGGGGTCGCGGCATTCCCGATGAGAACACAATCGAGCTGAAGGAGACGGAGCGCTATCATATACTTAAGAATCTGGAGTCCAATATGGATTATGTTGTATCGCTAAGGGCGAGAAATGTTAAGGGCGACGGCCCACCTATTTATGACAATATCAAGACACGCGACGAGGAGCCAGTGGACGCACCTACGCCGCTTGAGGTTCCAGTGGGTCTGCGAGCCATCACCATGTCCAGCTCCTCTATTGTGGTCTACTGGATTGACACGATGCTGAACAAGAATCAGCATGTGACAGATAATCGACACTACACGGTCAGCTATGGTATCACGGGATCTAATCGCTATCGCTACCATAACACCTCGGATCTCAACTGCATGATCAATGATCTGCGCCCCAATACGCAATACGAGTTTGCAGTCAAAGTCGTCAAGGGACGCAGAGAGTCGTCCTGGTCGATGTCCGTGTTAAATAGTACGTATCAGAATGTGCCGGTCACGCCACCGCGGGAGGTTACTGTTCGCTTGGATGAGATGAATCCACCCACTGTGATCATCCAGTGGATTCCACCAAAGCACACTGTTGGCCAGATCACCGGATACAATATCTACTACACTACGGACACCACGAAGAGAGATCGCGACTGGTCAGTTGAAGCCTTCGCGGGCGAGGAGACCATGATGATGCTACCGAACCTGAAACCCTACACCACATACTACTTCAAAGTTCAGGCGAGAACTACGAAGGGTAATAATAACGCCCCTTTCTCGGCTCTGGTATCCTACACCACCAGTGCAGCGGTTATCATGCAGGAGGCCGACACCATAGCCAAGGGAATCGACAACGAGAAGCTGCTGTACATAATTATAGCAGTTACGGCTGTTGTTCTCTTGGTGGTGCTTTTGGGCGTACTGATGCTATGCAGGCGAAAGCCTCAATCCTCGCCAGAACACACTAAGAAGAGGTCTGTTTTCCTAACCATCATTGTTATCTTTTGTATATATTTCTAAAACTTTTTGTATTTCCAGCTACCAAAAGAACAATGTGGGCGTTCCCAAACCACCGGATCTATGGATACACCATGATCAAATGGAGCTTAAAAACATAGACAAGGGCTTGCACACAGTGACACCTGTCTGCAGTGATGGAGCCTCGAGCAGTGGTGCTCTCACCTTGCCAAGGTCAGTGGTGCACAGCGAATACGAGGTGGAGACGCCAGTGCCAGGTCATGTGACCAATTCGCTGGATAAGCGATCCTACGTGCCAGGATATATGAGTGAGTGAGAGCACCCCTTTTTAAAGTGACTGAAATATAAGACATGCCCATCATTTTGCAGCCACCTCAATGAACGGAACGATGGAGCGCCCTCAGTACCCGCGTACCCAGTACAGCCACCAGAATCGATCCCACATGACCATGGAGGCCGGTCTTTCCCAGCAAAGCCTCACCCAGCCGCAGAGCAACTCTATGGCTCAGACTCCGGAGCATCCTTATGGCGGCTACGACGCCAACTTCTGGTGAGCAAAGTGGGCGGTGCTTTTGCTAGATTTTTTGTATGTTAGATCTCTTGTTGGCATGTGCACACATTTCGGTGCTATAAATTGAACAAAATTCCCACATAAATCCTAAGTTTTTAACCTTCGCTGCGAACAAGACGAGAATGTGCTCGAGGACGCGTTGGGGACGGATCGATCCCAGTGTACAGATCAACGTGGCGTTTGGGCCGTCGAGCAGGGTGATCAAGCTCAATAACCAAACGCTACCGCGGCGTGTTGAGCAGCAGCTCCTTCTAATGGCTTCACCCTCGCCGTTCCTTAACTTCATGAACAAGTTCCGCTTGGACGAGATCATAATCAACCATCAGTACAAGGGCGTCTACAGCATGCGCACCGCGGCGACCATCACCGAGTTGGCCACCTACACGTGGAATGTGATGTCCGTCTCCGATCGCCAGCCGTATATCCGACTGGCCCGGAAGGCGCAGCAGGTTCAGCAAGCGCGAAAGCTGCACTTTCTAGGCACCAGCAATCGGCCGGTGATTAAGAGGGGTTCTCAATGTCCTATTGTTGTTTGAAGCTGTCTTGGCCCTTGTTTAGTAGCATATGAAAAAACCTTTTAAATAAATAGTTATTCTCTTAATAGTGAATTCGTTTTTTGCTTACTTATTTCAGCAACGGCGCAAGCGGGGCTGCTGGCAATGGTTGTGTGTCCACCATTGAGAGTTCCAAACGTGGGCATCCTCTGAAGAGTTTCAGTGTGCCGGGTCCACCGCCCACAGGAGGCGCCACGCCAGTTAACAAGCATAGTGAGTATTTATTTAATAGGCTGAAAAGCGATTACACATGATATTGATAAGAAAATATTTAAAATCAAGGAAATTTTAGGCTCAGGAGACTTCTAGGACACAATTACTAATCTCAAATTTAATTTTACAGCCCCCGCCGTCACAATACGTCCACAAAACCAATCGCCATACAAGAAGCCATCGTTCTCGGCTGCTACGCCCAATCGCCTGCAGGGCGGCGGGTCGGTGGTCCACTCAACCGACGAGATTCAAAGACTTGCCCCCAGCACGTCCACCGAGGAGCTCAACCAGGAAATGGCCAATCTGGAGGGCCTCATGAAGGATCTGAGCGCCATAACGGCAAACGAATTCGAGTGTTAACACTGAAGCCGCCTTAAAAATGTCCGGCTGGCTGAAAGTATTAGTCGTCAAACAATGGATGTTACTTGTTTTTTAGTTTCTGTTTTATATTATTGATTTTACTCGAATTTGTGAACTGCATAGAACCGACTTGAATTGGGTTCCCCTCCGGAGAGGTCCTTTTAGATTTAGTTAATCAAATGTGCGATATATTAATGACCGAAAAGAACTGTAAATACGAACGACGCCGCCATATAAATTTTTAAGCCTAGATACACACATTCATACCTATAAATATAACTTAAGAATAGTTAAATATCGGATAAGGAAAATGTAAAAACTGGGACAGAAAATGGAGTAAAGAATTGGACGAAAAGCGTTTATTGTGCAGGATCTGTCTCTAAACTGTCACACGACATTTCATATTTATCACTCTGCATCATCTTAATTTAATCCGCAACCAAAAGCGGATAGTCTTAGTCTACATACATATGCCATTCTATATTCATATGCATACAGCATCTAAGCTAAGTTTCATACTAGTAAAGACCCTAAGAACGTAACTTTTATGCTACTATAACCCCAACAAACAATCAAAACAATTCGATATATACTTGCCTCTTAAAGTGTTCTTCTATAATTTTATTTTATCATGAGTTTAATACGTGCCATTTCAACGATTTGTCGCCAATCCCACAAAACTACTTAAGCTATAAAGTCAAGTTTTAGACTGTAAGCCAGCAAAGCATTTACGATTTAAACTACACTATTAATAAAGGGTGGTATGACATTGTTTGTTTTACCACAAAATAAATTAAACTTATTGAGATGATTTTGGTGTGTCCAAAGTTTTTATTGTCAAGAAAGTTTACTATTTTTATGCGTTGTTTATCGAATACACTGTATTTAACATTGCTTTGCACAACAATCTCATAAAACACAGCATTACATTTCAAACAACCCCAAATGCACAAGGTAAGCATTTGAAAATTGTGAAAATTTTATTGTATTGAACGTAAACTTTGTAATCAAAACAAATTGCTAAATATATAAAGAATATGTGAAAATTAATTCTTGCTTTGATTTATTTGTAGTGGTTATGGTTAATATTCATTACAAACAATTTACTCTTCTCTTTCAAAAGAAATGGTCACCTGTGCTCTCCAAACTTTATAAGAGGCAAATCGCAATTGTATTTTATAGACGCCTTGAGGAAGGGGAAGAGTTTTTAGGAAATCGTCAGAAAATTCCAGATTGTCCAATATTATGTCGTGCTGTAGCGAATATGACAGTTAAGTTTTTGTGTATGTTACTATGCGGGTTTTAAGCTTACGTTGTACGGACATGAGTGGTTTAAATTGGACCGTGTCATAATGGCATTAATAACGAGTCCTTCAAACGATAGAAAATTGTTTTTTTCTAAAAGGCGGCAGAGATCTACGCTGACGTTGTACAAAAATGGACGAAATCCATTATAGCGGCGGTAAATGGCCCAATTTATCTAGAGCCATAATCAAATATATTGATAAAAGTGAAAAATATTTTAGTTTGGGAACTCACCCGTGAGTTATCTATTGGCAGTTGAAAGAGCTTTACGTACAAATCGGCACCAACTCGACCTCTTCCAAGTAAATTAAGTTTACATTTTTTAAAAGATGCATACGATTCGTTAAAGGATTCGCAAAGCATGTTGGTAAATCTGGACTTTGGCCTTCCGCACTCGCCTCTCAAGTTTGAGCTCAACAAAATAGCAGCGATTATTGTTGCTAGAAGCAATCTGATGGATACAAGTGCCATCATTATTGCAGAACGACTATCTGTTCAGGAAAAGTTATTAACACCCTTTTAAATAATATTTGAGTAGAAAATCATTAGCTAAAGCTCATTGATTTCATTCATAAAAAATATAATTATAATCAGTGTGTAATATCTGGTAACCGACATAATTCGAAGTTCATTGATGTAATTTGTTTAGTCAATATTATATTGATTTAAATCGCGGGGTTTTACCCTTTACCCTTTACTCGTACAGTAAAAGAGTTTATTAGATTCGTCGAAAGTATGTAACACTCATAAGGAAGCGTTTCCCATATATATATATAGTGACATATCCCTAGCACCACGTACCCCTATGTACATGTCGACACACCCACACATACATACTCACATTATGCAGTCACCCTCGAGACACCCTCTAAGAAATAAGAGTCAACATTTAATTGTAAACAAGCCAATGGAAAATTACCATGAAACAAAAAACCACAGCTTATAGACTAAACAATTAGAACGAACCGCTGTTCTGACTTTCGGCACGTTCCCACAATTCAGGATGCTCAGATTTCGGGACCCAAGTCTGGAGTCCAAAGTCCAAATTCAGAGTCACTCAATTACAATTAAAACCACTCACAAAAAGCTCTAAAGCTCAAAACCGAGGTATGATCGTAAATGAAGTAGGAGTTAGAGAGCGAGTTCAGTTTGAGATTTGTTAATGGGAAGTCGATGTTATCCCAATCTAAAAATATTGTAACCAGTTTAAGAATAAATTAATTAAAGTTTTATTTTTTATATATTAAACTTATGGTGCAAACATTTAATTGGCGCATTCGGTAAGATCTCAAAGTCCTTTAAAAAATCATCGGTACTGATCAAATAAAAAAGATAATACTAAACGACTAGTTTATCCTGATCACCGAAAAATCCGTGAACATCAAAATGTCAATTATCGAGATCCGCTTAAGAACCTATGTGTAATTTTCGCACGCCGAACCTAAATTAAAAAACAAATTCGGTCAATACGCGCTTAAAAGTTTAAAATTGTGGAAATAAATTGCACTCTTTTTAGTGCATAAATATTCTATAATTATTTCTTTTGCTGAAGTCTCTGTCATTCCTTTATAAATAATTTTAATTTTTAATTTGTGAAAGTAGTGTGTTACTTCAGTTGTACCTTAGTTTCCTTTAATTAATTCGATTTGTCGGAAAAAATAATTAAATGGTCTCTCAGTTATAGAAATATAATTTTGGTTGTCCTCTTGAGCACTGTGCACTGTGCACGTTTTTAGATGTTTCTGCCGGTATGTTTTCTTCAAAACTATCTGTAAACATAGTTTCCTCTATTTTGGTTCTGCATAATTCGTCGGCTACATAATTTTCTTTTCCTGGAAAATATTTAATCTGATAATCATATTCGTTTAATTTTATTTTCCACCTTTGAAGTTTTATATTTGGTTCTTTAATGTTGTTTAGCCATACTAAAAGTTTGTGATCGCGTAGTATTTCAAATGACCTGCCCATACGATTGTTAAAAGTTCTTTTTCTGTGGTAGCATAATTTATTTCATGTTCATTAATAGTTCTGCTGGCATAAAAAACTGGTTTATGATTTTGTGATAACACTGCTCCTATCGCCATGTTACTTGCTTCCGTTGTTAAAGAGAATAGTTTACTAAAGTCGGGGTAAGTTAAAATGGGGTCGGATGTAATTAGGACTTTCATTTTTTCAAATGCTTCTGTGTAGTGTTTGTCCTTAGTATTAATTGTGGCACCTTTCTTTAATTTCATTGTCATTTGTTTTACGATATTTGCAAAGTTCGGTATGAATTTCCGATAAAATCCACACAATCCTAAAAATGATTTAATTTCTTTTGGGGTTTTTGGTATTGGGGTATTTATGATGACACTTACTTTCTTTGGATTCGGTTTTATACCTGTAGTCGTTACGATATGACCTAGGAACGCTGTTTCCTTTTTCATATATTTACATTTATCCAAGTGTAATTTTAGATTTGCATCTCGTAATTTTTGGAATACCTTTTTCAATGATTGAACATGTTCTTCCAATGAAGTGGAAAAAATTATTATATCATCTAGATATACTAAACAATCTTTATAGATTAAATCCTCTAATAAATTGTGCATACATCTTTGAAAGGTAGCGGGGGCGTTTTTAAGGCGAAATGGCATTTGGGTGTACCCGTAATGGCCATGTTTGGTTGAGAATGCTGTTTTTGCTATTGACTCTGGTTCCATTTGAATTTGATGGAATCCTTTAGCTAAATCGATGGTAGTAAAATACTGACATCTTCCTAATTTGTTCAATATTTCATCCATTCTAGGTATTGGGAATTTATCGTTGATTGTGATTTCGTTTAAATTTCTGTAATCTACAACTAGTCTGAATTTTGGTTTTCTTGAGGCATCACTTTTTTTTGGAACTATCCAAATTGGAGAGCAATAGGGAGATTTTGATTTGCCAATTATTCCTTGTTCGATCATTTCGTTTATTTGTTTATTAACCTCCTCGTCGAAAGTTTGAGGGTATGTGTATGGTTTCCTATATATTGGGTCTTCGTGTTTTGTTTGTATCGAATGCCTGATAGTTCTTGTAAAAGTCAAATTTTCACCTTCCTTGTACTGGATGTCATTGTATTCGAATAAAACCCTTTTTAAATTTTCTTTCCCTTCCTCATTTAAATGTTCTAATCTATATACATCTCATTCTTTTAATTCATTATTAATAGCAAAGTTAAAAGATTGGTCCTTTGATAAGGGCAGATTAAGGCGTTCTAATGCGGTCTTATCCTCTTCAATCTTTTTTTCAACCGATGGTGGACTAAAGCATTTTACTGCGGTCTTGTCCTTTACTATATCGTTTTCGCCATATTTTACATAAAGTAGTGTGTCTCCTAACATAACTTTTTCTTTTTCGTAATCTATTTTTGCCTTACTGTCTTTTAAATAGTCTCTACCTATTAAGATGTCGTAATTGTTGCAAAATTTATGTAAATAGAATTTTTGTTTAGTCGAACAGATTTTAGAAGGATCTAATGTTATGCCTTTTTTTAGTTCCATTGAACCGTTTATTGTAAATACTTTTAATTTCTCTATTTGTTCTTTATTACTTCCAACATTTTCTGTCATTAAGTTGATAGATGACCCGGTATCTTTCATTGCTCTAAGGAGTCTTCCCTTAATCATCACTCTTACATATGGGAAACATCTTCTAAATCCGAGGCAGTTTGCTGAAAATTTACATCCATTCTGTTCTGTGCACTTTCGTTTTCTCTCTGTCTTTTGACGGGTGCATTTGGAGAATTATTCGATGTAGATGCCTGAAAATTTAGAGGGTTTTGGGCCCTACCTTGGTCTAAGTTTCTCCTAAACTCATGATAATTACCTTGGTTTCTAGGGGAAATTTGATTTCTGTTTGGTGAACCTTGAGGATTTGTTGAATTGTTATTGTAATTATATTTTGGATAACTATGCGACTGAGAATTATGTTTTTGATAGTAATGATTTTGATGCGTACTTCCCGAATTCCTTCGGTTATCTTGACGTTTGGGTTTATAATTGTTAAAAAGGTCTGCGTCCCATTGACCTAAAATCATTGCTGTTTCTTTTAAATTAGCAAGTGTTGTGTTATCTTTTTTGGATAAGAAATTATACAATCTATCAGGAAGTTTTCTTTCGATACAATCCAAATTGCCTTGTTTAAAGAACTTTTATAATTGACCTGTCTATTAAGTCTGATTCTAATTCTAACTTATTATGTACTTTCGAATATCTACATTTTATTTTAATTTTTAAGCGCGTATTGACCGAGTTAATTTTTTTAATTTAAGTTCTGGGTGCGAAAATTACACATAGATTCTTAAGCGGATCTCGATATTTGTCTTTTTGTTGTTCACGGATTTTTCGCTGATCAGGATAAACTAGTCGTTTAGTATTAACCTTCTTATTTGATCAGTACCGATGATTATTTAATGGACTTTGAGATCCTACCTATGGCGCCAATTAAATGTTTGCACCATAAGTTTATTATAAAAAAAAACTTTATTTAATTTATTCTTAAACTGGTTAGAATATGTTTAGATCTGAAGAACACCGACTTGCTATTAACAAATCTCAAACTGAACTCGCTCTCTAACTCCTACTTCCTTTACGATCATACCTTATTGCTATTGAGTGACTCTCTGAATTTGGACTTTGGTCTCCAGACTTGGGCCCCGAAATCTGAGCATCCTGAATTGTGGGAACGTGCCGATAGTCAGAACAGCGGCTCGTTCTAATTTGGATTCTTATTTCATAGAGGTTCTCTCGAGGGAGACTGCATAATGTGAGTATGTATGTGTGTGGGTGTGTAGATATGTACGTGGTGCTATGGATATTTCACTATATATATATCAAACCAAAACACCTCTTAACGAGGTTAAGAACTAGTGACGATCCCACATTCAACATAGAAAATATATTATACGATCTACAAAATGAAGTCTTGTCGTACTATTACTTTAGTATTACGCAATCCTTTAGTTTTTGCGATACCTTTTTAATTCTGCGACTGTATATAGTAGTCGCCTTTGCACACTCTCCTGGTGCACTTAGTCACTACGTGAACGGCCTTCCACATATATTCTTGATCAGGATCACTACCCAAGTTGATTTCGCCATGTCCGTATGAACGTTGAGATCTCGGAAACTAAAAGCATGTAAATTCTAGAGATTCCTGCGCAGCTCAAATTTGTTTTAGCAAAGAGCCATGCTCACTATAACGCCCATTACGTCGAAGTCTGTCTGGCGCGCAAATTGATGCGCACTCCCCTGGAGATGCTGATCAAGAATACTTTATAAAGTCTGAAACATTTCCTTGACTGCGTTACAAACTTCTGACCACTGCAAGGGTATAAAAACACAAACTGAAAAAGCTGGACAGATTATGTAATGGAATAGAATTGAATTTTAAATACAACAAAATAGTTTTGTTACGATTTTAATTTGATTTGTTGATTTTTTCCGGCCAAAAAACGGTACAAAAAATGTATGAAAAAAAGTGCATGATATTTATTGTCATGGGATTATATTCTTGCTAAAAAAATAAAACAACACAATTCATGAAAACTTCGTAAACAGATATTCTACCAACTTAATACCTTTATATTAGTCAGTGAGCCAAATAAACATCAAAATACGTGAAGTCTCCAAAAATAAAAAAGTACAACTTTTCTACGTTGATTTTACATAGTTTTTTTTTGTGTGTAGAAAAAATATTTTGTTGCAGAACTTGTGGGGAAGCAATTTGAAACCGAATTTATGCAAACTAACAAAAGACGCTTCACTCAAAATGTTTTATCTTAAAAAGTAATAGTACGACAGCTGTCACTTGTCATTTCAAGGCTGTCCATATATTGAGTAATCACGTAGGGGTAAGGGGGTGTCAAATTATTACGCCTGCGAAACAAACCCATTTTTTACTAAATAAATGGGAGGAGTGGGTGTTAAAAATTGGTATACTATAATAACGTAATATATGGAAAGACCCTAAAACCTAACTTAAACTGATATGGATTTTATAATAAGGCGAGCCTTTCAACTGACATAATACTAATTCAACTGCATACAGAAAAAACGATAGGAACAATAAGAAATATTAACTATTTTTTGAGTGGAGTTCAAAATGTTCTCCGCAGATAATATCAGAATACTATTAGTACCATTATTGAAAGCGAAAATCATAAGCCTAAGAGCACTGAGCACTTTCTCTTTTAAATCCGCGAAGAGAGCCCACTCAAGACCATCAAAACACACAGCTTGTTTGGATCGCTGAAGCCTGAGCTGCCAGTAGTTTGTGCCAGGCAGCCGTCCAGTGTGGAACTTGATTGCGGTTCCCGCTAGAAGCCAGTTTCATTGCCCCGCGGATCTCAGTGTGTCAACGTCAACAGAAGACAATTGGAAATCGAGGCTTACGACCAGTGAAATCTGATTTGAATTTAAATCAGTTACGGCTTTTGTCGGCCCCAAAAAGATGAACAAGCTTCCCATGAAAGCGTGGCGTTCCACAGCCGCGAATCCCAATCTGCGACGAAGTGTGTCCAAGATTGGTGGGGCAGGTTCCAGGCGCCTGGATAGCCGCGAGAGCTCCACGGGCGTGGCTACATGTCCGCATCTGGCGGACCCCGAGGAAGCCAGTGCCCCGCAAATACACTCCACATCCGAGTGGCAGAATGCCCTGCCCTACAACCAGATACCCGGACCGAAACCCATTCCCATTCTGGGCAACACTTGGAGGTAACCAAAATCGAAACCAAAATCGAAAGACTCAAGACGCAAACTCGCTCGCTTTCTCCCAGCGAACTGCAATTGCAATAAAACCAAACACTCTCCGTTTCACTTGACCCAATTAACTTGGCCAGCTTGTTCGACAATTATTGAATTAGCCATGATGATGATGTTCGTATTTACCACCGCTTATTTGTTTGAGTTTTGTGCAAAAAACACGCAATCCCAACTCATACTCCCCTGTTTAACGTTGATGTATGCTAACTAAATATTTATGGGCGGCTTTAAAGTTGGTTTTCCTAACGATTCTTGCTAAATGTGCGTGTGGGATTCCAGCAATTTACACCTGTCTAATCGTAAGCTAAAGTTACAATCCGTTGGACAGCACGTCATCCAGTTAATTAACGTTCAATTAGCGTTGAATTCAAGGTCGCCCTAATAACGTGTGAAATTTTGCTGCACGCTGACGAATTTTGCTCACTAATCATATTTTTGCGCCATTGGAAAAAGTCAATGCATCTTTCATTGTCGTAGAGATTTGTTTAACCTTGACTATTCCATAGATTGATGCCAATAATTGGTCAATACACCATCTCGGATGTGGCCAAAATATCATCGCTGCTGCACGATCGTTATGGCAGAATTGTGCGTTTTGGAGGTCTTATAGGACGGCCCGATCTTTTGTTCATCTACGATGCCGACGAAATTGAAAAGGTAAGCTTCAACGGCACGCCTGTGGCTTGGGACTTTCCGCTTGACCAGCGAACCACGAAGGCACTAAGCCATTACACAAATTTCTGGCACCGTACAAATTGCCCGCAGTTGTCGGATATTAAGCTGTAGTAATTTGATGAATTTCCAGTGCTATCGCAGCGAGGGACCCACTCCCTTCCGCCCCTCGATGCCCAGCTTGGTGAAGTACAAGAGTGTGGTGCGCAAGGATTTCTTCGGGGAGCTTGGCGGCGTGGTCGGAGTGTAGGTGGCGTTGTGCAATTTGTTAAATTTGTAATTTATTCGACCTCTATTCAGGCACGGAGAGCCCTGGCGAGAGTTCCGCTCGCGTGTCCAGAAGCCAGTGCTGCAGTTGTCCACCATCCGGCGATACTTACAGCCCCTGGAGGTCATCACCGAAGATTTCCTGGAGCGCTGCGAAAGCCTGCTGGACGAAAACCAAGAGCTGCCCGAAGATTTTGACAATGAGATTCACAAGTGGTCCTTGGAATGTAATTATTAAGCATAAATGCCTTTTTAAAAAACATTTGACCCACAATTTGTAATCATCAGGCATTGGTCGCGTGGCCCTGGACACTCGTTTGGGCTGCCTGGAATCGAATCTTAAGCCGGATTCGGAGCCCCAGCAAATAATTGATGCCGCCAAGTATGCCCTGCGCAATGTGGCCACTTTGGAACTGAAAGCTCCCTATTGGCGATACTTTCCCACGCCTCTGTGGACGCGCTATGTGAAGAACATGAACTTCTTTGTGGGGTAAATACATTCCAAAACAATTTTAGCCACAAACACTAATTTCCACGGTATTTAAGTGTCTGCATGAAGTACATACAGAGTGCCACCGAGAGACTGAAGACCCAAGATCCCAGCCTGCGTGCCGGCGAGCCCTCGCTGGTGGAAAAGGTGATCCTGTCGGAGAAGGACGAAAAGATAGCCACCATAATGGCCCTTGATTTGATTCTAGTCGGAATAGATACCGTAAGATCAGAAGAATCGAAGACAACAACTATAAAATCTAACACATTCATTTTTCAGATATCCATGGCCGTTTGTTCCATGTTGTACCAGCTGGCCACTCGCCCAGTGGAGCAACAAAAGGTTCACGAGGAACTAAAGCGACTGCTTCCTGATCCCAACACACCACTCACAATTCCGCTGCTGGACCAGATGCACCATCTGAAGGCTTTCATCAAGGAGGTGTTCCGGATGTACAGTACGGTCATTGGAAATGGACGAACTCTAATGGAGGACAGTGTGATCTGTGGCTACCAGGTGCCCAAGGGAGTCCAGGCCGTCTTCCCCACCATTGTCACTGGTAACATGGAGGAGTATGTGACGGACGCGGCTACTTTTCGACCAGAAAGATGGTTGAAGCCACAGCATGGAGGAACTCCGGGCAAACTGCATCCGTTCGCCTCGCTGCCATACGGATATGGAGCTCGGATGTGCCTGGGTCGTCGCTTCGCCGATCTAGAGATGCAAATACTGCTGGCCAAGCTTCTGCGAAACTACAAACTGGAGTACAACCACAAGCCACTGGATTATGCAGTCACTTTCATGTATGCCCCTGATGGCCCGCTTCGATTTAAGATGACGCGAGTTTAGGTTGTAGATTTAAGATTCCGATTTTATACACTCTCTTTGTTGTAAATAATAGTTATTTACATGCAAGTGTTGAAGCTTTTATACATAAGATTAAAAGGTACTAACTAATCACACTTCTATTTCCTTTTCCACATACGATACCAGTTTTTCACTGTTTTCAGACTCTGATGGGCGTCAGCCTTTGTTTCTCCCTTGAGTTGAAATACTATATCTGGTTTGTAGGAATCGCGGGCCTCTTCCAGAATGGTCCCAAATATTTCGCACTGAATATTCGATGTGAGCTTCTTTTCGTTGTAGTTGCGATCCTTCAGGCGATCGTATAGCGTTGTATTGGGGCAGGTTACCACGAAGACGGCTTGGAACCAGCGCTCCGGGAAGAAATCACAGCCATGGTATTCAACGATGTTGCCGCCCTTGGCCATGATGGGTTCCAAGTGGTCCATCAGCTGAATAGTACAATCGAGTTGTTTAAATGTTAGATAATGGGGCTCCCGCTCACTTTTTCCTCGTCCAGAATGGGACAGTCGTACTCCTCGTCATATTCCTCCACAAAATCGTTTTCCTTGGCGATTTTGGAACAGTCCAGCCACTCAAACTTCAGCTGGGAGGCCAGACGTTCGCATAAATACGATTTCCCTGCACCAGGAGTCCCTGAAATTACATTAAATTAATATAAAACATAAACTTTAGATAAGCATCAGCGAAGCACACCCGTTATTAATATGTTTGGCTTGGCATCTGGTGACAGTTCCGACATCTTGATTAATTACCGCTAGATAAAGATTTTATAAAGATTCCTAATAGTTAAGATATTGTTTGCAAACTCTTATTTTGCTTTAAAAGGCCAACACGTGAGGGCAGTTCTGTTGTTTATTTCTTAGCAATGGCATTGTGCTGCCAACTTGTCTACTTTTGTGGACCAGCAGAGATGCCACTAGGTTTCTGAGCCCAAAGAGAACTGCCAGACTATTTGTTGGCGCAAAAAAAGCTAAAAATTTGAAAAATTAAAATAGTGCATAATAATTTAAGTGTGTCGACTGCTGTCCTTTTTTTATTGATCTTATATTTTATATTTATGCCACCTTGACACAACATTTTTAATTTATTCAAATGGTAAAAAAAAATTGTTGTATAATAATTAATAATGAGATATTTATCTGCCAGACTACTAATTTGGATATCTTGGATTAAGACAATTATCAAGTAAAGAACATTTTGATTACAAAATAAAGAACAACGAGTTTTCATCAAATCCTTTAATTTAATAGCACCAAAACTAACTAACGTACTAATTCAGACGTGCGTAGGGGCCTTTTTGGCGTCGTTTTGCCTATCTTCGTTTGGCCGAGAACCGTTGCATTTTGATAGCTCTCTCTTTCCTTTATTCCCTGCGAGCACAGAATCTGTATCTCTTCCTCTGCTTTGACATTCCTCCTTTTTCCTTCGTTCTCGAAAGCTAGAAGGTTCATTTCCATTTATGAGACTGAAACTGTCCGACAACTTGAACGGTTCGGAAGAAAAGATGGAGCCGAAAAACGATCCGGAGAGGCGCCAGCATGTGCCGTACATCCTGAATGGGGAGCTGTACCGCATCGAGAACCAAGTGGGCGACAATGTTACGGTCAAGTGCTGCTACTGTCCGCCGGATCGGATTTATCGCGGCAGCGTGCGCTCGACTGGGAATTTTCACATGCACATAAAGGTGGGCATCTTAAATATTTTGCATGGGTCACAAGAAAGATTTTCATTTCTTTTTTTAACATCCGAGAGCAGAGGCGTCACAGCTCGTTGCTGGGAAAACTTCACGAAATGAAGGTGGCTGCCCTGGAGGAGCGCCGTGATCGCATCATGAAGAACCGGCGCTTTGGAAAGCCGCGCAAGAAGACACCAACCCCAACCCCACTTCCAACTACGAGTGCAGCTGCGCAGAGTAATTCCGGCGTTTTTCTGGACATCCAGGCGACTCCGGCGGGCAACGAAAGCCACGAGCTGAAAATCAAAACGGTGTTCCAGCGCCACAAGCAAGAGCAAGAGGGAGCCACTCGCCGGGTAAGGTTGCGTGAGCAGGAGCGAGATGTCAACATCTCACCTTGCCAGTCACCGTTAGAATAGCCCCATATTTACATACATACATGTACTGTATCTGTTCGCACGGCGAAATAGCTCAATGAAATTTGGCGCTTGCATTGGTGTGCTGATCTATCTATCTCTTTCCAGTCCGGAGATTCAACTTCAGATAACAGCGTCCCAGCTAATCCACCAAATATCCCCAACAGCCTTGGTGTTCTCGTTCAGGACGTAAGTAGCTCAGATAAATATAGTCAAAGTCATAGCAAATCATTTTCGATTCAGAATTTCTTTCACCTGTATTTATAAATTTACTGACTGTAAAACTAGTTCAAGCTATCCACTTTGAGTGGGGGAGAATCGAGTTGTTTTAAAAGAATCATTCCATAACAAAATTCTTTTAAGGGATTTATCTAGCAAAAACTTTTGAAACCAAAATGCAATCAACACTGATTCAGAAATCAATATGTCTATATTTTTTATGAAAGTGGTTTCATAATTTACCTTTTTAGGACAACTTTTTTAAATAATTTATATTATATATTCATTAATGACTTTCGACTTATAATTTTGTTGTATATTGGGTGTATAGGTTGTTCATTCAAACTTAAAACAATGATTTCGTTCTTTGGGATTAAACCCAGGTTATTTTCAGCCTAAATGTCGTTCTTACTCTAAAAAGAAAATGTACTTACCATTAAATGTGCTTTTTAAAGAAATGTACATCCATTTATTTTCAGCTCCCAAATATCTCGGTGGAGACACTGCCCCTAGGTTCCTCGGCTGCTGCGGCTAGTGTATCCTTTTTGGGTCGTCCCGTCAAGCCGGAGCAAGCCATTGGCTCACCATTCCTGTCTGATCAGCCGACAGCCATAGATTTGAGCCGGGCTCCATCGGTGCAGGGCGAAAGCAAATCCAGCGGTTCCCTGGCCTCCTCGATGGAGGACGTATCCATGGGGTACTCGCGCTCCCAATCAATCTCACAATCGATGTCCTTGACCCACTTCCTGGATCACCCCCAACGGGATGTCCTGCAGCGCTTGGAGCGCACAATGGCTCAAATCAGCCAGGAATTGCACTGCCGCAACCGAATCGAGCATAACCGCATGCTGTTGGAGGCGGCCAAGTTCAAGTTTCTGAATCCAAATTTTCAATTTGAGCCCAATCTATAAGTGGGCCCTCTAAAAGCAAGTACAGTGCATTTAAGACATTTGTTTGTATACATTAAGTTTTTGGCTTTAAATTACCAACTCAGCCCTGTTCTATAAACGGCCCATTCAAAAGCTATCATACTGGAATAAATAAATTCGTAAACTTTAAGAATCTCTGTAAATATGTTTCCAATTAGAGATGCTCTTACACGGAACCCTTAGAAAGACAGATTTTTTTTATTTTCCGCATCTATTGCAATAAAGTCTAAGAAACGCATTCAGTTGACTTTTTTCAAAACTACGTTGCATGAAAAAGCCCTACAAAAATACTCGTGTGCCACAAATCGGACTTTTGGTATTTCTGAAAGGACCGCAGACGGTTACACTCAGTCGGCACTGTTCTGTTTTTTATTGTTTGTTGTCAAGCTCCTCTACCATTATTGTTTTAGATAATGGACGATAGGAAAACTTTAATTCGTTTAGATGATGAGACTAGTGATGATGATGCACCGACCGCGACCCACAAAGAGATGGGTCAGAGCTCGAAACCGATACAAGATTTCGGAGTCAACCAAAGCGAAGAACCCAGCTGTAGTTCTTCAGGTAGAGGAGCGCCCAGTAATTCGGGGAATAACCACTTAATAGATGATGATCAGTCTTTGCTATTAGGGAACAATTCATCGCCAATTGCTCCTGAGATTGTAAGTAATTAGCGAAACAAAGTGGAATGAGTCATTCATTGGTCTCTCAAGAGAGCTTATCTTGGTCACTCATATTAATTTTATTACTTTATGCACTTTGTTTTTCAGCCAATAAATGGAGGTTCAAATGGAAATATCAACAATTTGGAACCCATTTTCCATCTGAGATCCCGCACAGCAGCAGCTTCAACTCCCAATTACGAGGTACCTCTTAGTATATATGGGGCGGAGTTAGAACTGCAAGCCTTATCAGTAAATTTCCACTTCCAGAGCTTGGACTATGAGGTCTGCGAAAACACGCTCTTCCAAGAGGAAGAACGAAAGAGGCTTACAGAACGCTTCTCCCTGCGCAAGGATGTCATAAGATGGATCATATTTATACAGATTGGCATTATCACGGCGCTTATAGCTTGCACTATAGATATCATAATCGAGGAGCTGTCGGAACGGAAGTACACCTTCCTATTCAATGGTACGTCGAATTTACTTCACTTTTGATGATCCCTTTTGAGAAATTCTATAGCTTGAGTTTGGATAGATTTTTTGATATTAGAATGAAACCCTCTCTAAATATTCGTGTCAATAAAAAGTAAACTATAACTTGTTTAATATCTAATAATGTTTAAGAAATGTAAATTTTCCTTAAGTTCCACTTTTCTAACTATAAATTTTAAATTTATTTTCAGCTGTCCAAAAAAACGTTCCCCTGAGCGACTCCAGCACAGGCGACCTTGTGATCCCGTACCTTTACTGGCTTCTATTCAGCATTCTGCCAGTGGCCTTTGGAGCAGCCATGGTCACCTACATTGAGCCCATAACCGCTGGCAGTGGAATACCGCAGGTGAAAAGCTACCTGAACGGCGTAAAAATACCGCGAATTGTACGGATCAAGACGCTGGCTGTGAAGGCAATCGGCGTGATAACCTCGGTGGTGGGCGGATTGGCCGGAGGAAAGGAGGGTCCTATGATCCATGCCGGCGCCGTGGTGGCTGCCGGAATCTCACAGGGCAAGAGCACCACGTTTGTGAAGGATTTCCGTGTGTTCAAAGCATTCCGGGATGACCACGAGAAACGTGATTTCGTGTTGGGTGGCGGAGCAGCCGGAGTTTCAGCCGCTTTCGGTGCACCAATTGGAGGCATGCTGTTCTCCTTGGAAGAAGCTGCTAGTTTCTGGAACCAGAATCTCATTTGGCGCACACTAGTAGCCTCCATTATCAGCGTATTCACCCTGAACATTGTATTATCAGCTTATCACGGCCTAAACGATTTCACTTTCACGGGTCTCTTCAACTTGGGCAAATTCGATACGCCGTTGAAGTTCGACTACTTCGAGCTGCCCATCTTCATGATCCTGGGTGTAACTGGAGGATTACTTGGAGCCGCCTGGAACTCGCTAAATACAAAGATCAATAAATTTCGGAAGCGCTTCATTCCCTGGAAGATTGGGAAGGTAATTGAAGCTGTCGTAGTGGCCATGCTGGGCGTTACTCTGGCTTGCCTGATGATCTACTTTATCAACGATTGCCGACCCCTAGGCAACGATCCAACCAACAATCCAGTACAGCTGTTCTGCGAGGACAACGAATATAATGCGGTGGCGGCCCTGTGGTTCCAAACACCAGAAGCTACAGTCCGATCTTTGTTCCACGATCCTCCAGGTTGGAGTCCATTATAGGGGGATCAATTATATTTTTAACTTTTTACTTTACTCACTTTCAGGATCTCACAAAATCCTAACGCTAGCTCTGTTCACGGTCGTCTACTATGTGTTATCCTGTGCCACCTTTGGTCTTAATGTCTCCTTGGGTGTATTCATCCCAACTGCTCTGGTGGGCGCTGCTTGGGGGCGTCTTTTGGCCATGCTTACGTTTTACATGTTCCCGCAGGCGGTAAGTAGTTCAAGACTGATTATCAGAAAATTATCGAATGCTTTCGGTTTTTAGGAGTTCCTTCATCCGGGTAAATATGCTCTGATAGGAGCAGCCGCTAATTTGGGTGGAGTGCTCCGGATGACCATTAGCTTGTCGGTTATTCTAATGGAAACAACTGGCGTTGAGAGTTCCTTCTTCTTCCCCCTCATCATTGCATTAATCACCGCCAAATGGGTGGGAGATTACTTCAATGAGGGCATCTACGATACACAAATCCAAGTGAATCATGTTCCCATGCTGACTTGGGAGCCGTTGCCGCAATACAAGGGCCTGAAAGCACACGACATTCTGAGTAGTCCTGTGGTCTGCATCAAGCTCCGCGATAGCGCTCATTACATATATAAGATGCTGAAAAAGTGCGATCACAATGGATTTCCCGTTGTTGATAATGTGCACGGGGTAAGAAAATTAAAAGTATCTATATAATTCAATTTTTAATATATAAATTATGAAAACTTTACAGGATCGTCGTTCAGAGGGTCGCGTATGTGGGATCATCTTGCGTTCGCAGCTGATTGTCATTTTGTTGAAGTCTTTGTACGTGGAGAACAAGCGGTTCTGGCTGCCAGAAACATCTATTCAGACTTTTAGAGACGTTTACCCGCGATACCCATCAATCAAGGTAACGAACATGTTTAAGATAAATACGTCTTTTGGTTTCATAACAATAATTATTTTAGAGTGTGCGCAAGCTAGATGATAAAGTCAATTACACTGTGGACTTGTCCATGTTTATGAACCCTTCACCTGTTCGAGTCAATCCAGTAAGTCGTTTTCAAACTTTAAACTCTTAACCTTGCACTAATATACATTTTTTTTCTAGCACGATTCGGTTCCAAGAATTTTTCAGATTTTCCGAGCTTTGGGTTTGCGTCACTTGTTAGTTATCAACAATGAGAATCGCATTGCAGGCATTATAACGAGGAGAGATTTTATTTACAAGTAACTTGTTTGCATTCAATGCATCTGTTTATGTATGTCTATCGAATGCCAAAAGTGTCTGTAATAAGAGATAATAAATATTTTATATACCTTTGTAATCCGCGCATTTCCTTACATAAAAAACGGATTCACTTTTGATAAACTTTTGTTTTAATCTGCTCATTACGTTTTTACAACTTACTTTAATGACCTTATACACGTAAAATATAATGAATAGTATTCACAAGGAATTGTACAAGGTTTGTGTGGGCGTTCTATTTGATTTGTATAAAAAATACGTTACATTTATGTAAAAGTAAAAGGGCGTGGCTTTATAAAATCTTAAAAGGCTAAACAGACGTGTTCTGGATCCTAATTGCTAGCACAACTGTCTCGATTGATTTGCAGTGCAAACAAACGTTTAAAATATACGTGACTTATAATGTGGGCTTGCGATTGTGTTTAAGGTGTGTGTGGTTTTATATCGACTTTAGACCCTAATGTTAAAAGCGCATCAATAAAACAAGACGCTGCCATGGTAAAACTAATTCTAAAAGTTATGTAACGTAAGCCTATAAAATTCTTATTTAGGAGCAAAACGCCTAAGATTAAATGACTTTTTGTACAAAATGAAGCAGAGCTTTCCTTCGATCAAATATCCAATATCCAATACCCGATGCCATGCCGGACTTGCACCAGTCGATGTGGGATCGTTCTAGCTGCAATCTTAATGACCGCGTCCAGGAACTGGTATCACATTTAAAAACAAACTTTTCTTCCAATGCTGGAAAATCCTCCAACGTCTTCTCCTTTTCATCGTCATGTGAATGAATCTGGCCAAGCAGCGACTGCTGCTGCTATTGTTGCTGCCGTCCTTTTCGGTTAGCTCTCCATGGGGCGCACCTGCTGCAGTGCCTCTGCATTTGGTGTGGTCACTGCTGCTGCAGCACTATTGCAATGCTGCTGTTGTGGGGGCGAATTTGCATTGGTGGTCGAGTCCGCGGACAAAATGCTACTGCTGCATACCGAGTGGGAGGTCGAGGATACTGCTGATGAGGCCAGCACATTGTTTACTGCCGAAACAGTGCCTGGTGGCGCGGAGTTGACCGCCTGGACCGATCCATCTGGGTTTGGAGCAGCGCCACTCATTAAACCACTGACTGCGGTCTGCACCACCTTATACCTGTTGTAGATGCGATACGGCGTCTTCGAAGTGTCCTTCTGCTGCATCGTCTTAGTCTTGCTTGCGGATCCCCAGCCGCTTGCATTGATTTGGTCCGCCGTCTTGCCCAGCAGCCAGTCGATGCAGTTCTGCTGCAGTTGCTCGCTGACATGCTGCTGTAGCCATTTGTTTACGTAGGTCTGGAAGTGGGCGTATTTCGCCTGAGTGACGCGGCAATGACTCTGTAAGGGGGAAAGGTAAAATGGAAAATCAGTAAGGCTAGTATGAAATGATCTACAAAGTATGGCTTGGTTTCGTTTTTTCCATTTTAATTTGGAAACCGCACCCGAACGAAACACTCACCTTCCTGGCACGACGCACTGCATCGTACTTGAGTAGCTTGAGATTCTTGCTGGTCACAAAGCATCGCCCGTTGCTGGGATTCGTGGTGATCTCGTCGCGATCATTGAAGGCGTACTGCTCGGCCAGGCCCACCTGTGGGGTACCCAATCTCTCAGGCAGTCGTTTGCCGCCCCAGCTGTTGTTGTTGTTATTATTATTGTTACTGCCGACGACCGAGGTGCTGCTCGTTGATATGATGTTGTCGACCGAGATGGATTCCGCTGCTGACGCCGCTGCAGTCGCCTGCTGCTCGCTGCGGCTTCGTTTCTGTTCGAACAACTGACGCACTTGCTCCTCGTGCAGCTGCGACCGGCGCTTGTTGCGCAACAAAAAGCGCGCCTTGCGTGCTCCTCCTCCTCGGCGGACCAACTGGAATGAGAACAATGCAAAAATCAGTCTTTATTGTGCATAATTGCGACAATTGCCGGCGGCAATGCAGCCAAGAGCAATTGAAACACGGCGGCAATTCAACATGCTCACAGAATTTACGAGATTACTTTAAGCTGGGAATGCCGAGATGTGTGGGTTGTGTATTGTAGATTTACGGGACAGTTAAATAGTTAAAGTACGGGAGTTACAGCGAGGTACAGAGAAGCCAAGATGACGGAGGGGTACCAGGCCAAAAACACAAAGCCTAAGACGACGGGACTCACACGCAAACCAAAATCCACAAAATACGGGGTGGGGACGGAACGAAACGAAACAAATCAATCACATATAACCAGTACCATTAACAATAACAAACGAAACTTAGACTTAGAGGTAAGTGAAACGAAGATTTCTACGATGCGATGACGACTTACCTTGCTTAAACTTAAGTCTGTGTGGCAATTACTGAGTTCGATTGCTGCACTAACCCCAGATAAAAAGATAATCCCCGACCCCATCATGCCCATCCCTCTGTCACAGTAACTTCAAATTTCTCTTTTTAATGGGCTGCTCCAGATATATTTCTCATTTTCACTCTCCAGTAACGTCCACAGTTGTGATTGTGTGTGCTATTTAATTTACAATATTGAGTGTGTGGAGTGTGTGTGTTCTTATGCCTAGATATAAAAATGTTTACCGAATTTAAAAGATATTGGCTGCTTCCTTTACAAAATTAGCTACTAACGTTTTACACATAATAATACATACATTGACCGATTACCATTAGCATTACGTTATGTACAGTTAAAACACGATAATTAATATATACATTTGTGTACGGTGTAATTTAGGCCTACGGGTAGCACGATAATCTGATCATCAGATCCTCATCATCATCAGCAGCACTCACACACACCACACCCCAACCACACCTTTACCATCCTTATCTTGATCCTCATCATCATTATCCTCACATCGTAACATCTTCGATGCCGGATCTTCGATCACCCGATTTATCAGACTGTCTATCGCTAAAGTTAACTCAAGGCATAACGAAATCAGAAGGGAATGCAACAAGCGCGTGCCTACGTTATTGTTATCATGATCTACTATTTTACATGTCTGTCTTTATGCATGTTGTTTGTTTGTGGGTGGAATTCTACATTTAATCGAGGTGTGTACTTTGGGTTTTGTTTCCTCGTTGGTTATTGCAAATTTTTGTTTGGTGTCTCTGGGCAAACAATGCATTACATTTAATGTGTGTGAGTGGGTGGCGGTGGATGTTGAGTGTGGTAGTGGTGGTGGTGGTGTTGGTGGTGGGTGAAAAGGTTTGGTGTTTCAATTTCTCTTATTTTTGTTTTGGTAATCAAAAAACAAATTCATTTATTACTATTTCATTTTGCAATATGACTTTTTCTTCTTCTTATTCAATGAAATTATCAAAACTATGTTATTTCAAGCCTTGGAATTGACCTGGTACGAAAAAATAAATTGGAAAAAATGAGAGAAAAGAATGCAAAAAAGCATTAATTAGTGAATATTTTCTTGTTCTTTTTATGTATTTTCTTTGCTCGTATGCAGGCAGCATTTTCATTTGTATGCATACGAAATGGCGGCGATTAATAAGTTGGCGGCATGTTGATAAATGATACCAAAACGAAAAGATACAATAATAGAAATAAAGTTCCAGCTGGCGAAACGAGGAGAGATAAATAATAGGAAGTGCAGCGGCGGAAATTGATATGTAAACAACAGATAGAAAACCGAAAACCGAGAGATACGTATATATACAGAATGCAGTATGCAGTACGGTAGGATGTGGGCTGTCTTGTCCATCGTCTAAATCAGGTGACAGGTTTGTATGTACAGTGGAAGTACCGAAAACACAACTCATGAGTAGAACTGGGATCAAAAACGTAAACGTAATCGTAATCGAAATAAACAACGAAATACACAAAACAACATGGTTAACCACTCTTCAAGCACACACCACACAAAGCTGCTCCGGCTCCGGAACATCTCATCGCTGCCATCGCTGCTTCACACTCACCTCGGCAGTATCTTCCTCCTCCTCCGTCTTGATATCGGACGCCTCTACAATGTTGTCGTTACCTAGCGCCGAGTTCGAGCCGGCATTCCCGCCACCGCCGAGCGCAGGATTCGCCAATCGTTCCACGTATTTACTGAACTTCTGGGCCTTCAGCGCAGCCGGCTTGTCAACTTCCTCGGGCTCAGAGTCGAGCAGCTCGATGGTTACACGGCAATCAATTTTGTACTGCAAAGGGAGTATTTGTTAGCTCGTGTTTCAAGTATGTCGGTTTTATTATGACTTACAATGTACACCTTAAAGCAGTTCTCGTCGTTGAGAATACTTTCCGCCTTCCGCTGATACGACATCTCCCGGTCAAAGGTCTTGTGTGCATCTCGACAGAATCCGCCGGTGCAGCCCCGCCTTTGCTCCGTGGCAAACAGCTCAACACAATCCAGGGCGGCTCGCTCTGTAACGCAATATTGCAGCTGGCGAACAGCATTCGAGACCACCTAAGGGAGAAAAAAAACAATGAATTATATATGCAATCATATATAAATAAATCTTTTAAATGGTTTTACAGCAACTATTTAGTTGCTTTAGTTAGCCAAAAAGATACTTACTTTATCTAGCGTGAAGGAGATGTAGGCATAGATGCCAAACATTTCTCGCATTGTGTCCTCGAATGTATTCGAGTCCATGTTGCCGTCTAGGACGTTCTTGAGCATGTCGAGGAAGGTCGGATAGTAGTCCTCAACTTGGATCTCCGGCTTGGGCTTCAGTCTCAGCGCAGTGGCCGTACTCTCCCTTCTGTTCACCCTGCAACGTTCCTCCTCGATAGCCAGCAGGCGCGCCCGTTCGTACATAACGTGTAGTCGGTCGCAGAGGATCGCATGTAGCCGCAGGAATAAGTACCAGTTATTGTTGGCGAAGAAAAGCGAATAGGATTCGTCCTGGATAGAGGAAAGGTAATTATTAAATAAATATTCCAGTGAAAAGTATCATTTTAACTCACTTCATGCTGCCCGTGTGCGTGTGGTGGCAGCAGCTTAGGATTCGCAAAGTCCGCTGGGTGCTCCAACTTGATCTCCACATCGCTGCCTGCTGCTGCGGAGTCTTGAGCTTGTCTGGGACTCGAGACAGCGCCAGGGGTGCTGCTACTGCCTACTTCATCTCTGTGGGACGAAAGTTGGTCATCTTTTGGCTTGCCCTCGGATCCGGCTCCAGAAGATGACGACGCAGCTGCTGCGGCCGCTGCTGCCGAAGATGTTGATGGTGTCGCATCGTCCGCATTCGTCGCTGAAGATGACGTTACTGTGGACGCTGCTGCAGAAGATCCACTTGGCGCCTTAGCGTCATCCGTCTCCTTCTTAATCCCCGCCGGTGTTCCGCTGCTGCTACTTGCATTGCTACGCGCCGGAGATGCACCTTCGCTAGGCATACTCTTGGAATTTCGGGCCGACTCTGTGCGGCCCAGTGGCGAGTCCACGTCCATTTTCGTATTGTCATCTACCAAAAATGGAAAGGCTATATAGAGAAACGGTGTGCACAACAGATATGTTCGGATATTCGATGTGGTTCAGGAGTCAGTGAGTGGTTGTTTGTGCATTGGAGTCCAGTTTTGGTTTCGTATTGTTTAATTACAGGTTGTTTGTTACGTTACAAAATTTTGTTTCATTGGTTTATTTTGGTTTTGTTATTCATTGCAAAAAAAGAAGAAAAAAGAAAAAGAAACGAAAAACATTCACTATGTTATAAGATACAATCGAACAAAAATTAAAGAAAAGAAGCTTTACAAATTTGATGAAAATTAGTCATGCAATAGTCATATAACTTCCAAATTATTTTTGTTGTAAAAAAAATCTTTGTCAGTGGATTTTTTACATGGCTGATTAACGTTTCACGACTATAAAGCTTTATTTCTTTAATAAAAAATTAATATAAATATTATTATCTTGAGTACGGATGATGAAGATGACCAATGGCCATCTTCTTTCGATGATTAGTTAGTAATAACAGCTACAGAAGTAAATTATGGTGCTAGCGCAAAATAAAATATGAATATCGCATGTGTTAATTCAAAGTGAACTAGGTGAGTGTACTGGGTGGAATGTTCGCCTATGATAACTTACCGTCATCTCGTTCATCGTCGCTCAGCGGCTGCCGGGGCGCAAAGAAGAGGTCAGGCACAAATTGTCGGATGATCTGCTTAATCTTCTGCTTCTCCTGCTTCTGGATACCAGTTTGCCGCTTCACGTGGTGGATCAGCAGGTTGGCGGCATCGTCCAGAATGGTTTTGTCCTTGTAGGGCAGCACCAGATGCGGCCCAAATGGCTCCATGGCGTCGTCCTCCTGGTCGTGACGCTCATCGTATAGCGTCTCGATTTCGTTAAACAGACTCTTGGAGCGCAGTGCCTTCATGTCGTTGGGCTTGAAATTTATGGCTTGGTGATCGAGGGACTTGAGGTAATACTTCTCGTTCTGTTCCCGCCATTGCTTGTTGAAGGTCTACACAAAAGAAAGTGCTTGTTTAATTTACATATATGTAAAGCAATGCGTAGGTTCACTTACCTTTTGCGCTTCTCGCCACTCCTCCTCCTTGACTTTCAGCCGCTTCAGTACAATGGGCACTGCCACCGAGGGATTCTTCTTCATTCCCTGAATTATCTCCCCCGACTTGTCGCCATAGATGCGATGGATGGCCCGTTGATGTAACGTTTGGGAGGTGCCACCAAGATGATCGTCCAGGTGGAACTTGGCTAACTCCTCGGTGGACATGCGCGACATCTTCTTCTGTACGTTCTCCAGCACCCGGATCGTGGCGCTGTTCACCTCAATAACTAGGTCCAGCTCGAAACGCTCGTCCTCCGTTCTGTGAATATTCCTTTTGTTTAGAGCGTGCGTATTGGTTAATTGAAATAAACGAAAGCCAAAGAAACAGAAGATCCAAAACAAAACAACAGATGTGTAGTTGATAATAAAATATAGATGCGGTTAAAACTCAATGAAAATTATAAAACGCTTATAAATTAAGATACATTTTTTTAAAGGATTTTTTAAACGTTACTGCTTTTTTAACCGCAGCTATAGAAAATCAAAAGTAAATAGAAAGTAAACAAAAGTACCAAAGGAATAGTCTCGATTAGACAAGGGACGTTTTTAGTGTAGGGGTGGGGATTATAGAATTTAAAAAGAACTGGTCTCACCTGTAAATTGTCTCTTCAAACTGCGTTTTCCGCGATGTCACGAAGGTGGAGTCCTCGCTGGCCCACGTCGGGAAGGAGACCCACTTGTCGTTGAGTACCTCCCGGCAGAGAGCGGTCCGTCCGCTGCATTTCTTGGGCACTGTGGACTGGGGCAGCGCACAATAGGACGCACCTAGTCGCTTACACGAAGACAGATCCACATCCTGAACGTACTCGGCGGTACTCTGGAGACTACTGCCTCGATCATGGGAACTGTTACTGCTTCCGCCTCCCTGACGTTGCGTAGCAGCCAAGGGCATGCCATCAATTATTCCACCAGCCGATTGACCGGTTGGCGGTCCCAGGAAGTCGGTGAACCATCTCAGCAGGTCGGGAAACTTCATCAAGAACGGGGATACCAGTCCAAGGAGTTCCGTTTTGGAGACAATTTCCTGGTTGAACAACGTCAGGCATCGAAGGAAATTGTCGTACACCTCTGGATTTCTCAGCGCCTTGCGCACCTTGTCGAAGAAGGCGGCGTCGGAGATGGTGCACTTGCTCGATGCTTCCGAGAAGCTTACATCCCGACAATAAGGCTTCGGTCGCTTAGCAGGCGGTGCTCCACTAGCGTAGTGTCCGGCTAAACTATCATCACCCGGTCGCCTTGAAGCTGAACCGGAATTATGCTGCCCATGGTGACCAGAGGGCAGTGGCGGTGTTGCGTAACTAATGCCCGGGGAACTACGATCCAGGGAGTTGTCAGACATGTGCGGCATGGAACCAATCACCGATGTGATGCCATAGCTGGGCGATTTCTTTGCATTGTGGCCATGCGAAAGATTCGGATTTGGCGCGTGACCCACGTACTTCTGCACATGGTGATTATTCCGGTGCTCCTTTTCGTACGACACCATCACACTGGCTCCCACACCAGGCCGCCCGATATTGGTGCCCGCTGGAGTTCCGGCCAGATGATGATGGCCTCCAACTCCAGCTCCTCGCTGATGCGCCTGCTGCTGCAGTCCCGCGTGATAGTCCTTCTCGAAGAGGACATCGTTTCGCGTCGCATTTAGGCCGGAACCGATCACATGATTCTGCTGTTGCTGATTATTGTTGTACGTCTTAATGCTGACACTGGTGTTCACCGCCGACAGATTTCCAATGGCAGCTGCATGGGCACTGTTGTCGATCTGCGGAAGAGTCGTAGCGCCCAAATGCAGAGGGGAACCACTTGGTGCTGGCGATGCAGTAGACATGGTGATGTGCGCTCCACCGCTTAAAGTGGCCGTAGGCCGCTTGCCATGATCGTTATGCACGGACGCCGACTTGGGCATGTACTGTCCGGACTGATGGTTGGTGGCATCGGGCAGAAATTGACCGAACTCTCTCAGCAAATCCTCATCCTGTCCAAAGAGCTTGGCCACTTGCGTGTACACTTCCTGTTCGGTGAGCATTTTACCCTGGTTTAGGCTGCCCTCCTTCATCACCTTCTGCTCCTTTTGATAGGCATGCAGAATTTCCAGGAATTTCTTGTACTTGGCCGGTTGGTTTTGGAAACGGTTCTGTTTGGGAGAGATAAAAACAACATAAGTAAGCCTCATAGTTTTAAGATGTTGTTTAGACGTTACCTTGATCTTATTTACATAGGTTATGGCGTGATTGAACTCCACCGGCTGATTTTGCTGTCCGGTCTCGCCAAGCAGAATTGATTGATGCGCCTGCTGAATGTGATGCAGGTTGTGCTGGGCCGCTCCCGCCCCACCTCCATGGGGACTTAGCTCACTCAGGGAATTCGGCGTTGGAGGTCCGCCAACCACAATACTAGCGGCGGCATTTGCGTTGCCCGCTGCTCCAGCCACTTGGCCCGTGGGCGTTATGGTGGCCCTTTCTCGATCCCTCGAGTAATTCTGCGGTACATTGTGCGCCGATACGGAAATCCCTGCTGGTTGTTGGCCGGGCACTACCGCAGTTGGCGCCGGTGAGTTAGTTACACTCACGTGGACATGACCACCGCCAGGAGATTGTGATTGGGGAGGCGTTGCTTGCTGCTGCAGAGCATGGATAGTGGTCTGGGTAAGCGATGCTCCACCATGGGTCATTAGATTTACAGCTCCAGCAGATTGGATCTGAGCCACTGCTGCCGCTGCAGCCACTGCCCCAGCTCCTGTTCCCGATGTTAAGGTTGCCGCATTGGTCGTCTTTATGGTTATATGTCCGGCAGCTGACATCGGACTGTTTCCGGTGAGCATGTGCACCGTTCCCGTGCTCGTTGGCGCTCCCGTTGGTGAGGGCATCGAAACCACTGGCACTGAGCAGCCGAGGGCATCTGAATGAATCTCGATCTTGTATCCCGGCGGCAGGAACATGTTGAAACCGTAGATTAGCTCGGTGTGTCCCTTGAAGAGTGTAGAGACGCGCTCAATCACTCCGGGTGTGTCGATGCAGTGCGACTTGAACTCCTTCATGATGTCGAGAAAGTTGTTGTAGATCTGAGGCTGGTCCGCGTACTGGTATTTAACCTGGTCCAGGTAGCTCAAAGCATCCTCCACTTTCAAGCGTGGCGTGGCATTGCCAGATTGTCCCTGCGGCGGAGTAGTTCCACCCACTGGGATACTGTTGGCAACAACGGACGACGGAGGCGTTTGGGCGGTGGCCAAAGACGGCTGTTGTACTGGTTGCTGTTGGGACATCGTCGCTAAATTGCCCACGGCAGTGGCCACTGTCTGGGTGCCGCTGATTGTACGCTGGCGGATTGTGCCCGTTTGTGAGCTACTTGACACAGTCTGTGCGCTAACAGGATTGCTCGCTCCTGCTCCTCCGGTCACATGAATCTGGACTGTGTTGGGGCCATCCGCTGTGCTGGCCTTGAGAGTTCCACCCGCCTGAATTGAAGCCACGCTGTAAGCTGCAGGGTTAAAGTAGACAAATCAGTTTAGGAAACATTTTATAATGGCGTTAAGATGATCACTTACATGTGGTATACTGTAATGTTTGTGTTCCCGTGCTGCCTGTGGAGACCACCACGCCTCCACCGCCTGCTGCAGCGCCTACACCCCCCACGGCCACCTGGGCTCCTGCTCCAGCGGTAGTGCTGTCCACAATCGAGCTTGTGGTCTTCAAATTCGTGGCCGTCGGCGTGGTGGACGGCAAATAGGCAATGGTCTGGGCTCCTCCATGCTGTGGGGTAAGGATGCGATGGTGAATGGAACCAATTCCACTTATGGTGGGGTTGTGGGCACCGGGCACAACAGTTCCAATGGTCACGCCCGTAGTATTGACGCCCACGGTAGCGGTGCCACCGCTGCCAGATGCTGGACCTCCTCCAGCCACGCCCACGACTCCAACGCCTACGCCACCGGATGTCGGTGGTCCGGGTCGTGTGCCAAACTGCACCTCGTCGACACGGGTGCGTTTCATCATCTTTTTCGTTGCTCGGTTCTCGGCGGAGCCTCTAATCTTGTACAGTTGCTCCTGCTTGCTGAGCACTCTGTGTATCCCTGGATCCCTGCCCAAGTGCAAGGACTCACTTGCTACTCTGGGTGAGTGGCCGCCCTCTAGGAGCGTATGTAGTATGCAACAAACGGTCGGGGTCGCAACTCTTGGTCTTGGACTGCTCGTGGATGCGACATATGTTGTCTATGCATTTGGTCGCCCCGCAAGCGTCAAATGCGCTAGAGTGCTAGGGTAGAGAAATTGGTAAGACTGCTCGTTATCTTGTGGTGTCGCTGCGCCGGTGATTCGCCTCTGCCACGTAACTTTTGGAGTTATTTATGGTTATCACTGTAAATAATGAAAAGGAAGGTCATTAATCTGAGTTGGTTTCAAGATCATGTTCTAAACAACATTAACTAAATTAAATTTATTTGAATTAAACAGGTCATGGTTACTAAAAATTTACTAGATAAACACTTTACCAGGCAATATAACACTATTCTCTCACATTTCCCCAAAACAGGTTTGCTAATATAGCACAGCTGATTGATCAAATTGGTCTATATCTAGACGACTTCTCAAAACGATTGCACATTCCAACGAAAAGGTGAAATAAAAAGCACACGGAGTAATTCTTCTTCTTTAGCCGTATCACAAAAACTTTAGAGTGGAAAACGATGTCTTTGTATTGGATATTGGATTCGGGGGAGGAGAGAAAGGTGAAGAGAATAGGAATGGAATGGAATGGTGGAGCTGGGAGCAATAACAAGAGAATGGTACATATAGAGGGGAAGGAGATCGTCGAGTGGAAGTTCCAGGCAAAAGGAGGAGAGTTCAATTTAGTGTGTGTACGTGCAACCGGAATTGGGCGCGCGCTTTGTTATTGCTTCTAGCGGTACAGTAAATACTTCCTAAGCGAGCTTTCTGTATACACCTTCGAATGCGTGTGTGTATTTATCGTGGATGTGGAAGGTGCCAAATGCCCCATGCACGACATCGGCTTGCATAGAATTCGAACACATACAGAGAACATATTTATATACCGATATCGCCAAGGGGGCGGGTTGGGGGAGGGAGTACTGCTGGTACATATTCTGTATCTACAACTTACAAGAATAAGAAGAAGAAAAGGCAGCAGCAGCAAACGCAACAATGCAAAGGTGGTGGTGCTACAACGGTGGTGGTGGTGCAGCCACAAAGAGAGAACCAGAGAGAGAGCCGCATTTGTTGTTGAGGCGCAGTATATGGCTGATTTTTTTCAAAAAGGCATTTCACCCGTTTGGGGCCAAACACACACACGCACACAAGCACAGCGAGCATTTGGCGGGCAATCGAGAGAGAGCAAGAGAGAGCGCAAAAGCTGCGCAGAGTAAATATATGGTGAATGGAAACCGTCTAGAGGATCATCCTGCTCCAACTAATTAAAACACCCCATCGAACCAACAGCTGCCCCCTTTTAGCATTTGTAAACAAATATTGGAGCACTGTACAGCCGCACAAAAGCTTTAGCCATCTCTCCTTCTGCCACCACCAACTATCCTTCAAAAAAAAAAGGTAAAACAAGTTCGCTCTTTGCGCTCTCTAGCAGCCTTTGTTGTTATTGTACTTTTTGGATCCGCCATTAGTGCATACCAAACACATTTGCTTGTGTGTGTTGAATGTTTGACGAGAGAGGCTCCAAATTGGGGCGTTGTGTGCGTGTGTGTGCGAGTGCTTTGGGGAGACATGTGGGCAAATTTTCCCTCCATTTTTTTTTGTTCAGCTCGCTCTATTACGTGCACACGTATAATGTTATCTTATCTGTTTTGTTATGTGTATACACAGCAGAGCACAGAATACGCAGCACAAAAGGCAGGCAGCGGAAAATATGCAAAAATTGTTAGACACAGCACTCGATTTTTAAGCAACTGCAATACGAAGAGGATTCATCGCGAATTAATATTTAGTTTTTTGAATTACTTTCTCACTTTGGCACACTCACACACTCGCAGTCTGGCGCTGCGCTATTAATAAATTTTGCAAATAAAACATATGGATGTGTAGAGAAATATGTACAATATATACTACATATATACTATTTCAGCAAGAAGAAGCACGGCAAACGTTTTGTGTAAATTCAAAACCGAATGAAAAACAGGCAATGCAAGAACAACAAACGACGGATGGGGAGCCAGGAGGCGGAGGCGAGGCGAGAGGAAGAAAGATGTGAACAAAAAGAGGGCCACAAAATGATGCTCTCATTGGGGAGCCATTTAAATGCACACTCACACCAACGCACTACACTGGGCTGGCTGGCTCTCGCCAGTACATGCGAATGGCGCATCAAAGCAAAAGTCGAGATAAGCGCACGAACTGAGCAAAGAACGACGAATCAACGAACGAAAATAAAACGACACTACGTTGAAAAAATACAGTCAGTTCATAAGCAAGCCAAAAGCAATGGTTCAAAGCGTGTGTATGTGTGCGGCTCTCCTCTCCACCCTCGTTCGAGTGTGTGTGAGCTGAGAAGCAGCAGCAGCAGAGCAGCAGCAACACAAACAACAACCACGTCGCCGTCGACGACTTTTTGTCTGTGCGCCTTCTATATGTATTCGCTATGCCATTGTATATGGGTTTGTGTGCGTGTGTATATAAACCAATTGAAATTGACCTAACCTAAAAATGTTGTATTTTTCACAAGTTTTCAGTGGCACGAACACGAATGTTGTTTGAATCCGAGTCCGCACACCAAGTGCACTTGAAGGATAATGTCCCTCTGCACTTTCCACGCCCCCAACCGCCCACCGCCCCTATTACACTTACATCAGCAATAAGCAATAAGCAGTTAGCTTCGTCGGTTGATATTCGGCTGTGTATATTCGAAATGTATGTATGTATGTACTGGGCGCGTATGTATATTTACTACAAAACTGCCGTTGGATTGTGGTGTTATTGGAAACTTTCACGTTTTACGCAGTATTTTGCACTTGCAACTACTATTTCCGCACTCACTGGCACACCGAAATCTAAATTTTCACCTTTTTTTAGTTGGCTGGGGCTCCGTTCCCGAGTTAAGTTTTTCTTTTATGTTTATTTCGATCACTTTTACCTTTGAATCACACAGGGCGACTTAAGGCATATTTTTCTTCTCGGTAGATTTCTACTGCTATTCTATTCACACAATTTTGGCGAGAAAACGTTTTCGTACATCTTAACGCCGCCGCAAACATTTTCGATTAAAACGAAACGGCGAAACGACGACGGCCAGTCAGTCGGAGTCAGCAGAGAGAGAGAGAGAGCGAGAGCGGGGACGGAGAGAGACCTTGTGCGCTCTCTGAAAAGGTAGAGAGGCAGAGCGGGAGAGTGCGCGCGCGCAGTGTTGCTTTGGAATTCATTTTCCGTTGCTGCCGCAGCTAAAACAGGGTGGCAACTCAGCGGCGCAACAACTGAAAAACCTTCGTCGCGCGCATTGAAAACACTGCAGTCGCAGGGCATAAAATATGCTCTACGCACCATTGCTTATTAGTGAATAATAACAATCAGCAGTTACTTGCACCGAGCAACGCCGCATGCAAATCGTCGCAAAATGGCGCTTAGAATTTGGATAAGAATCGAGCGGCGGAAAGCTTACGTAAGTGCAGAAGGCAACAACAACGTTGGAGGAAGAGAGGAAACAAGTTGCTGGGAAGAAACAGGGTGTTTCGTTCCTGCCCAGCCATGTGGTTGAAGGGGTGATCAGACCATATGAGTGAGACACCCTGTTTCCTGCCAGAGAGAGCCGCAGAGCGAGAGAGCAGCGCACCCACACAAGAACAACGAGTATACAGCGGAAAGCGACGTCGGCAGAGCACTTTAGCCGACTATTGCAGTACATAATGAAATCGACGAAACCGAAAATCAGAAACCAAACGGACCACTAGCGAGCTACAACTCTGCCACGGCTACACTTTACACACTCACGATGTACTCCTCCACCGCCTCGCTCGCCAACACACACACACACACACACAGCCGCGTGCGTGCGGAGAGAGGAAGTAAAAAATAAATATGAAGACGAAAAAAAGCAAAGTGCATCTCACCATGACAATGGCGGAACCATAAAAACACATGTTCCCATCTTGAATCGAAGCGAATTCGGCGGCCCACCTCCTTCGAAAAAATGAAAATAAAATAAAACGGGCGAAAAAATCTGTATACGCGAAAAAGTTGAGCTGCTGAAACATGGAAACCTTGCAGTTATCGATTCGCCTCGCTCATTGCGCAATGAAAAATGCAGCGGGGGCGGCGGTTGCGAGAGTAAGCGAAAGAGAGGTCGCGGAGAGAGCCTCTCTCTTTTCGAGGCACCTGCAACGGCGATAGGAAATGCAAATCCGCCTTCCACTTTCCAGCTCAAAAGTTCAAAGTTCACATGCAACTATCAACTGGGTGCAGCGCATGTCCGAGGTGCACCGAAATCCCCGGACCGAAAAAAGGGAGGCAGAAAACTATTCGCCTTCCAGGCGCCGCACGAAGGTTTGTTTGCCCTTCCATTGGTTGTTATTGATGTTTGATAATTACGCCAGGTGCTTTCACATGTTCTAATTATCCCTGTGCTAATTTCAGATTGGTGGCCTGGAATTCTGCAGATTGAAGTGAATACCGTATACAACGCTGATCGAATTAAACTCGCAATGGAATCTAATGTGCCTCCTGTCATACCAAGTCGGCAGTATCATACCAATTAGCTGGGTTTTCGTACGTGGTCAGCAAATTATCAGATATTTGGGTTCCACCTGTGTCTCCTGACTTTTAATGTGATAAATTCACCTTTTGTAAAATCATGTGTACCTTTAAAACAAAATTGTATAAATTGAAGTCTCATATTTGTCGAATTTGTTGAGGAAGATATATTTTTAAGCAATTTTAAAGTAAAATTAAATGAAAACCTCAACTTGTTAATGATCCCTCTTTCTTTATATTTATTCTTGTTGATAGACTGAACTTTTTTTTAAGAAATTACAAAATGCAATGTTGGTCGAATACTAGGAACGTAAAATATTTGATATTTAAACATGGCATAACTATTTTGTATAAAATTATATGTACTGATCAAATTAAACCGAATGCCGAACAATTGGGTTAGTCAAATTAAATAGAAAGGAGTACGATTGATCAGATTAAAAAGTAAATCTTAAGTAAGTAAGTAATCTTAATTTCTGAACTCAGCTGAGAATTTTACTTTCCAAAAAGGCCTACATTTCCACAATCATCTTGGCTATTAACCAAAGTAATTTTAACATTATGACCAAGTCGTGCGGCAGTTAAAACTGAATCTGTGTAAAAATGTTCAACGTCTAACACTCTTCAACTTCGTTCCGACCATCAAGTTCAAGACTTGTTCGTTGGCCTCTGGCAAAAAGACAATTGCGAATTGCAAACAATCGGATGGCGACGCGGCAAGTGTTTGTTTCTGGGGAGAGACCGAGAGAAGAGTGTAGAGACGGCGACTGCCAAAACTGGGGAGAGTTTGAGTTCAGAAGTAACTTGTTTTTCAAGTTTTCAAACGGCCAAAACGAAAACCAGGCTCAAAAAGCCAGTCGAAACTTGAGGCGCTTCACAAAGAAAATTTGAGGAAAACGAGGAAAGCGCTGCCTATATGCATGTGTGTGTGTATCACAATCGGACCTCACAGAAAGCAGTGAGCCCGATTTCAACGAATTATTTAATTAGAATCAACGTAAACCCGCAAATTGAAGGCTGAAACTGCCGTCTCGCTCACCTTGTGCACAAACACACACACACACTCGCAAGCACCAAAAGGGTAGACAGAGCTGCCAACTGTTTTTAATTTGTAAAAACTTTTTAAATACCTTCTGCCTATTAATAAGAGTGTAAGTTCACTTGTACATTTTAATGTTTTGAACACTTACATTTGTCGCCATTTCTTAAAATAAACAAAAATGCTTTTCAAGAATGGTCATGTTTATTTAGAAAAAATTTTCTTTATGATTTACCTTAATAGAATATTTTTTTTATAATATTTTTAAGGGTTTAACCCCTAAATTGATAAATTTCAAGAGTTGGCAGCTCTGAAGCGAATGAACGCAACAATAACAAAAGGTGAGCGCGGTAAACTGGCTCTGCCTCTTTCACACACACAGACACACCTTGGTGTTTTGATTGCCTTCGTTGTGTGCGTGCCTGCGTCATTGTTGTTGCTGTTCTCAATACCTTTCTTATTTTTATTTACTCTCCCAGGCTCTCCTCATTTTTATTCTTTTTTTTTATCAAATCAAAGACAATTAAAAATGTTCGACCACAAACACACACACACACACACACGTGCTAACAGATGGCGGAACTTTGTTTTTTATGTATACAGCGAGGCGATAAGAGCGATTTCCACAAATATTCATATTCGCATAGTATAATTAATTCGGTAGCAGTAGCTCATTGACAAGAACCCAATTCCTAAGCTCACACGAGAATATTTGACTAAGAAATAGCAAGAATGGATGCATTATTTTAATATGATTAATCCCACTGGAAGGTTCAGTTGCCGCCTAGCGTAATCAGTTGGGGCGAATTGAGGTTAAGTCGAGTCGTATTCTGGGCACCCACTCACTCACACACGCACACAAGGGCGCGCACTTTTTATTTTTTACATACCTGGTTTTAGTAACTGAAGCTCTATCGTTTTCGTCTCTTTGTTTATTTCTCACTACTGCAAACTAGCAGATATCTGGTAATTTTTGAATTTATTGCGGCTACAACTTTCAGCTGCTTATGGTGCTTAAAGGGGACGGGGCGGAGGGGGAGAGAAAGGAAGAGAGTAGCGCGTGAGTTGCTTCTTCTTCTTACATTTGCAACAAACCCATGCGAACACTCGGCACACACACACATGCACTCGAAATCGATTTAACGCTGCTTTTATTGCAACTCCTACAACTCTTTTCTTCTATTTTAAATTTATTGCACGTAAATTCACTCGTGCTTTAGTTTATAATGGAACTCTACACGCACACATGAGTATATGTATGCGTTATGGTCAACCCCACGCCAGGAATTTTTTTAAATTTACATTTTGTACCACGAGATCCACTGGATATTCAGGATTGGTGCGCGCTGCGTCTGGCTCTTTGCACTTATTTACTCCGACTTTGTTGATTAAATTCAATTAGTCGCACAGCCGTGGAAAATGACCAAGTTACAACAATTTCAGCTCGGTAGGGGTGGAACCGCGGAATTATCGATCAATTATGCCGTCCGGTAGAGGTGGAGAAACATCGATGTCATCGATGTTTTCAAGGCATCGGTAACATCGATGCTTGGCAAGCCAACATCGATGGCTTCCTTCTCTATTCCCGGCGGCTCCTCTCTCGGTTACGCTCTCTTTCGGAGAGCAACAGCATTTTATCTCGCTTTCTTACTGACACTTACGGATGCTTACGTTGCTTACGTTTCCTTACGCTCAAACACAAAAATACTGAAAAACTGACCAAGTTACAACAATTACAGCTCAGTTAGGGGTATACGCGGAATTATCGATCAATTAAACCGTCCGGAAATATACCACTGTTATTTTATCGAATATATCAAAAATATGTCAAGCTGTCACTCTGAATAAATCGGTTTCAAAAAGAAGTTATCGATATTTGTCCTCCAGTTTATTCGTCCTAGAAATCGAGCTGGCAACTCCACACTGGTCAAGAAATCTAGTTGGCATCCCCTTTTTACCTACTTTAAACTTGAAAAATCAAGGGAAACTATTTACAAATAAATTATTCTGTACACTATCTTTTATATTGACGGTTTTGTTGAATTCGATCGTTGCTTAATTATTATATTAATTATTATTAACAACATGTGGCAGTAAAACTCCCACGACATTTTTCTTAACTTGAACGAGCTCCGGCTGGCGTATATGTAGGCCTGCTCCAGCTTCGCGGACAGAAGGAAGTACGTTTCCGCCAGGTGGTTCCGGTCGTAGAGGGTGGGGATGTGCGAGGACCTGATGACCAGGTTGCAAAAGCAAGCCCAGCAAGTACGGGTTCAGGAGCTGGTCGGCCACGAACCCCAACACCAGCACCAAGTCCGGCCCTGCCGGGATACTAGTGGGTGGGGGCAACGCCGAGAAGAAGCCGCGAAATTCAAATACAGCAAATAAAGTAAAAGTTGTTCATTTTAAAATAAATATACCACATTCATAAGTGGGCTATCTTTATCCAGGTTACGCAAGGGAACTTTTTTAATAAATGGTATCCATATTTTTATGAACTCTAAAGCACGCGCTACCTGATCTTTTAATTTACTAAAAAATATATCAGTTCAAAAATAGGTCGTGATGTTTACACTAAAATTAAAGATATCAATCCCACATCAGCTGCAGCTGCTGATCAATCTTAACTGCTGATCAAACCTTCTTCACATTGTTATTGACTTCCTTTCAAAAGTCAACATTTTAATCTTTTATTGTGTATAATCTGTAAACACGCATTCAGTAAAATACGAATAGACTTTTATTATCCGAAATTGAGATCATCCCATTGAAACCAAGGTTAAGCGTGTCGGGGATAAAAAGACACAAATATTACTAAAATAGAAGCATAGTTAAGCAAAATGAGTTGATATAAATAACCTGAAAAAACAAAACTTAATACGTTTATACATATTTATTTAAGTATATAACGAAATTTTTGAAATTTTGTCTTAATTTTCTAGTTGGTATCCAATTTAGCATCCTTCGCACCAACATTTTAGACTCGTGCTGCAATGTCCTCCAGTTCGTCCTTCTTGCCTGCAAGTATCTCTACACTTTTTCATGTTCCACACGAGACAAGAGCCCCTATATCTTCCGGAGAGGCAGTCGGCATCGCAGTTATTGGCCCCCAAAACAATCAACATCAGGACAGCGAAGAGGGTAAAAAAGATCTTGATTTGCATCATTTTTAGTACGATTTTGGAAAACTTTACGTTTTGAGAGAACTGATATCTGTAACGATTACACAACTCGCGGATTAATTTATATAGGGCCAGAAACGACGTCGTGGTGAAATTTATCACAAGAAATTCAACAAAATTAACCTATCCGGGGATAACAGACTTTGGGGCTTTGTTAATACAATACCGGAATAAACTGAATAAAACAGTACATGTTTCTCAACATTTTTATTAAAAAGCAAATTTGGGAATATTCTGATGTAAACTCTAAACTCTTCCGATTAAGACATATTGAATCAATAGATACTTATTAATTTTATCCTATTTTATCCACAGTTAAGCATATGCTAGCAGATAACACCAGTTTACAAAAAAAAATTGATGAAATACGCCTTTCAGGAAACCTTTGTTTTCCGGTAAGATACATCTCCCTGATTAAGAAAAGGGCACTTAAAATTTTTTCTATGGTACCAATTTTTTTTTAAGTGTAAAAAACGTTTTTCGCACTTTTTTATTTTCTAACTCGAGTTGTGATAAACCGAATTCGGTCATTAAGGACTCATTTTACAGGTAATAGAATGCCCTTTAACTTTCTTATACACATCATTAAGTTCCATTCATTAGTTTAAAAGCTACACTTCGTCAAAGTTGAAAAATTTGGAAAAAAATCAAAAACGCTGGCATAAATGGCTTCTTTAAAAATACACGCGTAAAAACCGAAATTAGTTTTATGTTGTTTTCTTGAAGGCTGAACCATAACGGAGAATATGCGCCATAGATCACGACAATCCGTTGGTAAATCGATTTTTAACAGATTTTTAAACGTATATACCCAAGTTCAGTATTCGGGAGCAGCGGCCGTTAAACGTTATTTTAAATTTTCAGTGTTGGGGAACGTAAGAATTTGGTGCAAGTTGTTATGCATAACGTCAGTTTCCTTGCTAAAAATATATAAAAATGATTTCCTCGTAACTGCAATCGCATACTTTTTAGCTTGCCCAGCGCTAATAGCAAGGAAACTGACGTTATGCATAACAACTTGCACCAAATTCTTACGTTCCCCAACACTGAAAATTTAAAATAACGTTTAACGGCCGCTGCTCCCGAATACTGAACTTGGGTATATACGTTTAAAAATCTGTTAAAAATCGATTTACCAACGGATTGTCGTGATCTATGGCGCATATTCTCCGTTATGGTTCAGCCTTCAAGAAAACAACATAAAACTAATTTCGGTTTTTACGCGTGTATTTTTAAAGAAGCCATTTATGCCAGCGTTTTTGATTTTTTTCCAAATTTTTCAACTTTGACGAAGTGTAGCTTTTGAACTAATGAATGGAACTTAATGATGTGTATAAGAAAGTTAAAGGGCATTCTATTACCTGTAAAATGAGTCCTTAATGACCGAATTCGGTTTATCACAATTCAAGTTAGAAAATAAAAAAGTGCGAAAAACGTTTTTTACACTTAAAAAAAAATTGGTACCATAGAAAAAATTTTAAGTGCCCTTTTCTTAATCAGGGAGATGTATCTTACCGGAAAACAAAGGTTTCCTGAAAGGCGTATTTCATCAATTTTCTTTTGTAAACTGGTGTAATTGTTAGCCAACTAAATAAATAAGTTAAAACGAAACAAGGAAGAACGCTATAGTAGAGTTCCTCGACTATCAGATACCCGTTACTCAGCTGAAGGGACCAAAGAAAAATGGAGATATGCAAGCAGCAAAGCGAGATTAAAATGCGCCACCTACCGGCGATAGACAGATTCAAGCGTTATGGGCGTTAGAGTGAGCGTGGCAAATTTTTTTGGATCAATCGATAGGTATTGACGAGACCAATACATTTCAGTTAATATTTTGTATCTAGCATGAAAGTTGTGGACGTCACAGGCTTGGTCGGTTTGTAGGCGTTAGAGTGGGCGTGGCACTCTGCTGAAACAAACTTGCGCTGCGCTCAGGAATCTGCACGCCAAATCTCAATAGCCTAGCTAGCATAGTTTCCGAGATCTCGGCGTTCATCCGGACAGACGGACATGGCTAGATCGACTCGGCTAGTAATCCTGATCAAGAATATGTATACTTTATGGCGTCGGAAACGCTTCCTTCTGCCTGTTATATACTTTCCGACGAATCTAGTATACCCTTTTATTCTAAGAGTAACGGGTATAATTGGATCCGCATCGTATTGATAATCGACAACTGAACAGTAGAATTTATGTAGCCCGGAATCTGTACATGTTGCAGCCACTAACATTATCGTGCTTAAGTTCAGCAAAACGAGTGTAAATATAATTTTACTTTGACAGAGATTTTACATCCATTTTAAATTTTTAAAATTTCAATACCAGCTAATCATCTCTAGTCCCATGCTTGTTTCAGGAATGGGACCTTATTAAAAAGGTCTGAGATTAGACCTACACGACTCTAACTTTTTTAAAAAGAACAACCAAGTATCTATTGAAAATATAGATAATTTTCGAGGAAAGACATAAAAAATAGGTCAATTAACGATTTGCTTGCAAATATTTGAATTTACTTTGTTGTTAGTAACGCAAATTTAAATTTCAACTCAGCATCCTTCGCACCAGCACTGAAGTCTGGCACTGCAGTGTCCACTGACTCGTCCTTCTTCCCTGCAAATTCGTCTGCAGGTCTCATTGTCCCAGACGGCGCAAGGACCTCCATATCTTCCAGAAAGACAGTCGACAGCATCGGCCTCTTTGCCTCCTAGGACCACCAGCATCAGGACAGCGACGAAAGTGAATAGAAACTTGATTTGCATCATTTTTGTTAATTTTCGGGGTGTGGTAATTATGATATAAACCGAATCAGATCCGTATCGAATTTGTGTTGTGCGTGGATGATCTTATATAGTGTTGAACAAGCCGATGTCTCTGCTGCGCCAATCGACGTCGTGGTGAAGTTCATCGAGTACTTTTAATAAATTTCGCTAAACAATACATTCCAAACAGTACAATACATTAAGAAATGGAATGAATTGTATGTTTGATTTTAAACAATACGTACATGAGCACATATGTATGTATGATACTACTGCAAATTTAGTAGGGTCCGCCCCATTCTCTGTTTATAAATAAGATTTTTTATTGATTTGTATTCGTTTCAGACAAGGCGGTGTAAGTATATGGTGACAATAGGACGCTCTACAATTTTTGATAAAAGTTATGGCTGGTATACATGTCGTACGAGTAATTTTTAAATAAACTTTGATGACGTTTTGCAGGGTCTAAAACTCAACCGAAAAAGTTTTAATTTTTAAATACATTTTTTGCACACTTTAATCAACCATTTGAAGGGGTGAGAACAAGATACCCGTTACTCTTTTTCAAATTTCAAATAAAATAAAACTCAAAAGAATTTTTATAATCTTTTTTTTTAGAAAATGCTTTTACTCTTTGGAAAAGTTTTCGCTCAAGAGAGAAGTTGTTTTCTATTTCAAAAAAATTGTTACCCCAAAACTTCGTAAAATTACTTTAAAATTAAGAAAAAATCGTAAAAAAATCGGGATCTCAATATATGGTTATGTGGGCGCCACAGGCTTAGGCGGTTTGTGGGCGTTAGAGTGGGCGTGGCAAACTTTTTTTTGGGTCCATCGATAGGTATTAACAAGACTAATACATTTCAGTTAAAATTGTCTATCTAACATAAAAATTGTGAGCGATACAGATTTGGGCGGCTTGTGGGCGTTGAAGTGGGCGTGGCATCTTCGCGTAAATAACTTGCACTGCGTACAAGGATACGGAATCTAATCCCAATCGGAATCTGAAATCCCAATTTTCTATCTTCTATAGTTTCTGAGATATCCGCGTTCATACTTACGATTTTTTGAAGTTTGTGGGCGTTTAAGTGGGCGCAGAAAACTTTTTTTTGAGTTAATAGATAGGTATTGATAAGGACAAAACATTTCAGTTTTTATTCTAGCATCAAAACTGTAGGAGCCACAGTTTTGGGCGGTTTGTGGGCGTTAGAGTGGGCGTGGCACTCTTCTGAAACAAACTTGCGCTGCGCAGGAATCTCAGGATTCTGCATGCCTAATCCCAGTATTGTAGCTTTTATAGTTTCCGAGATCTCAGCGTTCATACGGACACACGGACAGACGGACATGGCTAGATCGACTCGGCTAGTGATCCTGATCAAGAATATATATACTTTATGGGGTCGGAAACGCATTCTTCTGCCTGTTACAAAACTTTCCGACGAATCTAGTATACCCTTTTACTCTACGAGTAACAGGTATAAATAGGGCGATATCCTTGACTTTAGGGTTAATTTTATTTTGAGGGCAATTACAGACGAACGCATTCTTGGTTTGTTAGTTCGTATTTGTTCATTCGTCAAAGCATTTGAAAAGTGCCACTCCTTATCTTTCGAACCCCGTACTCAAAACATTTTCACTATTTATATATTTATATGAAAATTTTCAACAAAATATAAACAGGAGAAGATGAAAAACAACAAAGAAACTATCGTCTTTTAATTTACACGTGTGTTAAATCTTACTTTAAGCATTCTTTTTATTTCGCCTTAAAAGGTTAGTGTAATTTACATTATATTTATTAATTATGGCTCATTTTAATCGTTAATTAAGCAATGGGTTTGAAACTCTGCTGCCTGCCTACCCAAGTTATCACCCTGGCTCTTTTAGGGTATGGCAGTATTTCAGGTGCACAGCCACACTACACTTTTCTGCCGCAGCTGAACTGGCGCTAGTGATGTAAGTTTGGGTCGAAACTTCGATGGCAGTGTTCATCGATGGTGCAAAATAATAAGTCGATGTTGTGTGAAACATCGAAACACCAATCCGTTATTTTTCTTTAGTTTTATTGAGATTTCAATTTGTTATTGAGATATTTTGATAAATTAAATAAAAAGGAATTAAGACTTTTTTCTTTTTTCATTGAGTGGCTTAGCTAACAATATAATAAACATAACTTAAAACTATTTCACTTCATGATTTTTTCGTAGTCTTGTGATCAAATGTTGCATTTGGCGCTGTTCCTGTCCATTTTGGTGAAGTGCCTCCAGCACATTTGAAATTGCAAACTATATTTATATGTATTTTTCACAATATACTTACTTCGGCACACAGGGTAACAAAAACCGCGAATTTGTAAGTGCGGCACTGAAACCATATGTTGTGCAATGTTGTGAAACTCGACGCCCGATGTTTTGTCAAACATCGATGCATCGATAAGCATCGGTATGAAACAAAACATCGAAAAACATCGCCCACAAATCTTACATCACTAACTCGCGTTCTCTCGTTTATCACTGTCGTCTTCCACATTCGTCGCCTTTTCTTCTCCGCTCGTCCGTCGACTTGTGCCATTTGTTTTGAATATTCCGAGTGAGTTCGACGCGCCCGTAAAAGTCGCTTCGCATTGCCAAAAATCGGGGGCCGCCTATATAATATAATCTCGTTAACAAGTGTGTGGGGCCGATTTCGCATCGATATTGTTTAGTTTGTTCGAAACGTAAACACAGCACTCGGTTGTTTATCGTGCATTTAAAGTTTCCCGCAAACGGAGGACTGTGCTTTTTCCAGTTGTGCCAGTTAAAAGTAGGAGGCAGCGGCAGCCCAAGTGCAACTATAGAAGGAATATACAGATATTCAAGTTATACCAAATCCCTCGTTCACACTGAATGTCCGAGAATAGAGGCATCATGCTGGCCAAATCTGTTCAAAAACACGCTGGACGTGCCAAGGAGAAGGTGAGTTGGAGTCGCGATGCAAATTGCAACGCCCACGCAAGGTGGGAAGGTCATGAAACCCACCCCCGTACTATGCACCACCCCCAATCGCCGTTAACAGAAACCTTCCAGCCGGAACCGTGTCCCTGCCCTAGTTATCCAGCTGGGTCACCCCCACTTGCACCATTTCCAGGACAGATCTCAAGCGTTTCCAATAAATTTCTAGCAGATGCAGTCTAGTTTTTATAATCCAAAAAGAAAATCAGTGCACACGCAAGTTAATAGAGGCAAACTTAGATAAAAGAGATGAAAAATCAGTAATGTAAAAAAAGCAACAAGTTTTTTTTATTTATTTGGGATTTGTTTTTAAACAAATTTTAAAATAATTAAATTTTACAGAATTGTACGTTACAATTTCTTTCTTATTTAAGTACTTCCATATGATTATAAAATAATTTTTTTTTAATATTTAACATAAAAACTATAAACAAAATTTTCAGAAGTTTGAAAAGCCTTAAAAGTGGTTACACCTCAAAAGCAAATCATTAATTGTAATAAACTTTTTTATAAGTTACAATAAATTGTTGGGCCCTAAAAG